>NC_136929.1:12088705-12393705 GCF_949752795.1 Hyperoodon ampullatus | reverse complement strand
AGCTGCGTCTCGTCCACCCGTCCTCCCCAGCCACCATTTATGTCGTAGACCGACTAGGCTCCAAACCCGCCTGGCCTCTCTGTGGTTTAGAGAATACAGTCCAAGCTCTAAACCCAACCGAGGAAGCCTTCCCTAGATGACCTTTCACCTTCCACCTCCCGTCCTTCACGCTCTACTCTGTGCTCCAATGACCTTGAATCCACCTCTCCAGGCACTCAGGGCCTTGCAAGACCCCTTTCTGAGCGGGGTGCACGCATTGGTTCGTTTGCTCATTAATGCATGCAGGCAGCAGACATCTGTGGGGCACCTGTGGTGTATATCAGGCCCCAAGGATGTAGTGACAGGACACGTGCACTCTCTCAAATAAGGGACTGCACGTGTGAAAACACTGCACAGAGCTACACGCACGCACACCCATGCCACATACTTATATGTGCACATGCATGCACACACACACAAGTGAGCGCATGTATAACTGGCAGAATCCAAATAAACTCTGGATTGTCCCAGTGTCAACGTCCTGGTTGGGATATTGTGCTGTAGTTAGGCAAGATGTGAGCATTAGGGGAAGCCGGCGGCGGAAGGGTACATAGGACCCCCCTGTACTTGTCTTTGCAACTTCCTATGAATCTATATATGTTTTTTTAAAGTCACAAAATAAAGTCAGCAGGGAGACCACGTGATAAAGGCTAAGATGGACAATAAGTCCAGGAGGAAAGAGGAGTCACTCACTCGGCCTGGAGAGCAGGGAAGGCCCCAGAGCTGACCCTGAAGGACAGGTGGGGGCTGAGGGGGGCGCGTCTTAGGAGCAGAGTGCCCTGTGCCAAGGTGCTGGGTGCCAGGGCCCGGCACATTCAAGGGCAGGTGGTTCAATGGGTGTCCAGGGCGAGTAGCACGAGGCCATGACGGAGAGGCAAGAAGGGGTTACGTGCTAAGGGCCCCACGTGCCCTAACGACGACTCTGGAGTTTGTCCTGAGAGGGTGGACGTTCTTGTCGCGTTCCAAGCAAGAGACGATGTGCCCATTTGCGTTGGTGTTAAGTTCCTTTTGGTGGCGCTCGAAAGGCGTCAGGAGTGGAGACAGAGACCCCGATGGAGACACCATTGCAGTGGCCAAAACAAAGGCAGTGACCATGGCGTGAAGCCAGGGACAGGCTTGCTGTTTTTAGGAGGTAGAGTTGGCAGGACTTGGTGAAGGATTCAAAAACTGAGGGGACCTGGAATCTTATCCAGGTTTTCTGTCCTGAGTAGGCGGTTGGTGGCGGCACCCATCCTGGTGTTAGAGGATCCCAGGGCAGCCTCAGCTGCAGCAGGGGGTACTGGGTCGGTGTCTGGACTCACTGTGTTTCCCGCTCTTTGCGGAGCGTGGGAATGGAGGTGCCGGGATGGGGAATCCAGATGTGGGAGTTAGCAGCACACGGGTAGGGAGCCCACCTCTGGGAAACACTGATGGGGTAAGACGTGAGGACGACAGCTGCGTGAGGAGTGAATTCCTCCTGAACGCTGTCAAACTTCTTGCCCCGCGTCTGTCTCCACTGCCACCTGTTCAAGGAAAGCGATATTCGACAGCGCTTGTTAAAGACGGTAGAGCAGACTTTATTCAGGACCGCTGCCGTAGGTATGGGGACACTGCAGTGGGATTTTACAGTGGGAGACAGGGATTGGGCTCAGCTCCAAGTGCACCGGGGGCAAGTGGGGATCTACAGCCAAGGAGCAGGGTGGGGCTCAGAGGATGGAAAATTTCTGTGACGAAACATCATGGTCGTGGCGGGGGGCGGACTCTGGCTGAACCGACTTAATGGGATTCTTTGCCGAAGACAAGTGGGGTGCTCAGACGTCACCTGGGGACAGCGGGGGATGCAGACCCCAGTGTCAAGGGTGACCAGGTCTCCAGGGTGGAGGGTCCTGGTTGAAGTGACTTAGCAGGGTTCTCAGCGAAACGGGATTGTACAGGGAAGGGCACAGGCTGGCCTGGGAGAAGCTTCAGGAGGCTGACAAAAGTTTGCTCAAGTAAAGGATCTCGGTCAGACCCCAGAAGAGGAGGACTGAGTCTCATTCCCATCCGCTCCCCGGAATCCAGCAGAGCAGGATATGCTCAAATATTACATGAGCAAATTGGTGGGGTGGGGGATAAACAGAAATACGTAGTTTTAACTATATGACGTTTATTCAGTGGCCCTGGCCTATTTGTCGTTTTTTGATGTTTAGGAGACAACCCCAAGCCCCCTGAAGGAGCTCCCATTGTTTTATTGCCCCTCAGTTTTGCCAGTCTTGTTTTGAAAGGGCATGTATACCTCTAATGTTATAGATACATCTCAAATATTTTATAATCCCTGCATATTTTAAACTGCACAATGCTTTAATAAGAGCTTTTTATTCCATCCTGGGAAGTTAAATAGTGAAATATTAAATTAAAAACATGAAATTGAATGAATGACGTAATGAAAGCGAAGGTGATCTCTTTTGAGTGTCACAATGGGTGGACCATGTGGCTGAGCAGGACTCCGCCCCTCCTCCCCCTCCCCGCTTGGTCTCCCCGGCTCCCTGCCCCACCCGCTCCCGTGTCTCGCCCGCCAGCAACTGGCAGCGCATCTGTGGAAGCACAGCGAGGCTCTGGAGGCGCTGGAGACCGGCATCCGGGGCTCCCGGCGGCTGGAGAGCTTGTGCCGAGACTTCGAGCTGCAGAAGGTGTGCTACCTGTCGCTCAATACCTTCCTCCTGCGCCCGCTGCACCGGCTCATGCACTACAAGCAGGTCCTGGAGCGGCTGTGCAAGCACCACCCGCCCAGCCACGCCGACTTCAGGGACTGCCGAGGTGAGTGCTTGGGGGGGCGGGGTGTCTCGGGGATACTGTGTCCCAAGAGGGGTAGTTGCGCTTTTTAGGACCTGATCAAATATTTTCTGTCTCCTTTTGGTCTTTCACATAAAGAAGGCGGTAATGATCACCGTGGCTTCTCTTTTCCGTCCCCTCTTGCATGCATTTTCTCCTTCCATCCTGCCTGGTTTAGTGCAGAGAACCCTGGAGAAGCTCCACTTAGAGTCAGCCCCTTACAGGAAGCTTTCCTCTACCTCCATGGAGGAAACTCATCACCTCCCTTTGGATGGGCCACAGAAAATGGCTGGTAATAAATACTTTTCCTCATTGCTGCGGGGCGTTTGTAAGGTCACCCCAATAAGCATTTCACCTGTGTTAACTCTCAATCTTCACGAGAAACCTATGAGACAGTGGTGAGCTCATTTTACATATGGGGGCTACTGAGACCAGAGAAGTTAAGGAACCTGCCCAGAGTCACACAGCTGGAAAGTAAAGGACATGTAGCCTAAACCCAGAACCCATGTTCTCGACCATCCTGTCCTCCCTACTGGCTCATGAGGATATTACTCACTGTCCCTCGCTCAGCACCTGGGCCAGGTACTCTGCCAGGTATCTTTCTTACACTAACACCTTTAATCCTTTAACAACCCCATGAGAGAACTATTGTTATCCCATTTCATAGATAAGAATACTGAGGCTCAGGGGGGGTGAAGGACTTGTGAGTGTCACTCAGCTGGCAAAAGAGCAGAGCTGGCATTCCAGACCATGCTTTTCCCACTGGGCCACGCATCGTCTTTTTGAACCTGCGTCCTCTGCCTCGCGTTGTATGTGGTCTGTTACTGTCCACGCTCCCTGGCTTGGACCTGCAGCCCCTTGGGGGCCAGGCCCTGAGGCCTGTTGCTGGGTCCCCTGCACTCTGCAGCCAGTCCATGCACAGAATGCACCCTCTGCAGGTGGCTCTTGACAGATAACATGAATTCGCACACCCGTTAGTATGTCAAGACCAGTGTCTCTTGCCTAAAGTATTATAAACTTAATCTTACTTTTTAGAAAGACAACCAAAGAAAAGATTTGTCAGGGTAGTTAAGACATTGGCAGTTCACGGAAGGGCAACAGAAATGGCTCAAGGCGCGGTTTTGGCTTGCTTTAGATGGCAGTCTTTGAAACAGACCATGCTGCCCCCTGCCTTGTGCCTTAGTATATTCTGTTCCTTCTGCTGGGGCTCCTTACCACCACCTCCTGGTCCTTTCCCTGGCACAGTCCTCTTTAAGGCTTAATCTGTGCCTCACCCTCAAGGCTGCGTGACCCTCCCCACCATCTGCCTTGTCCTGCCGTATCGGCAGTCCCGGTTGGCTGTGCCTGGATGAGATGACGTAGGGCCCTTCCCAGCTCCCAGGACTCAGACCTGCGTAGATCTCTTACCCGGGAGGGTGACGGCGGGGGAGAGGGATGTCTCTAGTTTTGCACGTGCTGTTCTCAGGCCAACTTGCCTAGTTTTGCATTTTACTATTTTGCTAAACAGTCTCCACTGAGAAAAGTCTGTTCTTCACAGTTAAATGGCAAAGATGTCTGTTCCCTAGCTGAAAACGTAAGGTGGCATCATTGTAGAAAGACTGGGCAAATCGAGGACTGTCTGAACATAGATTTCCTGAACGTGAGGGATGCGGAGAGCCAAGAGCTGTTCTAGGTGCTTCTGGGGCCAGGCTGCCATCCGTTTTCCTCTTAGAGCTTCTGCACGCCCACCGCACTAAACATTCAGTGCCCGGGAATGTTTGTTGGACTCAGTCGGCTGGTCATGTCTAAAGACAGAGCAAGCTCTGGGTTTGTCACTATGGCTGAGACAAGAAGCATTCTGTGATAAGAAGCCAGGAAGCATTTCGTTTGCATCCCCAGGGAGACAGCAAAAAACAAGGAATGCTTCCTGCCACAGTTGAGGTGCTGGGGGGAGGGGGGAGGCAGTGTTCACTGTCCTGAAGCTCGAAGTTCAGTGGACAAATGTTTCTTGCTTTCCCTTGACAAACAGACCAAAATGCTCAGCTACTATGGATGTGCCTGCCCCCCAAACCCGTGCTAACAGGGCACCAGCTCCTTTTCCATATTGGATGCCCGTCAGTATAGGGGAGATGTGCCCACATTGGAAAATTTAGTTTGCAGCTGTTCTTTACAACCATTTTATAAACACTATAAATGTCTGCAGAAGGAAGAAGCGGGGTGTGTTGGAATGTTCGTTACCCAAAAGTGTTGCACTGCCAGTTAGACCCTTTGCCAGAAAGATCCCTCCTTTGCCCTAGATTTTTCTGTGGCTTTTCTGTGCTCTCTCTGCTCTGTTCTGTCCCGGTAGCAGGGAAGGGAGGGAAATCTCTGCCCCTGGGACAGAATTCCAGGCACTCTTATTCCCTTGCTGTTGCCCCTTTATGCCAACAAGTAATTCTAACTGAAGGACAACTCTACACCACCCAGCTATGAAGGGGGCATTGATATTTTCAAGATGGTTTTGGGGAAACTAAAGCAAAGCCAATCAATACATAAAGTACATCACTCAAGTTTTATTATTGAGAATTAGCAGTGTTTTCCCTAGAAGGATGGCTTCGTTATAGTTCAGCTCCAGGAGGATATTACCCTGGAGAACTGATCTTAAAGATATTGGGGAAAAAAATGACCCACGTCTGCCATTAATGCTGCAGCTTTTGTGTCCGTTTCCTTCCTTAGCTGCTTTGGCAGAGATCACGGAAATGGTGGCCCAGCTTCACGGTACGATGATCAAGATGGAGAATTTCCAGAAGCTGCATGAACTCAAGAAAGATTTGATTGGCGTTGACAATCTTGTGATTCCAGGAAGGGTAAGCAGCTGTGCTCTCTGTATGCTTTGGAGGTAAAGCCAGAAAGACAACATTGAAATGACTTACATTTGAACCTTTTGAATATGGACACTCCCAAGTTAAAATATCCTCCTTCCGAAGTGGGTTCCTTTGGGAAAATGCCTTGAACATTACGGTGTCAATTCAAAAATTTTGTGTTAGAAGGAGATCAATCAATCAATCCTTTCACCTCATATGCTGCTTTTTCTCCTTACTGGTTGATCCACTCATTTATTTTTTCCCCACCATATTCTGAGCAGATTTGAGATTGCTTATTTTGTTTTTTTTAATTTAGGTAAATAAAAATGGAAGATAAAAAAAATTTTTTTAAGAATTGGGTAAGGGCTTCCCTGGTGGTGCAGTGGTTGAGAGTCCGCCTGCCGATGCAGGGGGCAGGGGTTCGTGCCCCGGTCCGGGAAGATCCCACATGCCGTGGAGCGGCTGGGCCCGTGAGCCATGGCCGCTGAGCCTGCACGTCCAGAGCCTGCACTCCGCAACAGGAGAGGCCACAACAGTGAGAGGCCCGCGTACCGCAAAAAAAATAAAAAAGAAAAAAGAATTGGGTAAAATGGCGATAGCAGGGAAAAAGCTAGTGCGTGAAAGCAGGCAATACATTCCCATGTAAGGAAAGTGTTTTTTCTAAGATGCAACTTACAGGGACTTCCCTGGTGGTCCAGTGGTTAAGACTGTGCTTCCACTGCAGGGGGCACAGGTTCGATCCCTGGTTGGGGAACTAAGATCCCACATGCTATGTGGTGTGGCCCCCCCACCCAAAAAAGATGCAATTTGCATAATGTAATTTTAATTTGGAATTAAAATAACATTTTAGCCAGAACATGATTCTGGGAGAGATGCAAATTCACTTATGCTATTAACCTTTACTTCCCCATGTGCATGACATGTAGGTCATTCACAGTAAAAACAGGGCCTCGCTATCCAAACACACTCTCTCCACGCCAGTGGGCATTTTTAAAATACAGGGTAGCCTGCCTTTTTCCAATTCTCTTCCTAGGAAGCAGTCATTGACCAGGAATTAAAAATACTAGTCAGTTGCTGTGCCTCGTCAAATCTCTCTGTGGGAATTTTTTCCACTAGTCCCCTATCTTGAACCTCATCCAGGTTCAGAAGGGAATTTTAGCCTCTTTGAGCTGCCTTAATCTTCAGACAAGTATCCCGTGTGTCAGGGGCTTCTAGTTTTATCTGACAGGTAGCCTCCCTGGAAACTTTAAATCTGTGTAACTCAGAGGAGATAAGGGAACATCCCTCATCTTTTGGGTATTTGGGTCTTTCTGTTGGGAATCCTAATTACAAAGCTGACCAGAATACCAGTTATAAAATGTTGTCAGAAGAGTTATGTGGTAAATGCTGGGTGGAAATGAAAGCTGGGATTTACTTCAGCTCTGCTGGTGAGAAAATTCTGCCGGGACTCAGTACACGACAATCACGTTTACCCATCCATGCAGAAGCCTTTAAAGCCTTGTGGAATCAATGTAATTTTCTCTTAACTTTGGATGTTATAAAATATTTAGCATATCATGCTACGTGGCAAACAGAGCATTTGTAAGGGACTTATTTTGAGGAATAGTTTCCACGGTGCTATGAAAAGAGCAGTGGATTGGAATAGGTGGCCCGGGTTCAATTTCTGGCTCCACCAGAATTGGGATGGCTCACTTACTGGAAAGTTCCTTCCCTTCTGTAACATGGGCATCATACCTTCTCCGTCGTAGGTGATACGGATCAAATGAGATTTAATGTGCAAAACTAACACAATAAATACGAATTATCTTCCTCTTCCCCCACCTACACTTACCTGAAGAGACTAAGTTTATGCTTATTATAATGTCATTGAGTACACAGCACAGCATTGTAGAAGGCACCAGAAGCTTTTCATCAGATACAGGCTCTCTCACCCACCAACCGACCAGGTGATCCGGGCAAGTTCCTTACTCATTTTGCTCCTCAGTTTCCTTATCTGAAAACTGGGGATGAATTTACAGGCTCACATATGCAGCCAATATAAGCACCCAGCACATGTCAGGCTCACACCACGTGCTAAATAAAAGAAGGTCATTATTATTGATGAAGCTGAAGTCAGAATTGGGGTGCTGGTTACACACTGCAGACCCGCCTTATCTGCACATTCTTATGTTCATCTGCCTGCTTCACGGCCACTCACTGTTTCAAAGTCAGCCCTGACTGAAATGGGAAGGAGGGATCTAAGACCCTCAGAGGGGCGAGTTCTAAGATGGGCTGTTCCACACACGGAGGCTAATTGATTATCTTTCTTTTTTCTTTAAGTCTTTATTGAATTTGTTACAATATTACTTCTGTTTTATGTTTTTGGTTTTTTTGGCCATGAGGCATGTGGGATCTTAGCTCCCCGACCAGGGATCGAACCCTCACCCCCTGCATTGGAAGGGAAAGTGTTAACCACTGGACCACCAGGGAAGTACCCTGGTTTTTTGTTTGTTTGTTTTAATTTTAAATTATCGAATAACCTGATGAGTGGAAAGAAGGCTCTGACAGATTTATCTACCGGTGGAATTTGAAAAATTGAGATTTAAAGGTGAGCGGCTAATGTTCCAGCTCCCTGCGGTCTAATTCCTCACGCAGCTTTCGGGCATAATCCTGCTGCCCTCCCGCTAGGGTCAGGCTGAGACGAGCTCATGTCCTGGAAGGCAGGATTTCCCCACCCCGGAGGCAAAAAGCCCCAGCACACTCTGGCCTGAGCCAGGCCCCCAGCGTGTGTTTTCTGTCCCTAAGAGTTCTGTGCCTGAGAGTTCTTCCAGGAGGGTAGTGGAGGTTCATTTGGATAAAACTCAGAGGCCTGGATATTGTGAATTTCATTCCAGTAGGAAGCAGCTTGAGCTTAAGGATATTAGGAGCCTTTTCTTTTTCTCCTATTTCATGGGTTTTTTAAAAAATTAAAAAACAATGCTGGGCCAGAGGCATTTTCCATCTCCAGCCCTGAGACAGTGATCTGAGTCCACAGCCCTTCTGCAGAAGCTCTGTCTTCCCCTTCCCACATCCCTAAGATTCGTTAAGAAAACGCACATGTAACAACATCGGATGTGCGAGCCGGGAACGGGAGTGACAGCACAGCAGGGTCGCCACTCCTCGTTCTCTGACCCCCTCCAGTGATGAAAGCAGTCCCCAGACACCGTTTCTTCATACTGTACCGTTGCTGTCTGATAGCATCCATCCCGTCGACCAGCACGTATTTGTTATGTGTCACTTTGTTGATCTCCAAAATGTGTCAGTTAAATCGCCAGCAGATGTTGTCTTTGATTGACGTTTCATAAAGGACCAAAGCAAGAGTCAGGCTGTGCAGAGTCTACAGAATGCAAATGACCTGGTTGAGTCTCTGTTCTTGGCTCGTTAGCTACTGAGGTCACAGGGAAACTAGGTAACAAACAGCCCCAATACTTAGTGACTGAAGACCACCTTTTAGTATATGTCACGGTTTTGTGAGTTGGGAATGGGGCAGGACTCAGCCAACTGAGTCTTCTTTCTGTACGGCATTGACAGAGGTCCCGGATGGGCTGACCTGGACGGGCCAAGGCTTACCCTTGGCAGACGGCTGGAGGCTGGGCTCAGCTGGGACCGTGCACCCGAGAGCCCACGAGGGGCCTCCCCAGCGTAGGTTCAGGGTGGGCTCACTGCTTAATGTGCAGTTTAGGGTTCCCAGAGCAAGTGTTCCCAGGGACAAAGCAGAGGCTGTGTGTAGTTTTATGACCTGGTCTCAGAGGTCACACAGCATCACTTCTATACTCTCTTTGTCAAATTGGTCACCAGTCTACCCACATCCAAGGGAAGGGGACAGAGACCAGCCTCTGTGGGAAGAATGTCAAAGAACTTGCAGCTGTGTTGTTTGTTTGTTTGTTTGTTTGATTTTGCGGTACGCGGGGCTCTCACTGTTGTGGCCTCTCCCGTTGCGGAGCACAGGCTCCGGACGCACAGGCTCAGCGGCCATGGCTCACGGGCCCAGCCTCTCTGCGGCACGTGGGATCCTCCCGGACCGGGGCATGAACCTGTGTCCCCTGCATTGGCAGGCAGACTCTCAACCACCGCACCACCAGGGAAGCCCTGCAGCTGTGTTTTTTTGTTTGTTTGTTTTTGCGGTAAGTGGGCCTCTCACTGTTGTGGCCTCTCCCGTTGCGGAGCACAGGCTCCGGACGCACCGGCTCAGCGGCCATGGCTCACGGGCCCAGCTGCTCCGCGGCACGTGGGATCCTCCTGGACCGGGGCACCAACCAGGTCCCCTGCATCGGCAGGCGGACTCTCAACCACTGCGCCACCAGGGAAGCCCTGCAGCTGTGTTTTAAAAGCAGCTCTGTGGAAACATAGTTTGGCGGTTCCTTAATAAGTTAACCATAGAATTTCCTCGTGACCCAGCAATTCCACTCCTGGCTCTGTACCCAGAATTGAAAATAGGTGTTCAAACAAAAACTTGAACATGCATGTCTACAGCAGCACTGTTCAGAGTAGCCAGAAGGGGAAACAACTCAAGTACCCATCAACAGCCTAAGTGGGTAAACAAAGTGTTATCCATGCAGTGGAATATTCAGCCACAGAGAGGAACGAATTTCTGACACATGCCACAGCATGGACGAACCTTGAAAACATTATGCTTAGTGAAATAGGCCAGACACAAAAAGCTACATATTACATGTTTGACTTATATGAAATAGGCAAATCCATAGAGACAGAAAACAGATTGGTGGTTGCCAGTTTGCTAGGGGAGGCGGAAACGGGGGAGTGAGAAATGGGGACTGACTGCTTAATGGTGATGAGGTTTCCTTTCGGGTGATGGAAAGTTCTGGACCTAGATGGTATTGATGAATGCACTAAAGGTCATGCAGGGTAAGTTTTATGTGTATTTTACCACAATTTTTTAAATGATAGTTTTGTGGAGGGTTTCTGAAGTGCCCCTGAATGGTCTGTGCCCTCAGAAGTTTATAGGCGGGAGGGAGAGTTCCTTTCTGGCCCTTTCATCCTAGAACACAGTTACTAGTTTTTGAGAACCAGATTTTAAGTCGTGGAGAAGATTCCTCTATGCACAGTTCTCTCCTGTGGCGTATCTGTCTTCCTGGTCCCCGGCTGCCATTTTGTATCCATCCAGGGGCCTTGTCCCCTCCTCGCAGCCAGAAGCCCTGAGGGCCTGGGGGTTAAGTGTAGAGAGTTATAGGTCCGGGTGTGAACCAGCACACCGCACAGGCCAGCGGACCTCCGACCGCCAGCTGATTCTCTGGTAGTGGAGCTAAAGCTAGCCCCTGCCTTGCAGGTTGCTCAGAAGGAAAGGAGCTTAGAGGCGGCACAGCACGGCATTCAGTAAATAGGAGCTATGACGGATACGAGTTCTAGCGTGAAAGGGACCACGATGGGCGGAAGCATCTCACCTCGCGTTGGGTCTGCTGCGCTGACGCGGCTTTGCAGGCTCCGAGCCAGCTCGCGGGTGTGTTTTCTCTGCAGGAATTCATCCGCCTGGGCAGCCTCAGCAAGCTCTCCGGGAAGGGGCTCCAGCAGCGCATGTTCTTCCTGGTAAGTGGTGAGAGCTGTTTGTTCAAGGTGATCGGTGACTTGTGAGCCCGTGGAACCAGCAAAGGTCACGGCGCTGGGCCTCGGCCACCCCAGAGCGGGTACCTGGGAGACAGGAGCAGCAGCCCGAGCTGCTCAGACTGGAGTTGTTGAGATCCACGAATTGTCTCGTCAGAGTCTGAAAACGTAGTTTCTGTACTTGTTGGTTTCAAATGGAGCCCGTTCATCTCAGCCGCGCTTGTCCTTGTTCTTTTAGTTCAACGACGTCTTGCTGTACACGAGCAGGGGGCTGACGGCCTCGAATCAGTTTAAAGTTCACGGGCAGCTCCCGCTCTACGGCATGACCGTGAGTATGCGCCGTGGGCACGGGATGGGGACCTCTGCCTCTGGGCTGCCTGCGGGGTGCAGGAGCCAGTGACAGGGGAAGTGAGAGCATCACAGGCGCTGTGAGAAACCTGGGCCTTGTTAGGGCTCCCCTAGAGGGGCCCCGGGACCTCACTCGCTGTCCTGCACCTGGGATGCACGGCTATGTTCCTTCCGGAATCAAGGGCAGAGGCACGCTGCCGTGCCTGCGTGGTGTGAACGTGCCTTTCACTGCCCGGTGCCTGGCCCCGGGGCCCTGAGAGGCCATCCTCACCGTCCACGTGGAGTGAAGACCGGGAAGCAGCCTTTCTCCCGAGATGCCCAGTGGACGGGTGTCTATATTCTGTGATCCTGGGTGGGCAGAGGCAGACAGAGCGCCATGTGCACCAGTGTGGCTTATCCCCACACTCTCCTCAGTGGTCGGGTAGAGGGAGGTTTATGGCTCTGACGAAAAAATATGATGCATTTTGACCTTGCTTTCACCCTCCCGAGGGGGACTTTTTTGGACTTGATTCCGCCGAGCTGTAGTCAGTTCGGTGACCGTTTGAAAATGCACCGAGTATCCCACCCCCTGCTCGGCAGTAACTTAAGAACACTCGCCCCACAGATGGAGGAAAGTGAGGACGAGTGGGGCGTGCCCCACTGCCTCACCCTGCGGGGCCAGCGCCAGTCCATCGTCGTGGCTGCCAGGTAACGCGGGAAGCCTGACCTTTGGCCTCGGTACCCCTTCTCCCCACTGTGGCCTGGAAATACCTGACGTCCATCTCTCCTCCTTCAGCTCTCGGTCCGAGATGGAAAAGTGGGTGGAGGACATACAGATGGCCATCGACTTGGCCGAGAAAAGCAGCGGCCCCGCCCCCGAGTTCCTGGCCAGCAGCCCTCCTGACAGCAGTAAGCGTGGCACTGAAAACTGCCTTACCGATGCGCCCCATATCCACAGTCTACGTTTGTGTTTTAAGCTAAACATCAAGGAACTTTTTATAAAAGTTAGAAAAACAAACAGGCAAAACCCCTTAAAAGAGAGTGAGCGAGCGGAGAAATCGCATCTTTTCTGGGCCAGCACTGCCGCTTGTCAGCCTCTGGGGAGAAAAGTGGTAGGGGCTCCCTGGCAGAGGGACTGGTGGGACGCCCCCGGCCAAGCCCTCGCTGCCAGTGTGGCTTCCTGCTCGGTGGGTGCCCGGGACCCCCAGCCTTCCCATCCCATTCGGCCCCTGGGCGGGGGCGGGACAGGGGCCCTCCTGGGTGCAGAGAGGAAAGCGCCGCCCCTTGCTTCCCCGCAGAGTCCCCGGAGGAGGCGGCGGGCGACCAGGAGTCGGAGGACGACCTCAGCGCCTCGCGCACCTCGTTGGAGCGCCAGGCCCCGCACCGCGGCAACACCATGGTGCACGTGTGCTGGCACCGCAACACCAGCGTCTCCATGGTGGACTTCAGCGTGGCCGTGGAGGTAGGGCCGGGGGGGGGTGGAATCCGGCCACGGGCGCCGGTCTTCTGAGCATGCGCGCTCTGTGGGCCGGCAGGTGCACCGGCCTTGGCATCTGTCCGTTTCCAGGCAGCCTGTGCAGTGATGGTTTCCTTTTGTTCTCTGGACCGTGCCCTCTCCTCTCGCCGAGTTAGCCACAGGGTGGGGACTGTGCGTGCCTTTATTCGTGTGTCCGTGCCGAGAGGTCCGGATGGGCCGCCCAGGCGCCCTTCTTGCTGCGCCCTGGAGCAGCCCCCGGAATCGGGTGCGGGGAGGCGGTATGGTCGGAAAGCTGGTGCCAGCCAGGGCCACAGCAGGTAGGTGTAGTTCATGGAAGAACCTGCAAGAAGCCGGCTCTCGGAGCGTCCTGAAGACATGGCTTTGGGGATGGGGGGCTCTCCCCATATTGTGACCGTGAACCTTCCAGAACTCTCCAAACCTCATTCCCTAGGCGTCCTCCAGTCCAGGTCCATAATCCCTAACCTTTCAGAACGTGCAAAGCCCAGAAAACTCTAAAACCACAAAGTTCTCCTCATACCCCATTGACAGCAGAACCTGACCTGACCGGTCAGGAGGCTGTTTATCGGTTTTGTGAGCATGTCCTGTTTTACTACAGAATCGCTGTTTGATTCTGGGCTACAACCCCAGACCCCACTGCCTGGGGTGCCATAGAGGACAGGCACTGGATGTTCTAAAATCTGACAAATTCTGAATTCCTAAGTATAAGTGTGCCTGGCCCAAAAATGTCACATAGGCGATTGTGAGCCAAGAGCAGCGGTTGGTTTGCTTTCTGAGCCAACAGTATGTTGGTTCCAATGAGCCGAACATTTCTTGATGGATAGTCCGTAGGGGTTCTGAGACTGTTTTCTGGAACTGACCTTCACAGTTCCACGGAACTGCGTTTGTTGAGTTTCCCTGCTACGGCGAATGTTCTAAAACCCATGCTTCCTTGTCAGAACATCCTCATCCTCAGGGGGCCGTCCCAGCCGCGTGGAGCTCCCCGCCAGCGCCGGGCCTCTCCTGCATCCGCCCCACGTCAGGGGTGGGCGGGGCTTTCTCTTCCCGAGGGGCTCACTGTATTCATTCTCCCTCCCATCACATTTCCACTGCATCCGTTGGCGAAGCTTTGCCAACCGGAGATTTCTTCCAGGGAACAGGGATCTTTCCAGCAAGGAGGGGGCAGTGACCATCTGGAGGCAGAAAATACCTGATGGCATCTCTTCTGTCCAGGCGAGGCCAGTGAGGCCAGGGGAAGGGCGGGGCCGTGCGGGAGAAATCCGCTTTGCTTCGCTTTATACTCACTTTTGCGATGTGTAGTCAGGGCTGTGGCGGTGTGGGAATTTGGTAGGCATGAACCTTCCTCCCTAATCCTGGAGGCAGGCAGGCCATTCAAGAATGCGGCCCAGACACAGCTCCTCGAGCCCAGCTTTTCAGGGTGACAGCCTGCACTGGTGCCGCATGTGTGTGTTTGTGTGTGTGTCAGCCAGCCGAGTGGTCAGCACACTGCAGCCTCAGACCAAATCCTGCCCGCCCCCTGCCTGGTTGCAGCCCGTCAACGAAGAACAGGGTTTTCCGTTTTTGAGTGGTTACTACAACTATCTTTGATTTTGCCCCTTGGCCCAAAAAGCCTAAAATAGTATTTGGCCCTTTGAGGAAAGGTTTGCTGAATGCTGTAGCCCGTGGGAGCGAGCCCTGAGCCAGTGTGGTTTTAAGGTGGCAGTGATGCAGCTTGGATGCTTGTGGAACTGGCGCGTCTGTCACTCTGTAAATGTCCCTGCCTTGCCCGATCCCCCTTCCCCAAGGCGTGTGGCTTCAGTCTGGTGTCCGTGGTGGGCTCCTGTGGGTGCCACAGGCTCCTGGATGACCGGAGTTGGGGGAAGGGTGGTAAGGGAGTGGCTCCTTCCTTCTTGACCTGCTGCTTTCTAACCGTCCCCGGCACCAGGTTCTCTCTCTTCTAGGGCTCGTGCAGGTAGAAGTGAGTCTGGGGCATGTTTGGGGGCGGCGTGAAATTGAGCTGGCCTCCGCATAAAGTCTGGGGGCACCGTCGACATCGGGGTGCTGACGCTAGGACGGCCAGTGTGAAGCCTTGCGTAGGCCGTAGGGCCGGCGGAGGGTTCAGAGGTGAAACAATCAAAGTTGTGTTGTAGGACTGGAGTTGGGAGGCGGTGGAGACTGGGGAGAGAGGAGAGTGTTACTCAGCCGTCTGAACACAGGTGAGGACCAGGAGGATGGGGGGAACTGCAGTGAGAGGGAGAACGAGCGGTGGGGACCCTCATTTCCTGTGGCTGCCGTAACGCATCAGAAACCGCTTGACAACAGAAATGTGCCCTCACAGTGCTGGAGGCCGTAAGTCCACGATCAAGGTGTCAGCAGGGTCAGCTCCTTCTGGAGGCCCTGGTCCAGGTCTCGCTCCTGGCTTCTGGCGGTTGCCAGCCACCGTTGGTGTCCTCTTGGCTTGTGGACACATCACCCCGGTCTCCGCCTCTGTCTCACTTGGGGGTCTCCCTGTGTATCTGTTAAAAAGTCCTCTTCCTGTGAGGACACCAGGCATTGGGGTTAGGACCCACCGTACTCCAGTAGGACCTTATCTTAATTGTATCTGCAACGACCCTATTTCTAAATACGGTCATCTTCACAGGTACTGGGACTTTGGGCATGAATATCTTCTGGGGGGACACGAATCAATCACAACAGGGATGGAGCAGTTGGGAGCCAGGAAGAGCAAAGAGGTGCTTCCTCCGGGCTGGGAAAGGCAGGGAACGGGCATCAGCCGGTGCCAGACTGGGAATGTTGACCTCTCCCGTAAAGGCAGCACACGGAGACTGGTCCGGGTTGGAGACAGACCCAAAGGTCATTTGCGTAGACAAAAGGCTCAGGCTCTTGAGAGCAGCTTAGGGGCCATGTGACCTGAGTAGGAGGCTTGAAGTGTGTATGGGCGTGAAGCCAAGGGCGCGTGAGTTTCGGTGGGGTTGGGAACTTTGGAGGGCACAGGAGCAACGGGGAGCAAGGAGAGACCAGCGGATACAATTTCTAAGAAGCGTGTCATCTATTGAGCTGGCAAAGCTAGAAGGACTTACTCAGAACGAATACCCTGGCATGTTCCAGGAGGAGTCAAGGCTGCTGGCAGAAGGTAAGAGCGTTCTCGTGAACCTGCCTTGGAAAACACACTGGCCTGGAACCTGGTTCATCAGTGAAGTGTGCAAACCACACTGTGGGTTGGACTGGCTATTGTTCCAAAGGTAAATGCATCTCTAAGAGAAAGGGTTTTTGGGGGGGCTCTATCTGGAGGAATTTACTTGATTTCAGTATAAAAATAAGTATAAGGAAAGGAAGATGTGCTACTCTCCTTCCTCCAGAGTGAGACTTGCATGTAATCACGTGTGCTATATTGCACAAGCATCAGATCCCCACTCGGGTTGCCACCATCACCTGCTGGAACCCACAGCTCCCCTTTTCTTGTGCCTTTCGCCAGTGGGCAAGTGGCAGCACGCTGTCCGCGGTGGCCACAGGGAGGGACAGCTCTGCTTCCTGGGTTCTCTCGGCCTAACACGCCGTCTCCCCCATCAGACTGCAAGCGACTCGCAGCCAGAGCCATTTAAACGCTCCTCACAGGCGCCTTACTTAAGAGTGCCTCTTGGATTAAATACAGGTTACTGGAAAAGCCCCAAAGGGATGGAATGAAGTAGATGCAGGTGTGTGTATATGTATATTTTTATTGTGGTGCATTTGCCTGTCTCCCCCCTTTGAAGTGAATGATCTAGCGGCAGTGATTATATTCACCATCCATTTCTCTCTACGTCGAGGCTTCCTGGCAATGAGCTGCTGTCTTGTCAGGAACACGGATGAGGCTTCTTAGGGTCCTCTGAGAGGTGACACAGGGGCTTTGGAGAGAAGGCGAGGACGCACAGGCTCTGCTCTTGGCGTCCCCCCTTGGCTGCCTGTGGTTTCACGGTGATGCTGTGTGCTGGCAGCTCCTGCGGGCCTCAGGAGACCATGGAGCTCCGGAGTTAAACCAGGACGCCCGGAATGCCTGTTCCCACCGGCGTAGGATGGGGCCTGGAGGCTCCGCGCTGAAATCCAGCGTTGCAGCCAGGGCCACCAGGTGGCGGTCAGGAGCTGCTGGCTGGCGCTGGGCTCCAGACGGCTTAGAGTGGAGGGTGATGGAGCCTTTCCCATGGATGCCATAACAAGCACCACCAGCTGGGCAGATGTCTCACCATTCCTGGAGGTCCCAGGTCCAGAAATCAAGGTGGCAAGAGGGCCAAGCTCCCTCTAACCCTGGGTGGGAGGAGGCTGCCTTGCCTCTCCCGGCTTCTGGGGGTTGCTGACCAGCCTTGGTGTTCTTTGGCTGTAGACGCATCACTCGAGCCTGTCTGTTGTCACAGGCGCTGCCTTGTGTCTGTCTCCTTCTTAGAAGGATGTCAGCCGTAGTGGATACGGGCCTATAGTCCAGGACGATCTCCTCCTTCCTTCTACAGCCGATGGCCCTATTTCCAAATAAGGTCACATTCTGAGATCCGGGGTTGGGGGGGGTGTGGTTAGGATTTCAAGATACATTTGGGGGACAGAATTCAGCCCACACCAGGTGACAGGAAAATTAAACCAGGCTCACACAGAGCGAAAGCCCGTTTTCTTAAGTGCCCCCCAGGAGGCCTGCTTACAGAAGCACAGCCCTGCCGATGGGCCCCACTGGACTGGCCTTTCCACCGGACCAGGGGTGCCCCAACCCGGGCTCCTTACAGGCTGACTTGTCTTGCAGAATCAGCTGTCTGGGAACCTGCTGAGGAAATTCAAAAACAGCAACGGATGGCAGAAGCTGTGGGTAGTCTTCACAAACTTCTGCCTGTTCTTCTACAAGTCGCACCAGGTATGTGCCCAGGGAGGCGCCGGGGGCAGAGCCTGAAGGACCCTCCCTCCTCGGGGAGCAGGCAGCTTTCCTCTGGAAGGATGAACAACTTGACCCCTGAGCCGCCCAGGTGTCGGAGGGGGGCCACAGCAGGCTGGGCAAGGCCATCAGAGGCTCCAAGCGAGGGCTGCCATTATCCACTTGCCCAAGGGCTGTGCGTCTGCTGGGTGGATGCGGGGAGGCGGGCGCGGGTGATGTCACCGGTGGCCGACGCGACGCATCTGGGCCCGGACCAGCTGCTGCGGGCAGGTGCCACACCTGTGGCTGCTCCCACCTTGTGCCCCCTTCCAGGACAGTCACCCCCTCGCCAGCCTGCCTCTGCTTGGGTACTCGCTCACCATCCCCTCGGAGTCCGAAGACCTCCACAAGGACTACGTGTTCAAGCTGCATTTCAAGTCCCACGTGTACTACTTCAGGGCTGAAAGCGAATACACGTTTGAAAGGTAAAAGTCCCCCAAGTGAGCAAGGGCATAAGGCCTCGTAGCAGCAGCTGCCTGGGCAGTGACTCCCTTCCAGAATGGGCTTCTTGTTCTCACCCTGCTACATGCTTAAAATGAAAGCACTTCGTAAGACCTGGGCTCTGTCTGCCCAATGCGAGTACACGTCTGTTTTCACAGGAGCAAGTGGAACCGTGACCTTCCCTGGGACACATCAGCCCAAAACCTGTATGCTAGTTCACAACATGCGGGGTACACTTTTCCATCTCTAACTTGTGTTTTTCCAGTCGATGACTACAGTAGTTGCTTCATCCCGTGGCTAAAAGGCTAATAAGTAAGCTTCAAGTCAAAAGACCACGTAAGGGAGGGAAAAAAAATCCTAGTGCCTCTTAGAGTTAGTTACCTTACCAATGAGACTGGCTCCGTGGTGTGGAGACCCAGGGTAGTGGTCTTCCTTTAGCCAAGAAGTGAAGGAGCCAGGCTCTCCCTGTGACCATATTCAAGTA
Source organism: Hyperoodon ampullatus (assembly GCF_949752795.1). Classification (NCBI taxonomy): domain Eukaryota; kingdom Metazoa; phylum Chordata; class Mammalia; order Artiodactyla; family Ziphiidae; genus Hyperoodon; species Hyperoodon ampullatus. The sequence continues at coordinate 12,374,824 of NC_136929.1, read as the reverse complement.
CAAATCCTGGGCCTCGCATCCCGGGGCAGGCTCTGAAAGCGGTGTCACTGCTGAACCACCACCTGGGTGAGGGGTGGTCCTTGGGCACCAGACCAGACAGGGAAGCTGCTGCCACCCCCCGAGGGAGAAACTCTTCTCCTGAGAACCCACAAGGGTTTCCGATTAATGGGCCAGTCACCCGTGCACAAACTCACGTAAAGTTAGTTCACGGGAAACAGCACAGTGGTTTAAGACCAGGGTCGAAGCCGCCATTGACACCCACCCTAGAGCAGCGGGGCCCTAAGCTACACTGGTTGAAAAGGGAGCCCGGGGGGTAGCACTCCTCAAATTTGATCCTGGACTGGAAAACTGAGATGCCGTCACTGCTGTGGCAGGGAGCACGTAGCCCTGGGATTAGGGGTTTCTAAAGCCCTCTAAGCTCCACAAAGGCGGGAAGCTGGGCCACCCCAGGTCTCCTCCGCCTGGCACTCCTGACGTGGTAGACCAGATGACGCTTTGTTGTTGCGGGTGGGGGACACTCAGCAGCAGCCTGGGCCTCTCTGCCCACTGGTTCTAGACCATAAACAGCCCTGCGTCTAGGATGGGCCGCACCCCGCTGTCCTGAGAAAGACCGGCAGTGTGCGCTGCAGCCCTGCCTTGGGCACGGCTGCAGAATGAGCGTGCCCCGGTCAGTGGTCCTCAGGAGTACCTGGAGGAGGCCTTAACCCCGCTTCCCTTTACCTGGAAGCTAGGAGTCCCCTGCTACAAAAGCAGAGTCTACGCCAGGCAGTATTAGGTCACGCTGGGGCTTAGTAAGTAACGACCGCCAGGGGTCATGAAGCTGTAACAAACAAGAGAAGCAGATTTCAGAGACACGGGCTGATAAAAAGTGGCCCCTGACAGTTATTTCACTTTCTTGTCCTAGATGGATGGAGGTGATCCGAAGTGCCACCAGCTCGGCCTCCCGTGCCCACGTTCTGAGTCACAAAGAATCTCACGTGTATTGATGGCAGGACGGGACACACGTGTTGATTGTTTCAGCAGTGGCGACTTTCCCGGAAGACACTTTCTTTCTTCTGTATTAATGAAGCCTAGTAAAATTAACACCTGTCTGTCTGGAAAACAAAATAATACATGGTTTCACAGCGACTCTCATCTGTCTCCACAGAACCATTTTAAACCTTGTCTTCGCAGCTGTTAATTTCTCATCGGAACAGGACCGCACCCCTGCCTTCAACGCGGGTGGCGTCTCGGCCGTCATGCCCTCTGTGGGCTGTCTTCAGCTTGTGCCAGTATTAAAACATTGTCACGGATAGAGTGCCGAATGACATTTTTTCCCTCCGCAACTGCACCTTAAAGTCAGTACAAACACATCCATGCAACCAAAAGACAGGGCAAGGGCTCTTTTTTTAAAAAAGATGATTGATAAACTTAGGATTTTGATTTCTAGGCTGCTGCATTTTACAAAATGGGTTTTCCATTGTTTGTTTGCGATACACTTGGCAGTCTTAAGCAAATGAGATCATTTTCAGATTTTTTTTCTCACTCTTTCTACTTTTATAATAGAAAATCAGTAGGATTTACTTTTTTGATAAATGAGCAGTTTCCAGCATCCTGTGTTCCACTGGGGGCTGCAGGCTCCAGTGAAACGCTGGTTCCCAGACCTACTTCTTGGCACAAGTTGACCAAATTGTTTAAAGCAATGACTATTTACAAAGTGTAGCGGGTTGTTTTCTGTTAAGAGAAGCGGAAATCCAGTGCGCTCTCTGGACTGTCGGTGTACTGAGTGGCGTATCCGATGGGAGGGTATAAGCTGTGGTGTTTTGCTGTATGTTTCACAAGCATGAGAACCTGTATGGCAGTGACCAGGGCCATTTGTGCTGTGTTACGTTGTGGAGCGTGTCTGAGCTTCCCGTGGATGCAGGAGCTCTGAGTCACAGTGTGTAGTCCCCTGGCTCCCGTGATCATACCTGTATCCTACTGCAACTGTGGTTTGGAACTGCACACTCAATAGTGGTATATACATCGTGCCTGTCTTCACAATCCATTCTTTTCTCCTTTTTATACTCACCGCCCCCCCCCCCCGCCAACCACCCCCCCGGCCTGGCGTACGGACATATGACATTGCACATCCTTGATAGTCGGACAACACAGGGAACAGGGTTCCAGTAACTGCTGGGGCCCACTAGTCAAAATCCGTTTGCCTCTTCTCCATGGGGATTGAGTGGCTGCTATTCCCTTGGTATTGTTAAGCCCTTTCCTGATGCCGCCCCCCGACGGGGCGACCCATCCAACACGGTTCCCATCCAGTGCCCCACACCACAGCTGGGGGCCCTCACCTAAGACACCCAGGACCACCCCGACCGGGGGGCTGTGACCGGCGTACGTGGAAACATACAAATGGACGATGAGTAGCTCGAGATGTGTGTGAATCATTTGCCTTACAGTCTGTACAGACGGTTTTAAGTACTAACAAAAGGGAATAAAAATACCTCATGCCACAATCCAGCATCCTGAAGTTTTAAGGCAAAACCACCAACCTCGTCTCTTGTCTTTGACTGAATCTCAGGCAGGTGGGTCGGGGAGTCAGCGGGTCACTGTGGGGTGGGGTGAATGAGCTGCTGAGTCTGTTCTCTTAAGACAACGTATTTTGATACATTATGTGATCTTTGCTGCTTCCAACGTGGGACCGGGAAAGCAGAACATTTCCGGAAGACTGACCGTCAGAGGCTCTAGAAGACAAGGGGTGAGGGCAAGGTGGGCAGGGAGGGGACTGGGAAGCCTCTGACCCCAGTCCCTGGGCTGCTGAGACGGCGGAATCATGAGCTTCTCCCTCCAGAAGTCACACCTGTCACTCACCTCTACAAGGCGTGGAGACAAGATGGTCTCCTCAGTCAGTCTTCCGCTCCCAGCTATGAGTCACACCTGTGTCCCCCTGTGACTTCAAAGAAAACCTAAGTGCAAATCATACAGGCGATTCAGACCACTCCCAAACTGCCAGAAACGGAGTTTCAAAGACACCCGCTATCTCAGTCCTTTCTGGCTGCTGTAACAAACATACCATCAACTGCGTGGCTTATAAACAAATACCTTTCTTACAGCTTGGAGGCTGGAAGTCCAAGATCAAGGTCCCGGCAGATTCAGTATCTGGTGAGGGCCCACTTCCTGGCTCACAGATGGCCATCTTGCTGTGTCCTCACGTGGTGGAAGGGGTGAGGGATCGCTGTGGAGTTAGGGCACTAATCCCAGTCCTGAGGGCTCCATCCTCATGGCTTAATCATCCCCAAAGGCTCCCACCTCCTAATGCCATCACACTGGGGCTCAGGATCTCAACATATAAATTCAGAGGTGCGGGGGACACAAACGTCTACTCCCCCTCTACACAAGACACAATTACAAAAAGAATTATTTCTGTGAACTTTATTGACCCTTGCATGATACAGACCCTGTGCTTAAGAACACACCTTGCAGCACTCCTCAGTTATTGCCATATTTTAAAAGCAGAAATACACAAGCCACGTTTAAGGAAGAAAATATAAAAATGCTCATAAACAGACCTATGTTTTGCCAAAAGAAAGGTACAAAATGCTGCATTCAAACTAAACGCTTCAAAAGACCACTCGGAGAACAAAACCGTCAGATCGGGAAGGTGTGTGGCCCCTGGTTACAGCGAGACAATCACACGACTGTGACAGTGCCGAGGCCCCCAGACCACATGGGTGCAGCCAGTGCAGAAAAAGACCACTTCAAAAAGGTGTCGACAACCAGCCAGACACAGCCCCCAACCTCCAAGAGGCTGTCTGTGCTTCTGGGTGAAGCCACCCAGCCATCAGCAGTGCAGGCAGAGAAGCCGCTAACTGCTGCAGTTCAGCATCCAGAGGCTTCCGAAGGGCAGTCAATCTACCTTGAGTGCTGAGCTCACAGGTCTGGCTAAATACCACCAGCGGTTTATAGCCCGAGGCAGGTCCTGTTGTAGCTCTGGTACCTGGTCTGTCTTTTAATAAAGGACTTGAAGTGGACAAATGCTAGCCTCAAGCAGATGCCCTGATTTTTCTTTGTCTACAGAAAGTAACAAACCAGGAGATATTGTAGGGGGAGGTGACCCACTTTCCAAAGCCTGTCAAAGCACATCTTCCCCAAGAAGCTTCATCAACAGAAGACGTTTCCAATAAACTCAATAGAGTAATTTGCCGCTTTGCCTGGGAGACGGTGCTGTGTTGTTACCGTCCAAAGACTGCAGGGCAGCTACTAACCATTCACAGCACCTCACTTAGCTGGGATCCCATCTGCCAATCAGTGTAAGCATCATTCATATTTGACATGGCGGTCAGTCAGCGTCAAGTCTTGAAACCACTGTCCATTTGCTGTCGACCCTGGCGCTCTCAAGATCAGACAAGCAGCACGCCTCGGGAACATGCTCCATTTCTTGGATTCTTTCTCCAGCAAAATGGACAAAACTGATCTTTGGCTCATGCCTCACAGAGGGAAACAAACAGCTCTGTCATACAGAATACTCTCCGAAACACAAAATGAAATATTCTCAATTTTTACTGTTCAAGTTAACAAACTTGCACAATAGCAATTTGGTTCTATTTCCCCTAACCAAAATATATCCCTTACAGAAATTAATCCAAATCTACCTTTAATTAAAAAATCACGACAATTTTAAGAGTTTAAAAACCAGCTCCATTGCATTAACCAAAACAATAACCACCCCTCAGACGTCTCTAGCTCAGGCCACTGTCCTCTCCCTGTAACCTCCAGGCCACCGGGCCAGCAGATAACTGACCTTCCGTCCTCAGGTTTACCCAGTAACTTCCCTGCTGCCCAAAGCCTTTGTATTCCACCTCAAGAACTGCTACTCCAACAAGAGATGACAACGATTCGTATCAACAACAACAACAAAAATGTCACACGTACTCAGATCAGTCAAGAATGGCTGCAAGAAGTATTTCCCACCCCAGAGACCCAGAGGTTATTAACCCCCCCTTGGCAAGCAAGACGCTGCCACAAGCCAAGAAAAATACAGACACCTGGCGGGCACACTGGCGGACACCAGCTCCTTTAAGAAAACCAGCAACCTTCCCTCCAGGTCCCTGGGAAGACAGCAGTTTTACAGATCAGCAATATTCACCCATATCTTCTCAGGACCATTTTTAAAAGTTGCAAAGGGAGCTGGCATGGACATTCCACAGCTTGAATGTGGGCACTTCTTCCCAGAGCCTCATACATACACACACACACACACACACACACATACATACACACACACACAACACGGCAGGTGCACTGCCCTCTCAAGAGTCATGTTCCAAGGCGAGTATGCAAAATCTGTGTTATAAAATTTATTTGTGTAAGCATTCAGACATGTTTAGGTGGGAAAGATGATACGCAGATTTCACTACAAGGTGCAACAGAAAACCCTACTGGAAGGACGGTACAGCTGGCGCAGGACTGACAGGGCACGAATGAAAGTGAGACGAGAATGCTTCATCGGGGAGAAATTTAAAATAATAATTTAAAGCTTCATGAGGCAAGGTATGTTCCAATTTAAAACACTAAGAAATAGTACCATCGATGAAAAAGGAAATCAACTTCTAAGTGTACCAAAAGGGTTGTAGGGCAAACAAGAGGAAAATTTGCATTTGTTGAGGTACAAATATAGGAGTGTTCCATAAGGGGGGCGTTAATTATTATTAATGGCAAACCCTGCAAATACAAAGTCAAACCCAAATCACTGGTCACATAATTCAAAATTTACATGTAATAAAGGCAAGGCAATAGACTCAAGTTACGGCCTGTCAAATATTTACCCCACTGACAGTATCTACAGAAGCACTTGGCCAGTGTGTACACAGTGATCCCTATGCACGCCAAAAGGGTTTCCTTAAAAATGACACTATATACAAATCTGTACACTGATCCACCAGAGCGATTCTCCGTCTCCCAGGGAGGGGGAGTTATCAACGTAAAGCAGGATACCTGAGGTTTCATTTCTTCAGTCACCTTATCATAATCCCAAATATACATTTCAGGGTTTATTTTTGTTTCTAAAGACACTTTCCTTGATATGTGCACTATGGTTAGAATTAAAAACAAGAATAATAAAATAAAATAAAATGCTCGCTCGCAGGAGCTGACCCTCCCCACCCCATCTGGAGACTTCATCAGGCCCTGGGACAGGCGACCTCGCTGTGGGGGGGATGGCCCCCCCGCGATGGTGCACCTCTTCAGCAAAGTCAGCAAAGGCTCTCGTTGACTTTTAAAAAGGAGGAGGATGAAGAAGAAAAAAAGGAAAAAAACAAAACCCAAATGCCAAAGGAATTTCAGTGGGATGAAGTTCCTCCACCACTTAGAGAGTATCTAGGAAAAAACAAAAAGAGAAATAGAAGTAAATCAATGTCATTTCTCTAAATTAAAAACAAATTCATTTGCCAAACTAGAAGCAATCATCAAAATCCTAGTTTTTATAGACAACCCCAAGTTATAACAGATTAAGTGGAGCAAGTATCAATGGGCTAATTATTCCATAAAGAATTCATAGAAATTAAGAAAATCATGATTCCAACACTAAAAACTTTTCACAGATAAACAAAAAGTGAGAATGTGTTCAGCCTCCCAGGAGAGAGAAAAAGACACAAACAGAGTAGCAAATGATACACCTTCACTTATAATCATTTTTTAAAAATTGAAAACTCGATAATACCCAATGACACAGTAAGATCCCAGGGAGGCACATGCATGCCAATTTGAGTATCAGTGCAAGAAACCCTTTTTGGCCCCACAAATATTGGTGCTTGTTCAAGTAATCCACTTCCTAGAACTGTCTGTTAAATTTTTTGTGATTACAATAACTAGGAAACAATTCTGATGTCCAACAGTAGAAAAATGGTTCATCAAGCAAGCTGAATGAACTAAGAGATTAAAAATCATAATAATATTTAAGCAATATGAAAAATACACCCAGGTGAAGAAGAAGTGTACACAGAATTATACATGTCTAGTTTTACACAATTTATTCTACATGCACACCCAAGAATATCTAAAGACTTGGGTAAGTTCATGACTTGCATACAACAGTGGAAGGCAGCACACCCGAAACTACGATGGTGGGATGGGCACTTTCTCCTGTTTCCAGTAATTCTGCAGCACTGTCTCACTTTGGAATACCAAAAAGGGGGACGGGTGGCCAAGATTCCCTCAGCAGCCTCAAAACCGGGGTGGTCACCCAGCCACAGGAGACGGCTGAGGACGAGTTTAATGGGACTCGTAGCCAACATTCCAAAGAGCTCCTCTTTTAAGGCATTTAAAATACACGGCACTCGCCCAGGGAACAAACGATTAGGAAAGCACGCTTCAGCCACGGATCCCGAGACTCACTTTTCGAGAGACGTAAATGCCCAAGTCATGGGAGGAGGTGATGCCACACAAAAGAATCCACACACTAACTCAAACTAAGATACACAAAAGCCTTTGAAAATGCTTTGGACAAAAGCTGGTCCTCGTCCTCTCTGAGGCGACCCACTGGAGCGATGCATCCAGGAGCAAAACGGGTCTGAAGCGTCAGCGACAGCCACTGTGCTTTGGTGGCCTCCGGACAGGGGACACACGGGAAGAGCTCGGACAGCCCAAAAGGGACCAGGCAGGGAGCCCCTGGAGCAGGGTCATCTGATGGCTGAGGAGAGAGAGTCCCACGTCACAAAGGACAAGAGAGAACCAGAGAGAATGGGAAGTAAAGTGTTAACCGTAATGCAGACGGCCGGCAGTGACACCTGGGTTATGTACGGTCACACTCGCCACAGTGGCTCCCAGCACCGACTTCACAATGAGATGCGCCGTTTAAGTGTGAAACACACACCGACTGCAAAGACTCAGCCCCACAACGAAGGTGAAAGACCTTTATACCGAAACGAAGACTTTGGATGCACTGGGTTAAGAAATAACGCTATTAAAACCAACTTCACCCAGAAAGCATACTGGAGTCCGTCAACTGCCTCAGAATCGGAGGCAGCCAAGTCAACAGTCTATTCTCCAGCCTAAACATGAGAGCAGGTTAGAAAGCTGGGACGTTTTCATGAGGGGGCCTGAGTTCCACAGAACACACCTGAGGTTTTCTCTGATGTCCCACTTTAGAGGGACACTTCACAGGACAGCGGGCAGCCCCTCCATCACCACTTCCAAGAGGCAAAAGTGACCCTACACGCCCCAAACTTCTGCACGCGCCGTCCCGCCGACATCTCAGAAAAGATCTGAGACGCTCCTAATTCCCATCAAGGAGCAGCCGTCCTTTAGAAAAAGCTCGCTTCCTGGACAACACACCTGGGAGGTGAATTTCAAAGCACTGATCTGCCTGGCGTTTCGGGGAGAGAGAAAGGTTCGGGGTGTGGAGAGCTCGGGTCACAGAGCTGCTGGACGGTTCACCTCCGCTCTCTCCAACACCGCCAGGTGACTGCACGTGTGCGACCTCCTCCACAGGGAGGCTCCCCAAACAAGCTTAAGGGACCGGCCGGGGGAGAAAGATCGGCAGCCCCGCTTCCTCCTCACCCTGGAGCCCGTGCCACCAGGGCCGCTGGCGGGGACAGGGCGCCCCCTGCAGGCTGCCGCGGACGGAGCTCCCTGCCACCATGACAAGGCGTCCGGCGCTGAGGCGGAGCCGAGGACCAGCACAGCCCTCACAAGGACCAGCATCTGTGTCCGGTCTCACAGAACTCACCGAGCCCCCATCTCTGGTGTTTCTGGACACCTGGCTTTGGAGCATAAAACCAAACGGAGAGTCTGGGCTCGGGACTGCACTCCTCTGGCTGGTCACGAGGTTGCGTCAGGAGAGCAGACCGGCACCCGGAAGTCACCCCGTGCTTATGCAGCAAGAGTGGCCACCACAGAGTTCTGTGGTCCCTCCCCGAAGGGTCCAGGTTCACCTGGTGCCTTCACAGAGACTGCTCTGATTCAGGAGAACAGCCTTCTCTCCCTCGATTCTGCTTCAAGCCCCCGGCCTGGAAGGTACCAGGCACGGGTGGCACTCACCTCTGCAGCCGCTGCACGAGCTGGGCCACCATGGTGTCCGAGATGCCGGGGCAGGCCTCCTCCGCCAGGTAGATGGCCCCGCGCAGCTCCTCGATGGACCGCAGGTTGCCTCCACACGCCTGGCCCTTCTCCTTCAACTGAAACCACCAAAGCGAGGGACGGCGTGACTCACCCGAGCACGGGAAGCCACGGGCGTCTGTTTAAGGAGTGACACGACCCGACTGCCCCGGCCACAGGGTCAGCTCGGATCCCGCCCCTGCTGGAGGCTAGACTGGGCCTGAGTCCCACCCCAGTCTCTACGCTTCCCCGGGAAGGAAACACGCCGGCTTCTGGGCGCCTTTCCGGAATGTGATCGTGCCATCTGCTCCCTCTGCTTTCTTTGTCCATTTCAACCCTCATCTTACACCAGCAAAGCCATTTCACGCCCACTTGGCTCTGGTGTGCGCCCCGAAGCTGTGGTGCGGGCCACGCACGCAGAGCTCCCACGGTTACCAGGCTGGTGCTGAGGCCTCCGGACAGACTGCCGTGGTGGGCAGGGTGCTGCCGAAATACTCCATTTCATGCAAACAGGCAACAGCCCTAAACCCTGGGAGGCTGATGTCCTCTCGGCACCTCTGTGCCCACGGGAAACCACGCCGGTGTCTGCAGGCACCTCCCGCAGTTTAAGGTCAACTCCCGTCTTTCCGGGATGCGCCCCGGATGCACCAGGAGGACGGGGGGAGAGCTGCTCGGTGCGCGACCCAGAGCCTCCAGCAGCTTCTTGGGCTGCTGGGACCACACGCCGCCACCCCGGCTTCAGGCTCACTCTACGCCCGTGGCTTCTCCCCTCCCAGCTACAGGGACAGACAGAGGGACAGGGCGGGCCTGGCGCTGAGGCCGGAGTGCCTGTGCCTGTTCCACGGTGTCAGCGACCGCAACGGTCAGCCTGGAGGCGGCGCGTCCGTCCATCTGGGACCCCTGGCCCCTTAACGACTAAACACAACCAGACTTATAAGCCCCGAGTGGGCAGCCCGCAGCCCGCCACCCGACCTCCCTCCCACTCCCCCACCCCACTCCCCCACCCCACCCGCTGCTGCCCGCGGCTGCCGGACGCGCCCCGTCACCACCACGGGAGGGAGCCCCTGGCCCATACTGAGGGACGCCCGGGAACGTCCTCATCTGTAACATGGGGAGACGCTCCTTAAGTTAGCGAGTTTGCGGAGTATTATGCAAATAATGCACATTGGACACTCTGAACGTGAGGTTACCAAACATTAATAACAAAAACATACAAGAAAAGATGCCTGGGAGGTTACCTTTAGGGCAGCTGAACAAAATCAAAACATTAGTACATTTAGGATTAGTTCATTAATTCTGGATAATGCCTTCAGAATGTTTTTTTTTCATGTGCCCAACAAGAAACAGACGGCTTCAGACAAATGAGAAAATCTATGCCCTTTTCCCCAACTGCCCAACTATCCTAGTAAAATGCAGTCAGGGTCGCGGGCAAGCAGGGGAGTATCTGGAAAACCTGACGGGCCAATTGCCCAAAGAACCTAACAAAGAGCAAACAGGGTCCAACAGGCATCCCAGGCCAAGGCCGCAGGCAGAAAGCGACACAGAGGGGCCTCTGCCTGCCCTGTTGCTGTTCACTTTGCCACCTGAACCCAGAGTGTGCAGCGGTTTCAACCTGTCCCTCGGGCACACTCGTGAGACAGATCTGGGTCGGGGAAGGCCTGGGAGGACGGAGGCCAGCCAGGAGCACCGCCAAGGGGGAGGCACCGTGAGACTGGGGTTCAGGCCAAGCGGAGGACAGGGATGCGCCCATGGGTGGCACTTCCTTCCCACCCTGGGCCACCCACCTCAAGTCCAAGGATCCCCTGCTACAGCCTCCCTGGAGAGGAGAGCTCTGGATCACCACCCAAACAGAAGGTACTAGGTGACTCACTCTGAATTACCTTAAAGGCAGCCTGAGCCAGGAAGGGGTTACTTCCAACTTATCCTCCAATCAGCTACTAACCAGATGAACAATGTTCACCCTCATAAAACCCACTCTTGAAACACCTCCAAATGTTGTACGTATACACGTACCTACAGGGGGCAGGGTCCCCTGAAAGGGCACAGGGAGGGACCCACGTTTGCGGTGGCCGCTCGCCAGCAATCAGGGGCCCCGCTGGGTGAGGCCACTACCCTGGGGGCTCCACAGGTAACACGAGGACCCCGGGGAATCCGAGGTCTCCTTAAAGTAAAAATCTGCGTTTCACATTGCCATACGTAAGTCTGTCGAGGCAAAGATGTTAGGCTGCACCCAACTAGATTTTGTAGAAAGCAGCATAACTGAAGTTAAAAATTGCCCCAGTAACATACGGACTGGGGCTGGGTTGCTGACATCCCACGTGTACACTCCCGGCAGCGACACGGCGACAGTTCCCAGGAGGGGCTGGATGGAAGACGGCCCCCGGGAAAGCAGGAGGCGTTCCTGGAAGGCAGGGGCCCGTCCATCCCAGCTGGCCGCCCAGAGCCAGCCAGTCTAACCCCCCAAGTTCCACGGGCAACCCTGCCACCGACGGGGCAACTGCTCCCCCTCTTCCCCTAGCACCTCCCCAGAAGTCAGCTGGGCATCTTACCTCTGCGAACAGTGGAGAGATAATTGTAGATAAACACTGAGAGAAAGGCCTCTTTGGGATGTCTTTCATCTTGGGGGAGGGGGAAAGTAATGAGAAATATTTAATACCCACATCTGCAATAATTCAGTCAACTTCAGATACACGTCTGCTGTAGCACCTGCATAGGACTGTCCTACTGTGTTTTCACTGGACTACGGAGGACTACAGATACCACGCCCGGTGGGGAGGCACCATTGCGCCAGGAAGCGGCACCCTGCGTGGACACAGGCGATGCTGAATTGCACCGCTGAGCCACGTATGGAGAGGACCTGACTGATGAAGGCCTGGAAGCGGCACGCACATCAGAGCTGGCTGTTGGAAATGGCTGTCCTATGACAGTGCTGCCTTTTGTTTCTTCTGCAGCCTCGATCTGAACACACAGTGACTCCTAACTGCTTCTCAAAACAGGATTTGTAGGGTCACCAGGGGACAGACAGCCACAGGTCTGCGCTTGCTGAAGAGAAACTACACCACTGTGCTTCAAAACGATCCTAAAACTACAGCTTTCCATTAACTTAAACAGGCACAAAAGCAATTCATCAAAATTAAGTACATAGGCACCAAAAGCAATATATTTATTTTAAAGAGTTCTTAAACAAAACTCAATCCCCAAATTACGGTACCTTGATGAGTAACGCCAATACGCGACACAGGCCTAGTCTCATCAAGAGAGCTGGAAGTCGTTTCAAACGCTAAACCCACCTCCCCACTCCCCCGGTATGTGCAAGTGTAAGGAAACGCTGATCTGGCGGCAGGGCTACAAGAGCAGCATCAGCACCGCAGAGCGGACCGGAGTCCAGACTCACGGGTCGGCCTCGCTGGGGAGTCAAGACAGAGCATCGTCTCCTCATCTGTCAATTCCCTGACAGCAGAATTCCACAACAGGCTGCGCTGAGGGCCCACAAAGACCACGAAACAGCAGGCTTCACACAAAAGTGACTCAAAAATGCTGCTGACTGATGCCAAGTGTTAGTCACTCTGCACGAGCAAACGTACCTTATTTCTTTCTAAATCCGACGGCTGAAGAGCTCCATTCTCAAGACTCTTTGGATCTTTCTCCCGGATCGTGAAGATCCAGTCCCCTGAGTCGCTGCCTCCGGATGCTTGGCCATCTGTGTCCGTTTCCCTTAACACAGAAATGCAGGTGACCCCGTTAGTGAGCGCCCGCTCCGCGGGGAGGCTGCGTGGGGAGACCCCCCATGCTCCATGCCTGCCTCCAGTCCTGTCCACTCCCCTCCAGGCCCTCCTGGGCTGCAGAAGCCGACCCTGCCTCCGACCTCCCAAAGAGAGAGCCCGTGGGAACACGGTTCCCATAGAGCTGCCGCACCCACACCATCTCTCCTGCGTCTCTTCTCCTGGAGAACAGTCTCCACTGGCTCCGTCCCACCACACCTGAGCGTGCAGTCCTTCTGCTCGCTCAGCGCCGCTCCCTGCCCTCGGCCACAGGGCCTGGAGGCGTCACCTACACTCCACACTCCCACCTCCGTCTCTTACCTTCCACCCACTCGAAAATCTACCCGGCCGAGGCCCTGTCCCCTGCCCGCCTCTGGACAAGGAGCTGCTGTTCCCTCCTTATCATCCTGCCTGCAGGCTCAGCAGCAAATGCTACCACCGATCACCCTCCTGCAGAGGCCCTAGACTCCTGGGGCCACACTGCGCCCAGATCTCCTCCGACCCGGCTTGCCCGCAGGTTCTTCCTTCACGCTGGTGTCTCCCAGCATTTGGTCCTCGGCCCCCGGCCCTTCTCCGCAGGTAGGTTCTCAGGGCTCCAGTGACCGTTCAACAGAGTGGTGGCTCTAAACCCATACTGTCTGCCTAGATATCCCTCCTCAACACCAAATCTCGACGCGGCTCTAAACTGGACACATCCTCCTGGACGTCTGAACGTGTCCCACACCAAACCCAGCTTCCTGTGCCCTGGCCTCCCCAGACCAGCCTCTTCTCCAGTGCTGTCTTCTCAGTGGACCCACGACACTGCTGAAGCCGGACCGTCCCCACCTGTGGTACCCAGGCCCACGGTAAACGTCTGGACTCTCCCCGCCCGTCTCCTCAGCCCCATGCCCACCACCCCCACGGCTCAACATCAAGACCTCAGCGACGTCCTAGTCTGTGGTTCTCACCCCTGACTCTGCAATGGAATCCCGTGGGAACCTTGACAAATATTCTGGGTCTCATCCCACTGGCCTGGCACGTGGACCTGGGCCGTGGGTCAGCTTGAACTTCTGGCCGAGGGGTGAAGGGGCGCGGGCGAGGATCCGACTTGCAACGCCTCCACTCCTGGCCCTCCCCTCAGGGATCCCTCCTCCTTCAGGCTGGAGCAGTCGGTCCCACTCTCCCCACCTCTACATACCCAAATGGCTCCCAGACCTCATTCATCTCTTTAGCTAATGGATTTCCTAGATGCTTAACTTGACACCAGTTTATCGTAACTTCCTGGCACAGAGCTTTTACAACGCCAGGCATATACCAGAACACAACACAGAATCACTAATACCCTCACTTATATCTTTCTAGAAATATATTTAAAGCCATTTCGCCTGATCAGTAGCATTTTAAAAGCAGGAGGTATAATGAAGGAAGAAGAAACCAGGTCCAGTTCTTTACGCACAGCTCTGTCACAGATTTTACTCAGAGAAGCTCCACTGCCAACGAAAAGAGACTCAAAGACTCCTAAATATAGTCCCATACTGACACAAGAAGCACCATCAGCCTGGATTTTTTTTTAAGAAAAAAGAAACCTAAAACCCACCCCAACCAAGAGATGAGAATGAACAGGCCCACATCAAGTACGGCCTGGGGCTGGGGACACGCCCCTCGGTCGCGGACGTCCCGCAGGACTCCGGCCGAGTGGACTCACGTGTCCGAGTCATCGGAGCTGGAGTCTTCGTGGCTCTGTTCGGCCTTCCACCTCTTGTACCTGTCGATGAGCTCAGTCAAGTAGGATGTTTTCTTTGCATTGCGGATTATGAACTTGTGCTTCAGTAACTCCTTAGCGGTGGGTCTCTGGAAAACAAAGCAAACAAAGCAAAGAGAAAAAGCATGAGGTCAAGTTCTCTACATTCTACTTGACTCTACCCCAAAGGACAGACCTCTGCCTCAAAACGTCCAGCAACCAAGCTGATACGTAAAGACAGAGTCCTACTTCAAAGTTTTTTCCTTTACGACTGAGTCAAAGAATGTCATCTGGCTCCTGTGGGTGGGATCCCGTTCACGGTGTGGACAAGGTATCTAGTACCTAATGGGGTCCTTAACATTCTGGAGGTAACCATCCGATGAAAACAGGAACCCTCTCCCCAGAAAAATGCATTTACAAAGAAAATGTTGCGGAGAATTTCACAGATCATCATTCAATCATCATTGCTAATGCTGGCAAGAGAGAAAACATGTTCTGTGTCACCTTGTTAACTTTCTATCTTACTGCTTGGCTCCATCCCCCCCAAACAATAAGATAAATGTTAATTTAAATGCAACTGGAAGAAAGCCAGGAGATGCCCGTTCCTTGGACGCTGAAAGGGTACCCACATTCTCTTAGTTATCAGCCTTCCCAATTCAGAAATGCTGGTTTCCCAGGTCTGCCTTTTTGCTTATGATCGGGGTGAGGACTTCACCCAGGCTCTGGGCTCCGCGTGGCCAGTGAACTCGGCCGCTCGCTCTGCCCTTGAGAGTGGCAAACCCAACTACAGGGAGTACGCTTCCCAAGAAAACCACGCAGCCCAAACAGGAGCGGCCGGCAGGAACACACAAATCACGTGAGTCAGACCGTGTGTCCCCACTTGCTCTGAATTACTAAAGCTTCCTAAACAAGAGCCAGGCATGCTTCTCAAACTCAACCCTGCGAACAAGCTGGGTCACTTCAGGCATTTCTCAGTCCCCGTCCACGTGAGTGTCTAATTCCAAGCATCTCATCCTCTCCTCAGGGCGTCTGGGCTAGAGGTCGGGGTGGAGATGTGTGCACTGGGCCAGCAAGCCGACAGCACAAACACGCTTGTAATGGGAAGATGTGCAGGCACGTGGGTGTGTCTTCTTGGGGCTCGGAACAAACTCCTGACAACAACGTTCTGAGCCCCACGGACACGAGGAACAGCAGCCCGCCCGGCACCCAGTGAGTGGTGTACTCTGTATCCCCCCTGGAGGTTCTAAAAAAACGCTGCATTCCTCATTGAATTCCATTACCAAAACGGGAATCATATTAGAAAAGCATGGTGCTCTTGTAAAACTAACCACATATTTTTAGATAAGGGTTCATGAGAAGTGGGGTGGTGGGGAGGGGGTTGGTTCAGAAGTTTCAGCCTGACCTTCGGCTAACCCTGCTGGAAAACTCAGAAACAAAACAAGGACGTGTGGTGCTCCACGCAACCCCAGAATACACAGACAACTTTTTTTAAAAAGTCCTAATTCAGAGAGAAAACTAGGCTAAAGCCATGTTGTCATCACTGCCACGTGGCTCTCCCAGAGTCAACTCAACAGCAAAGACAGTAAGAAGGAAGAGGGGAAAGCAAGGTGGGGGTACATTTCTATCCCTTTCCTCTTTTCCTTCCTGACACATGCCCAGAAGAAACTGAAAACATTTACTTTAAATACCTATTTAGCCATATGTTTTTCAGGCCAGGCTTTGCGGTTACTAAAACGGCTAAATAGCCTGACCCTCCACTGTAAATATTAAAAAGGTATGATTCCACATATAATATTAAGGAGAACAGTCTTCAAGCTCAATGAGGCATGAGATACTAGAAAATCTGTAGATTTTCTACAGAGTTAATTTTACAGAAAATAAGTAGATTTTTCATCCTTAAAAGATAAAATAACAATAAAAAACAAATTTGCAATTCAAAGAAATTAATCATATCCATTTAGAAAAAGAAAAATAAATGAAATCATGAAGACAGCTGATAATAGTGATTAAAGAAATGCCAGTAAGATGTATCCAGACCAATCAGGCCCCAGAGGAGGAGACGCCCGTTCTGATCTCAAAATACTCACAAAGCTTGGCTCCTTATTCAAACAGGCCTCCACAAACTCCTTGAGGGGTTTGCTGTAGTTTCCTTCCAGCGTCGGGGGGTTGTTCTTTGGAATGAGGAATAAAACCTTCATGGGATGCAGCTCGGAATGCGGAGGCTCCCCCTTGGCAAGCTCGATCGCCGTTATGCCCAGGGACCAGATGTCTGCCTGCAACAGCAAAGCATGCAGAGACGTACTTCAGAGGAAAAGCATCTCAACGTGCTTCTAAGGTTTTGAAAAGGATACTCATTCTTGACTCAAAATAAGAAAAGATAAGCCTTTGGTATAACTTCAAAATAGGCAACACCCAGGAGAAAAGCTAACACACAGAACATCTTCTGCCTCGACATGGAAGACGGCTCTTAACGATTTCTCCTCTTGCCTCTGCTGCTGGAGGTGGGAGACATCGACGCTCATCTAGGTCCCTGAGTCAAGGGAACAGGGAACCCGAGGTGAGCGGGGAGGGCGTGTCCGGGGGGCCAAAGCACGTTTGCAAACCACCCTGTCCAGCGATGCTCAGAAGCCGGGCCTCGGACGGGGTTCAACGCCAGCTCTCCAGCTGGTCCTGCGACCTGAGACAACACCCAACCTGTGGCGCCCACCTCCCTCCTCTGTAAACCGGGAAGAACGCTAGGGTGGTCGTGCAGGATGCTTCACGTGGCACCCAGGACTTAGAGAGGATGCCCACACACCCACAGAAGTAGAGAACATCAACCTGAGGCATCCCCACATGCCCAGCACAGGGTTTAAGAGTGAACAAGCCACCACACAGGCTGTTTTATCGCCATTACAGCTTAAAGTAAATCACAGGTGCCATGACTTTTTTCCCCCGAGTACTTCAGTTTGCCAACGTAGGGGCTTTTAGCAACACCTAAGATTAACAATAATTACCCAATATCATGTACTAATTAAATTTTCTCAACTGTTCAAAACAAGTCTTCTCATGGTCTGTCTATCTGAATCAGGATCCAAGCAAGGCCCACATGTTGCTCTGACTGGTAGGTCAGCTAAGGCTCTTCTAATCTAGAACTGTCCACTCCAGTCTCCCCAGTGCCACTGACCTAAGGAGAAAGAGGCCCCAAATTCCAGATTCCTCTGGGTCCTTCCTGCTGCCGTGCATGCGTTCTTCCAGTTCCTCACTTCTGGCTGAGTGACAGGTCCGTTACATCTAGAGCCTTGGTCATGTTCACTGTCGGCAAGAATCAGGCGCCGAGCGGGGCAGCCGCTGTCCAGCCGCCCAACCCCTCCTGCCCGGCCCAGGCTGTGGCCACACCTGCTCAGTGCAGAGATGAATGGGTTCCCTGACCGTGTGCTGGGAATGAGAAGCGCTCTGGTTGGCAGGCCTTCTCACAAGCCGAAACCAAGCCACAGCAAAGAAGACAGAAGCTGGAGATGAAGCGGGACCCCACAGGCGGGCAAAGAACGGGGCGAGGGGCCGAGCCTCCTGCACGCGGCCTCCGCGGCCTCCCTGCTCCCGTCACAGCACCGCAAAGCCAACCGACTTCCAGGCAATCACGTCAGAACCTAACACATCCCGCACTCGCACCCCACGGCAGGGAAACGGAAAGGCTGCAACACTGAGCAAGCAGGTCACCCCAGGACCCAGATGTTCCCAACGTCTAACAACCTAGAGAGGACTCACCTGCCACGTTCCCACAATCCCAGGACGTACGAGAAGTCCTAGCAACAATCTCCCCTGGGCAGCGGTGGGTGGGGACGATGCCCACCACACCTTCTACTTCCTTCTGTTCCAGTGAAGGTGGGAATAACAGACAGCAGGCCTTGTTGTAAACTCTTTGCCCTCAGTGTGTACTAAAGGGATGAATCTGGAAGATCCAGTGTCGGGAGTAATGCTCCTACCTTCCTTTCCTCTGCTTTATTTTACACGGGTACTACTTTAAAAATCAGCAGAAGTGTGATGCGTTCCAGGGTCCGACCCCCAGGAGGAGGAAGCTGGGTGCAGTGAGCATCTGTAACCGTGGCGGCCGCAGGAGGACAGGAGGAAGGGCACAGGTACAAGGAGAAAGGGCGAGTTGCAAGAACAAAGGCAAAAACGACGAGTACACGACTCCTGTACGGTAGCGGTTCCTTTCTCAAGTCTGCAACTCCACAGCTGCCTGCCTCTCTTGGATTTCATTCAACTGCTATTGTTTGCTACGCCTGCCACTCGACAACAATCTGGCTTATGGCCATGTAGATAGAGATGATCCCTGATGGATGCACCTCCAGACCCCCCAGCGTCCCGTAATCACTTAGACACACTCTGTTTCTGGAAAGCCTAGCCGATGATGGTGTCTGCTAGCAGCCTGTCACGGGAAATGAGCCTGTGCTCATTTCCTTCAGAGACCCGAGGGCTTGCTCTCAGGCTCTGGGCCGGACAACTGACAGGCGGCAAGAATTCAAGGACCTGCACCTGCTTCCTGTCTGACAACACAGACCAACTAAAGGCGACTGATGTAACAGCCTTCCCAGCCCCACCCATAACACGCCTCCGAGGTCTTCAGAGAAGAGGCACAGGCACTGCTCTCACCTTCTTCCCCTGGGAGGGTCACCAGTAGAGCCACATCAAGACAAAACGTGTGTCACTCCCCCAGGCAGCCAGGCCAGGAGCCCGAGCCTCGGCCCGGCCTGCCTCTTGAACTTCTCTTTGGATCCTCCTAAATCAACCAGGTGCCAGGTGTCCCGCTCTTGACCTCTCGGTGTCCTGGGTCCCCACTTCCTGCCCCTGGCTTAGTGCAGAGCTGTCCCCTGTCCCTGGGACTTCTGTGGGGGGCTCCCGAGAGGTCCTCCTGCCTGCAGGCTCCCTCTGCAGACACCTAACATCCTGCTGCCTAATTTGGAAAACTTGACTGGCGCTTGAATAAATAGCAAGCGATTTGGCATTATGTAGCAAAAATCATAAAAATATCCACATTCGTTGAAACCAATTAATTCCACTTCTAGGAATCTACCCTAAATAAATTTTATATTTAGAAAATGGTAAAGGCTGCCCAAAATATTCAATAGCAGCATTACTTATGCTAAACCTTAGAAGAATGATTACGTTGCTATGGCACATTAACTTACTGAAGGATCAAGTACTCAACAACGATGCTGATAGACAAACTCAATTGTACTTACGATTCTCTATCACGGTATCTACGAAATATGGCATCAGATTTAGAACATGTGTCTGGATTTTAAAATAAAAGTTATGTGGGAAAGGGCAGTCATTTTCCAAAGCAATTAAAATTGAGGTGTAAGAAGAGAACTGTTTTACCACCATGTGGGAAAGACAGGAAATTTAGCTATTAAGAGAAAACAAACAGTGGTTTTCAATAATGAGCCTAAGTCCAAAGTTACAAAGGCAGGTGCTCTGAACTGCAGATATTTCTTTGTGAACAGATTTTTTTTTTCTCTGTATGTGGTTAGTTCTGGATAGAATTCCCCTAAAAGTGACAACACAGAATTATCTGCTACTGATGAGCAACAGGGATGAGGGGATGTGAGTGGGGTGCCACCAGTACACAACGGCTCTCCAAATCCTTGCAAAGCCAAGTTAAGTAAAAGTAAGCTGGCTACATCTCTGCAGACAAAATGCAAATTTAAGTGGCATAAAAAATTTATGTATACCAAATATTGTATAAAGAACCACAAGAGGGGGACTTCCCTGGCGGTCCAGTGGTTAAGAATCTGCGCTTCCACTGCAGGGAGCATGGGTTCAATCCCTGGTTGGGGAACTAAGATCCTGCATGCTGCGCAGCATGGCCAAAAAAAAAAAAAAGAAAAGAAAAGAACCACAAGAGGAAGAGGGAAAAAACCATGGAGAACCCCAAGTAACAGTTATAACTAGTCAAAAACAGAGCTCATGGATTTAATAGAAACGATTTGCTTAATTAGAGGCAATATTTAGGAACACATTAACATCAGTAAGTGGCATCTAGAGGTAGAAAACCATTTATGAGCAGCTCCATAGCAATACACGGCCCAACCATCACCTCATGCTAGGATACAACCTGTCATGAGTCCCCAGGCTGGATGCTTTTCCCACTCACATCCTTCCCCACTTCCAGGGCGCATTAGCCAGGAAGTGGGTAATTCCTGGTCCTGAGATGGACCAGGGGAGTCCATGGGCTGGGAAAGGAGCGCCAGTCACGTGCCAGTGGACAGGCTGGCCTTTCAGATACCAACTGACGGCCAATCCCACTGTGTTTCCACTCGTCTTTTTTTCTTCCATCAACACATCACTGTTTCCATCTTTCACCATGGTTAGACTGCAAACAGTTAGTTATTTTGGTGTCCAGTCATGTCTGGGACACCAAAATAACTTAGCTTGTGCTTGGGTACGAGGCCTACAGATGCTTTTCTTTTCATCTCATTTTTTCCGGTACTTTCCAGATTCAAGACTATGTGCTGCTTTTGAGACCAAAAAAAGAGAAAGTTACTGACAGGAGAATACTGACACTGGCCCCTCAGCCTCTACAGGAGTCGTCTGGTTAACAGGAAGTCTACCACGTTCTTCTCCTCAACCTACAATTCCAGCGCAAACGGCTCTCCTCTCCCCCAGTGGGCTTGGTCTGAACGTCCTTCCCTCGTCTCTGAAGGGCTGAAAAGCCTGCGTCTGTGAAGCCCTCCCCAGATCACTCCGACCTCCTCTCAGCGCCCCTGCACCCCGTTCCCTGTCAGAGCGCCCGACATGCAGTGTCGCGCTCACTCACTGAAGATGTAAATCTCCAGCACAGCGCTGGGCTCAGCTACGGCAAGGACAGGAGGGATGAGTACAGAGAAGGGGACAAGGTCCTCACCCAAGTCTCCAATCCATCCACTGACACACCATCCTAACATCCTTACAAAGGAAGGGGAAAAAGATGGAGCTTCTTCGCCGAAGACCCCGGCCCCGTCGTTGGTCCCACAGGCTTCCCGGGCGCAGAGCAGAGCTTGCTCCTGTGGCCCCATCTCCACCGTCTGGGGACTCCTTACACTAAGCCACCCCAAGTCACCTTAAAAATTATATGCCTCTTGAGGCATATGGGCCAACACGACTTAGACATGCTGTGCTCAGATCAAGAGCTGAGGTTGGCATCAGCAGCCCAGGCAGATGACAAGGGGCCAAAGGTACTGGTTCCAGAAATGACTGTGTCAAGCAGGGCTCTAGACGTACACACGAGACTGAAGGCCAACACCCCCTTTAGTTCAGGGACATGAGGATGCTGGCGAGGCAGGTACAGTCCATCCTCACCCCAACCCCACCTGCCTTTGAGAAGCAGCACGTGTGCCCCAACATGAAACTGCCGAGAGCACCCTGCTTCCCCAGGGACCCCGGGGCTGCGAGCTCTGGACCTGTCATGCGGAGACCAGTGGGGAAGCTGGCTAGACGTACATGCAAGGGCAGAAGGGGGAACTGGAAAGAAGCCGGGTGTGTGTATCAGGAGAATAGAGGTGCCCGTCAGAGAGCGTAACCGCCCTGCCAGACGGGCCTCAGATGGGGGCAGTCACTGGAAACAGGTCTTTAGTCAGGCACTGCTCCAGGAGAGCTGCCAGCCCAGGGGCACATCCCCCCAGCCTCAGGCCCCAGCCTCTGGCAGCCTTTCCTGACCAGCCTCAGGACTCGGGCCCTGAACCTTATCTGCACTTCCCACACCTCCTGCGTCAACAAACCTGGGAAGAGAATTTCACAAACATCTTCACAATGAGTTCCAGCTAAGAGTTGTTGGGTCTGATCCAAGCAAACGAAAGAACTGGCTTTTGCCATAAGCCAGAGTAAAAGGTAAGGGTTTGCACGAAATGTGACACGCTTTCTTAAGCTCCCCAGCCAAGCATGCATTCCCTGTAAGTTTGCGACAGTGTCTTTTAATCTGCCTAAAAAAAACACCGCAGCATCTACTGATCACACAAGAGCATTTTGATCTCGACAGCTCCAGGGAAAAGGTGACAAAGCTTCACGATGTCATGGGATTGCTACAGTGCAGAGGCCGCCTTCAGCAAACACCCAGAGAGGCCCTGCCCAGGAAGAAAGGCGGGGAAGGAAGGTCTCAGGCAGCCCGGACAATTCTTGAAGAAGTGTGAGGTGAGCAGTGATGAGTAACACTGAAAAGGTAAGATCTGAACCCTGAGTCACAGGGGCCATGGTTGAGCAGCTAACTGACCAGAAAGGAAAAGAAGAGAAGAACCAGTGGGGCGTAATCAAATGAGTTAAGAAACTTGGATTCTAGCCCCAGACCTGCCAAAATCTAGACCTGAGAACTTTGATAAATGGGCCTCAGCTGAAAATAAAGAGAATGAACTGAACACATAACTTCCTGTTGAGTCTTCAAATGATACGACCCCAAGACAAGAGACAACAGCAAAAACTGCTGCTGAAATCAGAAGTAGCTATGGAGGTAAACTCATCCCAGGGGCGAGGCACTCACAGGCAACAGACACACCAGAGACTAGACAGCTCTGCTATCTTGAGGGTTGAAAACCTAATCGTCACTTATTGGCCACTGGCTACCAAGGCCACGAGGATGCCTATGGGAGTCACGGCCACCATTACAACTCAACAGTGAGAGGGCCAGGTCCACCTCTGCCGCGACGGACACGCAGCCCAGCAACTTCCAGCACCAACGCAACAGCTCACCACGCCGAGCTTAGGTCCCCAGGAAAAGCTACCCTTACGCTCCGTGTGCTATGCTTCCCAAGGTGGGGATCTGCCAGGTACTGAGAAGAGTTCCACTTAAAGAGAAGAAATGGTGTTTGGCATGTCAGTGTATCTGAGTTAAATATTTGTTTGCCTAGAAACAGCAGTTTAGAGAAGCCTATTCTCTGTGGCCCATGTGGAGATCTCACTGCATTCAGGCGACCGAGACAGAGTCGGTGTGGGATGTGAGACTGAAATGAGGTCTAGGAGGCGGGGGTCCTGGGCTTTTTGAGTCTATATTAAACAGTTTTAGAAAGTTGAGGGGCAACGGGGAAGAAAGAAGACAGGAAAAGCTGGGAGAGTGCATCATATGACAGGTAGAAGAGGCTGGAAAAGGGAATCACGATTTTGCCCCCTTCGTTGCTAAGGAGCCTCTGAGGACAACGATCCCAGGAGCGGGGGATCTAAATGCGAGGACAGGAGGGTGTGCAGCAGCCCGGAGAGCACTCTCCTGCCCAGGTGCTGGCCTTCCAGTTCCGTGGACTCTCCGTTTCTCCTGTGGGATCCTTTCTGCCCCTGCCCCTTAAATAGTGTTCAGAGCTCTGCCCAAGGCCCCCTGCCCTCCCCGACTCCTCAGGCTCCTCTGGCTGGCCAGCCAAGGCGCCGCCCTCACCTTTGAGTCGTAGGCCGACTGCTTGATGACTTCAGGCGCCATCCAGAAAGGGGTGCCCACGAAGGTGTTTCTCTTTATCTGGGTGTCTGTCAGCTGGCCCGCCACGCCAAAATCCGCCAGCTTCACCTCTCCGTGTTCCGAGAGCAGGACGTTGGCAGCTGTAAAACAGAACCAAAGATGTCTCCTGCCATCATCTGCTGGAGAGTTCCGCCCGCTACCATTTGGCAACAGGCACACGCGTGCCCCAGCACCATCATGCGCTCTACAAGAACCGGGACCAGGGCTGTGCTTCCGGTGAGACCCCCTCACGGCCCGGCCCACCTACCCAGGCATGTCGAAGGCACTCTCTGCATACCCATAGGACAACTTCCCTTGAGAAGAGAAGCACAGTTAAAACTCTACAACTAAGACTCCTTCCTCACCTTGGGTATTTCAAAGGAATATAAACAAGATGTTTTCTCACCTTTAATATCTCTATGAATTTTCTTCTCCGAATGCAAATAATCAAGTCCTTTCAGTATTTCTCTTAATATAGTAGCAATCTGGGTTTCATCTAAAGGGCCAGGTTCTAACTAGCAAGAAAAAAAATGATTAAAGTTACTTAAATGATTAGATGAAAAAGTGTGAGATGATAGAACAGAGTCAATGTTAAATGGACGAGAATAATCAAACCTGAAATCTCCTTCACTCCAAAACAGAATTAAAACCTAATCACAAGGCCCTTTAAAAAACCCCAAAAAGAACCGGGGAAAATGACTTTGCTGAATGAAGCAAAGCTAGCTAAGAATCGAAGTCGGGCCAATGAGAAAGGCCGTGGTCAGCCTGCCATGCCTGCCGGCTGAGCTGGGAGGGATGTCAGTCCAGAAAGCAAAAGCCCAGCACCTCGCAGTGCTTGCCGGGCGGGGGGGACAGAACAGCCTGGCTCTGTCCTAACACAGGTAACGGTTATCAAAACACAAGTGGGGCTTCCCTGGTGGCGCAGTGGTTGAGAGTCCGCCTGCCGATGCAGGGGACACGGGTTCGTGCCCCGGTCCGGGAAGATCCCACGTGCCACGGAGCGGCTGGGCCCGTGAGCCATGGCCGCTGAGCCTGAGCGTCCGGAGCCTGTGCTCCGCAACGGGAGAGGCCACAGCAGTGAGAAGCCTGCGTACCGCAAAAAAAAACAAAAACCCACAAGTAGTCAAAAAGAGAAGGCCTGGGAGCTGACTGCTTTCTGAGGCTACCCCTACACCAGAAGCTTTTAAATCTGAATTTTAAAACTTGGGGGAAGAAAGCAGAAAAGAGCTCAATCCCTCATGACTGAACTTTTTGTGTGTTTTTGGGGGGGCGGTACGCGGGACTCTCACTGTTGTGGCCTCTGCCGTTGCGGAGCACAGGCTCCGGATGCGCAGGCTCAGCGGCCACGGCTCACGGGCCCAGATGCTCCGCGGCATGTGGGATCTTCCCAGACCGGGGCACGAACCCGTGTCCCCTGCATCGGCAGGCGGACTCTCAACCACTGCGCCACCAGGGAAGCCCATGACTGAACTTTTAAATGTGATATAATATATATACACACGTATGTTACGTAATAAAAACATCAGTATATTACCCCAAATGACATAATAATTGCCTGAGAATAAATTTTTCAAGGAAACTCGAAGGAATTGACACTGACTCCTCACTGTCGTTAGTTATACAAAGATGTGAGGCAGACAAGTCAGGCACACACATCCCCACTAAAAGAAAGAAACGCAGACAAGTTCTAGAGCTCAGTTCAAACTGGACAGTAAGCCTACTATCACTTGTACAGCAAGGAACTCAACCACAACCTATCGCTTAACTACCTCAGCAAAACCACCTAACACTCCACCCAAAGGACTAACAGCGGAAGCATCAGAGAAAGGGGCAGAATTCTAACAATTTAATTTTTCATCTGAACGATGATGTTCAGTATTACGTTTTCAGACTTGACAGTGAACTCCACCACAACCCCAATTCACATGTGTAAGTCAACGGGACGACACAATTCCACGATGCTCACCGAGTAGGTGTGAAAGAGATAGATTTGCTTTAAACCAAAGGGAATGGAAACCAAGACACGCCTTCTGAGGTAGTGTTCCGACGGACACGTACATTTTCTCGGACAGACAAGTCCTGCCGTCTCAGGGCCTTCAGTGGGATGGTGGTGGAGAGACAGCTGATCATTTCTGGGCTCAGGTCGGGGCACAGAGAACCCCCTTCTCACAACAGCGTGATTGCAGCTGCCCCGCTTTCTGGTCCATCCAGCGAGCTGGTCATCACAGGCCCAACCTGATCCATGAAAATCCGCGAAGCCCGGGAGGAAGGGGGTGTTTCTCAAAGTCGGGGCCACCTCTCTGGGACTCTGGCCCGTCTGGCAGCGGGGCCCCCGTGCTCAAGCCACTTTCTCACACTCAGAACCCGGGTGGAAGGGAGGCTCCTTGCTTTTCGTTTCACGGTGTGCTACAGACGCAGAGAAGTCACACTGACAGGTAACTAGTCCCCCAGAAGTCCTCCAAGTCCTGACTAGGAGCCCGCCCGCGACTGCCGCAGACCAGGGCAGCCCACTGCGCGCTCTGTTCCACGGAACCTAATTCCTCCCCAAGTTGTCTGACCCAGAGTCTTGTTCTCAAGAAACACATCGAAACAACTGTTCCTAAGCACACAATCTGGAAACCCTGCCTTGTCTGCCTGCTCCACATCTCCTTCTGAGTTCATAGATTGGGGGAATTTTAATACTCAAAATGAGGAAAATGCACTTTTCTCATAGCCTGGGGAAAAAGAGGAAGGAGGCAGAGATGCTGGCGAATTTGCTCTTATGCCCCGGGGTACAGACCACAGAAGGGTAACCCCACTGTTCAAAATGCTCTCCCAGAGCAGGGCTTCCATCTCCTCCTCCAGCAGGTTTTCACCCAGGCAGACAGCCAGGAACGTCTGGCTGGACTTGGACGTACCCACCTCCGCCCTCCTGTGATCAGGTGTCTGGAAAGAAACGGCGGAGCAGCCTGGAGTCATCACCAAGGAGAGAGAAGACTGAGGAACATGAAGTGAAACATCTTCTGCTGGACCATTTAAGAGCTGGCTCTCCGACTGATATATATATATATGGTTATGCCCTTTTAAATCTGGCCTAAACACCACCCGCCAATGATTCATAGGCGGGGGCAGGAAGAGAGAGACTATTTACAGAGCAGGGAGATCCTTCAAGGTGTCAAAATTCACTGTAAAGGGTATTCAGTTGTTCCCTAGAGCACAGAGCTCCTGGCTGGTGGGTCCTCACATCCTCCACCACTAACACTCCTAAGCAGTCTCTTCATTAAGAAGACTGTGGAATCTTCAAATAATCTCTATAAAAGAAAGACTCAGAGGAAAAAAAAAAATGTAGACTGCTCCTCATCTCTGGGTGACTTCTAATTCCCCCTCCCAAACCTGTTTTCCCCTCTTCCTCTGTAATAGACTCTCGGCCTGCACGCGGCCACCCCACTAGAGACCGTATCTGCCGGCCTCTGCAGCAGCAAGCTTGGCCACATGACTGAGTTCTTGCCAAAGGAATACTTGCAGAAGTGCCCCTTCCCGGTCTTGGCTTTGAAACGCCAGCAGCCAGAGAGGACAAGGACTCAAGACCACGGGAAGCCACCCACCCCTGCAGGGCCCGGAGACCACTGACCCCACGTGTGGGAGAGAAATTTCCATCTCGTGTGAGACACTGTTTGGAGACCACCACAACAGCAGCTTGGCCTAAACATAAATGAATATGTCATCTCATTTTTTTAAATTCACGTGGCATATTCATTTTTAAGTTTGTCAAACATCTCTGCCTGACTGAGTGACCAATGTATGGAGCCTAGTTCCTTCTTAATTAAGATTCCAAGGTTGCCCCTTAGATTCTCCTATAATACTGACTCATCTTTTAGTCAGTGAAAAATCTTTCAGCCTCAGGCCCTCTGTTGCGAATCCTCATTCCCCTTCTCCCAATTCACCTCACGCTGCTTTATTTTCCTTGTAGCACTTTCCCACATGCGATATAATCAACTGTCTGCCTCTACTTGGAAGCTCAATTCCAGAATGAAAAGAAAGCCAAAAAAAAATTAACTATCACACATGCTCACAGGGCAATCCCGGGTGAAGGAAGGCGCCATCTTCCTGCCCAAGCTAAGGTGTTATTAAGACTCAATGCAGGGAATTAAACTAATGTCTCACGGGCTTCCCTGGTGGCGCAGTGGTTGAGAGTCCGCCTGCCGATGCAGGGGACACGGGTTCGTGCCCCGGTCCGGGAAGATCCCACATGCCGCGGAGCGGCTGGGCCCGTGAGCCATGGCCGCTGAGCCTGCGCGTCCGGAGCCTGTGCTCCGCAACGGGAGAGGCCACAACAGTGCGAGGCCCGCGTACAGCAAAAAAAAAAAAATAAAAATAATGTCTCACAGCCTAAGTAAAAAGGCATGATAACTAAAATGTAGAGTGAAAAAAGCCACCCAGTCTATAGTATTTCGTTATAGCAGCCCCAGTGCATGAAGAGAAAGGATGAATCTAGAGTGAGGAAAGAGCCGGCGAGATCTTCGTACTGTGGGAAATGGCAGAGCCCTGCCCATGAACAAGACACTGTCATCTTTCCCTCCCCGGGCCTCATGTACAGGGGCTGCTCCAAAGACATACAAACATACCAGCACCGTGCCTCTTAACAGAGAGAGAGACATTAAACAAAAGCAAGGTGGGGGCTTCCCTGGTGGCGCAGTGGTTGAGAGTCCGCCTGCCGATGCAGGGGATGGGGGTTCATGCCCCGGTCCGGGAGGATCCCACATGCCGCGGACCGGCTGGGCCCGTGAACCATGGCCGCTGGGCCTGCACATCTGGAGCCTGTGCTCCGCAACGGGAGAGGTCACAACAGTGAGAGGCCCACGTACCGCAAAAAAAAAAAAAAAAAAAAAAAAAAAAAGCAAGGTGGGATTTTTCTAAGAAATGCCCCAAATCCATATATTCAGCTACCTGGTAACAAATCTTCATATGCAACAATACTCTGGTTTTTAGAATCTTGTGTAAACATTTAATAGACACTCTCAAAATAATCTTAATAGTCTTCAACATTCAAAAAACTCTTGAATCCCATTATTAAAGTGCATCTTCTTTGAGGACTGGGGTCAGGCCAACAGAAAAGGGATAAGAGATAAAGAAAAATACGACAAAGTCAGAGAGAGGGGAAGGAGAGCGCGAGGTCAGGGCTTTGCAGCTGGTTACAACGAGGTCCAACGTCCAGCTCTGTCTGCTAGCTGGCACACCTAACTTCTGAGTATTTCCGTTTCCTCCAGTAAAATGAGACGATTTGGGGACATTCAAAAAGGGATGCCTGGTTCTTGCCACCAGAGCCCATGACGTGGAAGATGGACGGCAGTTTGCTGGGACTGGCACCATATGGGATTTTAGTTAATAAGTGGAGAATTCGACACTTCCTTCCAACTGTAATGTCTAAAATTTCACAGACTTCAGAGCTCCAAAGAAAGTTACCACTAAATAAATTATTGTGGCATTAAGAATGAATAAACTAAAGCATTTAGAGACTAGAATTGCTGTTCTGAGGACTCAGCGTTGGAAAAGAGTCCCCACAAATCATTTTATACATGCCACAAATGAAATTCACTTAAGAGAATAGTAAATCTAATTATACAAAATGAGGCAATTTTCTACATTTCTGTAGTATTTCCCAAAGGAGTTAAAAAAAAAAAAGAAAAGCTCTTTGTGTCATATGTATATTTACGGAAAAGAAGCAAAGGAAGTCATAAAATTTATCCAGCTGTTTTGCTTTCTCCATTTTAATATCACTGTTTATACCATATTAAATTTTTTTCCTGAACTTTCCTTTTGACCAATTGCTTTTACGGTTTATAACATTATGTGATTTTTTTAAAAATTGGGTACATAAGCCTTTCAGAGATACATTCAGTTCTAGAGGTTTTACCTTCCCCCCAAAATACTAATTGTTACTATTACTGTGAGAAAGTAAACTCCTTTTAATCAAAGGGTATTTCTTTTCTTAGTGAATAAAATCTGTGTAAACTGTAACCACCAAAAAACGCTAGCTTCTCTCAGCTGTGAGACCAGTGAAAACTGCAGACGTACCGCACTGACAACTGTCTAGCAAGCAGAACCCGCGCTCAAACACTAAAATGATAGATCAGGCCTGACTTGGAAATCACCACTCACCCAAAAGCCCAGCTTTTACAGGACGGGCAGGGAAAGAGTGCTGATTTCACCGCGTAACCACATGGGGATGAAATGTCAGGGGCTAAACAACTGTGTGAGATTTTTTTAAATTTGTTTTGCATATATTGTGTTTCAAGGATGACTTAAGTAATGCTCATGATTTACTGGTTATTTCTGAGCATCTTATCAGAGGCCAACATGTAACCATATTTTAGCACAAGAGGGGAGTTACATGGGGCTTCCCTGGTGGCGCAGTGGTTGAGAGTCCGCCTGCCGATGCAGGGGACACGGGTTCATGCCCCGGTCCGGGAAGATCCCACATGCCACAGAGCGGCTGGGCCTGTGAGCCATGGCCACTGGGCCTGAGCGTCCAGAGCCTGTGCTCCGCAACGGGAGAGGCCACAACAGTGAGAGGCCCGCGTACCGCAAAAAAACAAAAAAAAAAAAAAGAGGGGAGTTCCAGACTGTGACTTTGAGGTCATCCTACACCGGAGCTGCCTCTCATCTGTGTGGGCTGGACACCTAGGTCCAGACCAGGTAGGAGACACCGCCACTGGCAGGGGTCCAGCTCCACCACAGCCACACTGTGAGCACAGCAAGGCCTCTCTGCGTGTGCATCCAGGAAACAGAAACATGCGTTCCTGCTTGGCCCGACAGCTGCTCCCATTGTGATACTGTGCCCGTCTCTTACCTCTGAAATCAAATTTTAATTTTTAAAAATTCTAGTTCTGATTAATCATAAATGAAAATGTTCCACGCATATTTTAGAAGGGAAGTTACCGTCTGAAACATGAAACAATGACGGGGTACCAGCTCCACAAAAGTTAAAACCAGTTTTAGAAAATAAGAAACTGTTCTTAAGTCAGACACAGCAGGCGACATCCTTCATGGCTGCTTGGAATGAATTCACTGGTTTCCCATGAAACAGCAAAACTATCTTCAAAAGCAGATCTATACGCAGACGTAAGCTGGGACGAAGTGAGAGTGGCGTGGACATATATACACTACCAAATGTAAAACAGATAGCTAGTGGGAAGCAGCCACATAGCACAGGGAGATCAGCTCGATGCTTTGTGACCACCTAGAGGGGTGGGATGGGGAGGGTGGGAGGGAGACGCTAGAGGGAGGGGATATGGGGATATATGTATACGTATAGCTGATTCACTTTGTTATACAGCAGAAACTAACATACCATTGTAAAGCAATTATACTCCAATAAAGATGTTAGGAAAAAAAAAGATCTATAATTTACAGTAACGTATCAGAAGCAAAAAATCCCTATTATAAGGAATAGTTTGGTCCTTTTTTCATGCAACTTAAAAAGGGAAACAGAATGTAAACAGAATTATCTTTACAAGCAAGACTGACCGAGAAGACCTCTGATGCATTAAACATCCAACATGATACTTACTAAGTCCAGTGCGGAGCCTCCACCAAGATATTCCATTATTATCCATAATTTAGTGTCCTACAGAAGAAACAAAGAGAGAGGCAAATTATTTTTTTTTAAAAAGCAGAAAAGATTATTTTAAATAATCTAAGGGTATTTTGCGCTGTCATTTTGGAACTAGAAAATTTTATAAATACACAACAGTGAGAAAAGTGCGTCCGAGTGAGAACTGGGTGGGAAGCCTGCACTGTGCCAGAGGGGCCCCGCACCAGACCCCCCGGCAGTGCGCTCCACAGCTACTGCACCAGGGCTCCAAGGGGCGCGCCTGTTTTCACACAGCCTCAGTGGGTGATCCTCTGGTACAGAAGGGTTTGGGAACCAGTCCCCAAGGCCAGTACCATGCACACCCATCCCGCCCAGAGCGTCAGACAGGAGGCGACCGGAGCACAGCCCTGGGGACAGGCCACCTCCCCCCAGCCTGCATCTCTGAGATGCGCAGGGGGCAGGTGGCATGGCTCGTGCGGCCTGTCACCCACTGCCTTGCTCCGGAGCTGGGCGGCCACCCTGAAGGCCGCCATCCCCCAGCTCCGGGATATCCAGGAGAGCAGAGAGGCCCGAGCCTTGCCCCAGTCCTCCAGCCCCCTCACCAGCCTCCGTGTCTTGCGTCTCTTCCGTCCGTCTCTCCTGAAGCCCCGCGGCGCCCATGGCTTCCAGGGTTCTTTTCAAACACAAATCCCAAAGTGCTACTCCCTTGAAAGCTAAGAAGCAAGCAAACACCCACCCAGCCCTCCCAAGCGATGAGGGCACACCGGTGCGGGGTCAGGAGCACAGGGCCTGGGGGTGAGCCAGACCCCGACTCACAGCCTGCAGACCTGGCAGTTACTTCCTCTGAAGCCTCTGACTGGGCGCCTGGCCGAGTGAGTGCCCGCGCCACA
Organism: Hyperoodon ampullatus; assembly: GCF_949752795.1. NCBI lineage: Eukaryota > Metazoa > Chordata > Mammalia > Artiodactyla > Ziphiidae > Hyperoodon > Hyperoodon ampullatus. Next base: position 12,342,387 of record NC_136929.1, on the reverse strand, counting down.
GCAGGCAAGCTTGAAGGCTGGGGGGCGCGGTGACCTGCCACAGCCTGCGGTGCCCGGTCCACAGCCTGGGAGCAGGTGTGCGAGCACCAGGCTGCTTCCCTGCTAACGCCACACCCTCCGGTTGCTTTCAAGTGCGTCAAAAAGAAGAAAAGCAAACAAAACCGTTCCTAGGCTCTTTGGTACCTTCAGGATAGAGCTGAGCCCGAGCTCTTCAGAGCAAGCAGGGCCCTCGTTAGGCCCCATCCTCGCTGCTCCCTGGCTGTAGCGATGCTGAAAGATTTGCTTTTCTGGGCTGAGTCACAGTTTCCTCAATCAGCAAAACCCTCACCAGCTCCCCTCCCCACACCCCACTTTAGCACCTTTGGTCTGATCTTCACTTAGATTTGCTTGTCTGTGTTTCCCACCAACACCAAGCTAAGCGGCTGGGGGCAGCGCCTGGCACGGTCAAGCCCAGGAAAGGCGGCCTGTGGCACCTGTAGCGGAGGAAGGGCAATGATGCTGACTGCGTGTTCACTTCAGGGAGGCACTCGTGCCTGCACTACACTTGTAAAGTAAGTTTCTTTTAAAATTTAAAATAAATCCTGATATCTGGAGTCAAGTCTGTGATATTATAAAGAAACAGCCCAAGTTTTACTGTATGTGGAACACCCTCTCAAGTCTTTAAACGCCCCTGACTCCTGATATGACGAAGACAATCCCAGTCTAGACTGGAAAAGGCACGGAAACCTTACCTGATGCGTCTGGGGTCTACCTGATAGACACAAACATCTACTCACTCAATATTCATCCAGCCATGGGCACCAGCCTTGAGCAGGCGCCATCACCCCCTGCTTCTGATTTCAAGAGAACTTCCTAGCAGAGAGAGCATTCTCCAGTCCTCCTGTATTTCACAGACACGCCCAATTCTTCCCCACGCCAGTACTTCCCGAACACCTGCTCCTGGAAAAGGTCAATGCTGCTCCCTCTATAGACACCCCAAAGCACCTTGAGAGCGAGAAAGCAACTACTGCGGCGAACGGCCGACACCATTTTGGACGGCACAGGAAAGCTCAATGGTTTTTCTGTAAGAAACCTGGGAGTTCACGTTTCTACTCTCGTTCTCTTTTCTACAGCACCGTCTGGCCCGGCTCCCATGTCTTTGACTTTGTGGGTGTCGAGGGTGAGTTCCCTACAGCGAGATCAGTTCTGGCAGGCAGGTCCCCCCACCCCGCATCTGCATCTGTGGGGAGCCGGGGCAGAGGAACAGGACACCCTGGGAAACGGTCTGTGCTGACTCGGAGGTTCAGGGTCACCCCGCAGCTTCGCAGCTTCCGGAAGCAGCGAGACAGGTGACCACGCCTCATCCCCCGTTCCAAAGCTCCAGCTCCCCACTACCTACCAAGGGAGCTAAACAACCCTTTACACGGCTCGCTCCCCTGTCAGGGAGTCATAACAGGGGACAAAGTGACCTGTTCTCCCGTAACCCTCAGGGGCACTTCAGCAACAGCAGAACACCTGGCAAACCAGGTGCCCCAGCTGAAAGGCTTTATAAAGCCCGAGCCTTCACTGCATCTTCCTGGAGAGGAAGATGCAGTAAAAAAGACCAGCCCCGCTTCTCTGTTCATCCAGCTCGTTCCTGGTACCAGACAGGCCAGGGCCTGAACGCTACCCAACACGAGGTCCGCCAGATTCTCGGGGGGCACTCAGGAAAACAGCACTGGGTCCTTCATTCAGGCCACTGCTCTTTAAATACTTGGCCAGGTCCTAGGACCCAGGTGCTTTTCTCTCCAGTTCCACCAGTCTGGGAATGGAAACTGTGTCAAGAAAGGTTCCACTGGTCCCACCTCTCAGCTGAACCTGCCTTCCCACCCCACGGGGAGGGCCGCTCACCTCGGCCGCCGAGCCAGCAAGAGAGTGGGGGAAAGCCCTGGGGACGAGGGGTCAGCGGCCTCACCGGCTCTGTGCTCCCCGCGGCCGGTCCCCGTGGGGAGCCCGTCTCTAAGGCGGAGGCCAGACCTTCCAACGACTGGCGAGTCACAGCTCCCAGGAGTGGGCCCCAAGCGAGGGGACAGCAGGACCTGCCGGGTCACAGAGGCGGAACCAGCTGCCTTTTAAGATGAACCGAAGGATGAGTTGGCACCGGGGCGGGGGCGGAGGGAGGGAACGAGGGGGTCCAGTGCGGTCGGCCAGCAAGTAGGGCGGGAGTGAAGCAGCAAGAACCTAACGTGGACGGCGAGGGGAGGGCCAGAGAACGGTCATCCTGTAGCCTGTTGATAAACACTTCACACTTCCTCCCAAAAGTCACCGGAGCGCACCGGGGCCGCCTCTCGCTCTTACTCGGCCCTCGAGGTGTGCAGGGAAGAGGCCAGGAGCAGCGAACAAACGGCGCCTGCGCGGCGGGGAGAGGGGCGGGCTGGGGGCGGGGCACAGGGCGGGGGCGGGGCAAGGCTGGGGGCGGGGCAAGGCTGGGGGCGGGGCACAGGCGGGGCAGGCGGCCTCGCTCACATGGACACAGGCACTGCCCTCCACCGACAGGGGAGTCCTGGGGGAGGCGGCAGAGGACGGGCTGACACAAATGTATCCACAGGTCCTTCACGCAGCGAGGGTCACTCTCCTCTCTCTTTAAAGCTAAACCATCGCTGGTTTTAAAATAGCTGAGAGCTTCCACCAAATTCCAGTACGAATGCCCAACTCTGTGGCTTGGCGGACCAGCCCTTGGCAAGCACGGACCCACCTGCCTGCTCCTCTCACCTCCAGCTTCTCCGTGCGCCCAGCTCCAAGGCCCGCAGGCTTCTGCACGGCTGCACCCGCTGCCAGGTGTGCCGCCCGCCAGCCTCGGAGGACAGCGCTCGGGGTGCCCCTCTCCCTCCTCCACGCTCCAGGCCCCTGCTGTCCTCACTGTCCCTGCCTCGGGGAAGGCAGCCCGGCTCACCCTCCGCCCAAGACGAGCCCCACCAGCGGTGCCCTCCGTTCACCCGCCACCTCCCATTCCCACGGGTGACCCCCAGCCCAACCAGTGACCCCACTACCCCCTTTGTCACACCTCCCCCAGCACTCTCCTCCTCCACGGCTGCATTCCTCTGGACTCCAGCCTTCTCTTTCTCTAGGCTGACTCTCTCCCACGGTCCCAACGAGTCCAAGGCTATTGGGTCTGCTTGGCTCCACCCTGTCCTGGCTAGAATTCCCCAACTCTAAGCCTCAGCTGCCGGTTCCTCTTTCTGACCGAAAGGGAAGGGTAGGAAGAACCACGTCTGCCTGCCTCACACGCTGACCGGGACAGAGACGCTGCGGACGTCACGAAAACCAGGGGCAGAGCGAAGGCCGGGGCTCAGGGTGAGTGGAGCCCTGCGGTGCAGGCAGGGCCTGTGCCGCGTCAGCTGGCCCCCGCGCAGCACAACCAGTGCAGGGCACTCATTCAACACAGGCAGAAGAGGCCTCTTAAATCTGCCGCCAGTCACCATCCCAAGTAATCATTTCTACCACCCACCCCCAAAGAAGAAGCATTCAGAAGGGAGTAAATGGACCAGCTCAGGAAAGTAAAGACGGGCTCTGAGGGCTGCAGGCCAAGCGCTCCCCGCGGCTCCGTCAGGATTTCTCCTCTTCGGCACCACCGGCACCTGAGGCTGGATAACCTCTGTTGCGGGGCTGCCCTGTGCATTGTAGGGCGCTGAGCAGCATCCCTGGCCTCCGCCCACTAGAGGCCAGTAGCACATCCCCAGTCCTCAGGGCCAGACACCACCCGTGGCCTCTGGGGGCCAAAGTCGCCCCCGCTGAAAACCACTGAACTGCCCAGTCAATGTCCCTAAGCCTGAAGTGCTACTGCACAGAAGTGCTGACCGGTGAACTCTCTCCTCCCCTTGGCAAAGCCAGATGTTATACCCTGCAGCCTCCAGCTAGGAGACCATCACTAACTCACTGTGAGACACCTAAGCTTGGAGTGCCTCAGCCAGAAAAAAATGGCAATAATCTGTATCTCTAACCTCACGGTTCACCTGACAAGAAAATGAGATAATGAATGTGAAAGCACTTTGCAAAGCTTGGGGTACTAAACACAGGCAGAGTGCTATTAGCCCCTCAACAGCATCACCCGTAAGTGCCTTGAAATAACCTGGTAAAACCGAAAAAGCCCAATTAACAAGACTAAACGGTATTTCTCTGCTTGGGAGTTTCTGAGCGGAATAAAATCTTGAACAATGATTCATCCACATTCTACACCAGAATGAAAAAGTAATTACTGCCCTACAAGCCCTGAGGCATGAGTGTTAGAGAAGGATGGTCTGGTCAAGGGACACACGTGACCTGCTCGACCAAGTGACCAAGCACCGTCACGGCCCAGATGCAGAATCGCCGCCCTCATAAAACCTGCCAAGTGAATGGCATGTGAGGCACTCTAAGGAACATAAGAATGGTTTTAATCAGAATAATTTCATGTTTAAAAAATGACCCCAGACAATGGAAGTTACGAATGACCTTGTAAGAGAATTTTCTCATAAGGGAAAGAAAACAGTTATTTATTTAATAACTTCGGGATTCACCACTTAAAAGGCACCGAAGTGTGTAAAGCGAGGCGTCCCCCTCTCGGCCCTGGCTCCTGGCTGTCCAGCCTCCACGCCCACCCGCTTAGCGACGCTTCTTCCGTGACTTCACAGACACATCTCTGCAAATACCTATCAACCCCTTCTCCAGTTCTATCCAAATGTAACGCTCTATACACTGTTCTATACCTTGCTTCTCCTTGGAGCATTCTATACTTGTCCATAAAGGAATTCCCCCTTTTTTTTTTTTTAAAGCCGTAACTAACCCACACCCTATTGACAACATCAGGTTGCTCCCATTCTTTTGCTATCAGAACCTCGAGGATGTATCATTTGGGGAGTTGCTGGAGGCTGAGTCAAAGGAATCCACTTGAATTTAAATAGATAATGACAAATTATTCTTCAGAGAGGCCGGCCTCCAGCAACCTGTGAGAGCTCATCTCCCTTTTCTTTGCCAACGCGCCATGTCCCTTGACAATGTAATCCAACTTTTCTTCAGTCATTCTTAGGAGGTGAATGAATTGTGTCCCCCTCCTAAATTCATATGCTGAAGTCTGGACCCTGAGTACCGCAAAATGGGACTGAATTTGGACACAGGGTCTTCAAAGAGGTGTAAGTTAAAATGAAGTCATTAGGGTGGCCCCTGATCCAATGTGACTGGTGTCCTTATAAGAGACAAGGACACAGGCACACACAGAGGGACGACCATGTGAAGACACAGGGGGAAGATGGCACCTCCAAGCCAAGGAGAGGGGACTCAGAGGAAGCCAGCCTGGCCGACACCTCGACCTCAGACTTCCAGCCTCCAGATCTGTGAGGGAATAAACTTCTGTTGTTTAAGCCGCCGGGTGTGTGGCGCCGTGTTACGGCAGCCTGAGCAAATGATGGTCATCAATCCATTGCGGGGGCGGGGGGTGCGTATCTCACAAAGTTTGTCTTTCTCTCATTGTAAGGCTGAACATCCTTACATATTGAAGAGTCATGCATGTTTTCTTTTTTTGTGAGCCCTTATTATCCTTTTTCTATTGACCTAATATTAGGGGAAGTAGCCTCCTGTAACATGAGCCATAAACACAGCATTTTCCTCATTTGTCTTTTGATTTTGCCTTTGGTAGTTTTTTGCTCGTGGAAGTTAATTTAATGTACACACACCACATCAACAACAACACCGCTTACAGGCAAACCTGCCCTGCACTGCCTGGAGGTGGTGGCTGAAAGCTGGCACTCCCCACGTTCACAACCCTCACGGGCGCTTGACAGACATCAGACGACGGAAAGGTTAACACAAAGTGAGTAAGAAAAGGAGTGGGTTCTGCACCGCTAACAAAGATTTTTACACCATGAATTCTGAAATGAAGTTAAGCTCTGCTTTTGCATCTGCACTGTAAGGAAAGGCTGAGCCCAGGAGGTCTTACTAAAACAACGGGGAGTCACAGACTTCCTTAGGAGTGTGGTTTTTAAAGCGAAGGTACCTTTTTGCTAAGATGCTGAGCATGAACCCAGACTCTTGAGCCCAGGTTTGGATCCTGCCTCTGACCCGCACCAGCTCTGGGACCCTGAGACCAGGCCTGAAGCCGCGTTCAGTTTCCCATCTGCTCCCGGGACTAAAGAACACCCACCTCAGGGGTGTGCCTGGCACACAGCAGTGCCCATGAACTTGAGCTATTAATACCACACTAACTTTAGAGTGCCCCCTGTCTGAACCCAGGTCCACTGGGAGTCTTGTGAAACTAGGAGGCAGGAAACGGGTATCGAAGCCCAAACCCCACCTCGTTTTACAGTCAAAGCAACTCCCTGACATTCATGACACCTTCCAACTGCACTCAAGGCACAGAACACGATGCCTGACCTCAAAAATAGCTGATTTAATTGTTCCTCTGTCTCACAGATGCCAGCATTCCTTCAATGATTCGTGCCTACTATGCAAACAGTGTCACTGGGGGGTCTGTAAAATGAGTAGGGCTCAGGCTCTTTTCCTAAATAAATCACTTTTCATAATAGAAAAGTGGGCAAATAACTACACCAGCCAGCCTGTGGTGGGTACCACAAAGACACAAAATGCTGTGGGTGTTCAGAGGAGAGGCCCGTCTCATCAATTACCTACACAACAGAACTAATGGGGAGAAGAAAATGAGAAGATCAATCAGAAAATCAATGGCCAATAGGCACATGAAAAGACGTTTAATGTCGCTAATTATTAGAGAAATGCAAATCAAAACTACAATGAGGTATCACCTCACACCAGTCAGGACGGCCATCATTAAAAAGTCTACAAATAACAAATGCTGGAGAGAATGTGGAGAAAGTGAACCTTCCTACACTGCTGGTAGGAATGTAAATTGGTGCAGCCACTACAGAAAACAGTATGGAGGTTCCTCAAAACCTAAAAATAGTTTCCAATTGATCCAGCAATCTCCCTCCTGGCATATATCCAGACAAAACTGTAATTCGAAAAGATGCATGCACCCCTATGTTCACAGCAGCACTATTCACAATAGCCGACATATGGAAACAACCTTAATGTCCATCAACAGATGAATGGATAAAGAAGATATGGTACATATGTACACTGGAATACTACTCAGCCATAAAAAAGGAAATAATGCCATTTGCAGCAACATGGATGCAACTAGAGATTATCACACTAAGTCAGTCAGAAAGAGAAAGACAAATACCATACAATTTCACTTACATGCGGAATCCAAAATATGACACAAATGAGCCTATCTATGAAACAGAAACAGACTCACAGACCTAGAGAACAGACTTGTGGTTGCCAAGGGGGAGGGGGCCAGGGTGAGCAGATGTGAGCTTTTTTGTATAGAATAGATAAACAAGGTCCTACTGTATAGCACCGAGAACTGTATTCAATATCCTGTGATAAACGAGAATGGAAAAGAATATATTAAAAAAAGAATGTATATATGTATATAACTAAATCACTTTGCTGTACAGCAATAATGAACAGAACACTGTAAATCAACTACACTTCAATTAAAAAAATAAATTAAAAAACGAAGAAAACAGGAAATTGAAGCAGGATAAGCATGGGGGTGGGGAACGACGAGGGTGGGGGTGGGGGACAGCCCAGCCTTCCGCTCTTTCACGAGGCCCTAAAAGGACAACAGTGGTCCAAGACAAAGTCTCTTAGTGCTGGGAACAAGCATGGAACAAGAGAAAGGCCACTACCTGCAAATATCAACTAAAATGACACTGCGCTATTAATAAAACCTGAAACGGCACAAAGAGAAACAAATGAACTGAAGATTTCTGGATCAAATCCTTAGGAAAAAATCAAAAGCATCACTACGAATTATCCAAAAATACTGGAAACACTACATACACCAAAAGCTATACAATACAACCAAAGATTTATTCAGGGGAAAACACAGTATTATACATTTTCATTACCAAGCCAAAAAAAAAAAAAAACCGAGGCGGGGGGAGGGAGAACTTTTAAGTGTTCAATATGGAAGTTAGGAAAGAAGAAGGAAACCCAAGGAAAACAAATAAACATACATGCAAAATGGAAAAATATCAGAATGAGAAATCCACTTTACTTTTTAAATAAACTCCAGGTACTATAATCAAGAAAAAAATAGATAACACTAATTTGCAAATATAGCAATAAAAAATGACGGATGGAAACACTTTTAAATGCAAACAGAACAGGTCACAATGTTTTATTATAATACGTTTAAAAATCTACAATAGATGATTTCTTTGTAATGTATGAATTAAAATTTACTCAAGAAAGAAGAAACGGGTGGGGGAAGAAACGGATCAATTAACGTCCTCTAAAAATATCTGTATAAAGAGGAAGGAAGGAGGGAAGAAAGGATGGGAAGGAGGCAAATGATTTTGCCCTTGAATGTTTTAAAAGAACAGAATATTCTAGCAACTCTCCTGAAGCACGGGACTTTTCCTGACATCACAACGTGTAACACCAACACCTGGAAAAGGTTATCATCAGTACAAGAGGAGGAGGAGGGAGGTGCGTTTCTACGCGCCAGGGACGCGGTGCCTCCTGGGACGGAGGGCTGTCATCTAAAGAGAGGAGTTTCTAGAGAAGAAAAAGGTGCTTTTGGAAATGAACATCAGGTGTGAGAGTCTCCGCACACGTGACACGTTTGCATGGTATTTTCTACCACCACCTGCCCAGCCCCACCAGGCCTTGGGCCTGCCTGCCGGCCAGGTCTGCAGCACTTTCCAGAGGCCGGAGCCCTCCTCTGCGTCCGCTCGCTCCATCACCATCAGAAACCTGACATGACAGGGAGAACACAGCCAGAGCTGCTGTCCTTCCAGGCCACCTCTCACCGCCCCCCACCCCCGACCACCAGTGGCCCAGTCGGCTGGGACCAGGCCACTCGCGGAAGGAGGGGCCAGTGGAGTCCTCCAGGGCCTGGGGAGAGCCACACCCTCCTTCACCACAGGCTCCCTGCGGGGACAGCCCCGGGGCGCCTCGGGTCTTCCTCTCGGTCCAGGAGGCGGGGTCCCAGCCTCAGCCCACAAGAGTGCGACACCGCAGCGCCGCACGCTTTACCGAAGGTTTCATTTGACTCTCCCGGTAGTCCTGTCCGCTTTACAGACGCGGATACCTCGTGAGCGCGGGGAAGGGGAACGGCTGGGGCCCAGATCCAGACTTAATGTTGAGTCAGAAACCTAAACAGCAAGACCCACATAACAAACATCACAGACTCTGCGCAACTTCTAAAGGATTCCAGTGAGGAAAACATGCTCTAGTGTAACTGTTCTTAACTGGCTTCCTTCCAGAGAGCAATGAACGCTAACCTTACTGCCTGAAAAAAGACATGGGTTTACGAAAGGTCTGCCTGTGACCTGCGGGGTTCACACGCCCTGCTCTCTCGTGCCAAGAACGAGAACTTCCGTCCTCACGTCCTGCAACAAACTGGCAAGGGCGCCGAGCCGTCCCTAAGACGCTCTTCTCCGGGTGTACGTCGCAGGCTTCTCTCTCCTGAAGAGGCCGCCTCATAACTGTGTGCGTGTGTGCGCGCTGAGTTTCAGTAATTAAGGCCCCCCCCAGATGCTTCTCTCTTTTGCATCAGCACATATTCGCCACAACAGCAACAGATCTGTTCACGGGAAGTTCCTGTGCTGAATGCTGGTTAAAAACGAAGATGGATTAAAAACATCTGCTTAAACGTAAAGATCCTTACAAGGTAATCAGGGACCTACACTTACAAATGACCTAAATCTGAGGGAGCAGAAAAGAAATAACAGAGAGGAGCATGGAAAGGGTGCCCCGGGAGATAAAAGAGGGGGACCTGACTGTCCCCCCGTGCTCTGTCCTCATAAAAGAGCAAACACAACCGTCAGTGACCATAAACTGCTACGTCAGACAAGGCTGCCATCGTCGTAAGCTAAAAATGTACTCTTCCTAAAAGTGAAATACTTCTCATAATTACAAGATTATCTTTCTGCCAGGTGAAGATTTTAATGGTTATTACACAGCACATGTCAGAAATATCCACCACAAAACCATAAAACCAAAAGAAGTGACTACTGAGGGCTCAGTATGAATTCTCTGATAAAGACCCAGCCCAAAGAGATCAGACAGGACTAAGTCAGAGGGCAAATAGGGCTGAAAAAGAAGACTTTATGGTGTGTTTTGCAAATTTAAGAGGTACCTCCGGTGTTAAGATAACATATGGAATTAGTAGATTCACGCGTAACAGATGCTGTACTTCAAATGCACGGGTGGCAAATTCATATTTATACTTTTATCTCCATCCTTCAGGGTATTTACCATACCCTAACGGTAAACAGCTCCCCAAGTAAGGGACTTCTGCAACATGCCGGACTGTACCGAGGAGACGTTTCTGCTATCTGAACTCTTACTCTCCTTCCTTCCAACCTCCTGGCCACCTCACTCGTCTTTATTTCCTGCACAGCTCTACCCCAGAATGAACAGTTAGGTAACAGGCACATGTTCTCGATGTACAGTAAGTTCGTTAACGATGAGCTGCTGGACACAGTCAAGCTGCACTTGGATCAGACGTGCGAATCCGGGGCACCCTCCCTGAGGCAGCCCTGGGGCGCAGACCTGAGGCTGCTGAGGAGATATGGATACGCGTCTCCTGCCCCTACACCCGACCATGACATGAACCACCACCGCCCCCGGCTCCATTTCTGCCTCGGTGAGGGAGACTCCATCACAGCACATAAGCGTCCACACCGCCCCATGCAGACGCCTAGAGAAGAGCCAGCCTAAGTGCTCCGTCTGGCTCCCAGCAGACTGTGGTCGGTCAGTCATGGCCGTGACAACGTGTGGCTCCCAGACGGGGTTCAATAAAAGGGCCTGGTTCGAGCAGTCCATGTTTCCATGTTGAAGCAGATGTCCTTACTCACCGAAACGCCTGGAAGTCCTGCTGTGCTGCGTGGACCACTGAAAGAGAAGGAGTTTCTTTCCCCTCACCGGGAGTAAGGCTTCTCTTTGATTACGTACCAAGCGCTCCTCATTACATAATCTAAGTAAGATCTGTGATCTCATATATGATACTATTTTTTTTTTAGAAATTTACTTAGAAATATAGAAGTTTTAGAGAAGAAAGCATATGGCATAATTAATTGTTTTACCTGAATACATCAGCTGTGTTTAGATACGTCAGACGAAGGTTTGAATAGGCAGAAGACGTATGTTGAGACAAAAAGAACTAGAAATACAATTAATACTTATTTTAAATTATAGGCAACAGCCAGAAAACAGAGTTGAGTTTCTTTTTGGTGAAGTAAAATATTTCGCCTAACTGGAATTTTAATTCATTCAACTTTCTGGATAGAAAAACATAAAACGGAGCTGCCAAATGTCTTCAGGGACTCCCTTCAATTACACTAGGACAGTGTGTTCGGGGGAGAGAAAGGAATCCATGGTCCCCGCCCCCCGAAACATCTCGACATTCTCTATTATCTTTGGTGCTGAGCCGACCTTTTTTTCCCCCATGATGGAAATGAAACGTATTCATTCCCCTGTGATTTCAAAGCAAGATTTACTTGGGGATTAGTTTAGTCCACCCAAAAGTAACTTGTTTTGCTTCTACCCGCGGTCACCCTGGAGTCTGATACAAAGGGCTCCCTGTATCTTTTCTGTTTTTCCCAGAAACGCAAGGACAGATGCTTGCAAGCTAAAAATCACTCTCAGAGAAAACAGATGTTCTCTTCCCTCTCCCAGAAGTTGCAGCTGTTCCAGGTCCATGGGGAAGGCGGCAGATGACTTCCAAATGGCAACGGAAGCTGGGAGGGTGGCTGCCACAGTGTGGGCACGGGGCTCCCCCCACGTGGCTGAATGACTGAGCAGATCACTGCGGGGAAACGAGGGCCCCGCTAGCCTGGGGGTGGCAGGCAGCTCACGAGAACCAAGGACACCCTTGTCTCTATGCCTGGAATCAACGAGTATGGTGCCCAAGACTACACAAGGCAGCAAAAGTGGAGGGAGACTGTTAAAATCCTAGCCGGAGGCACCAGGATAAAGCTTTTGTTTGTTGCTCAGAGAAAGGCAATCCTCATGCAAGAAAGCAGCCTGACTGCACCACCAGGGCAGACGGAGGCCGGGCTCCTACAGGGGGAAAAGCTGTCCTCGCAGAGTTGCAGGATGCCGGACGGGCTGTAGCTGCCAGTTCTCCGTGCGACCAAAGCCGGTGACTCAACAACTGAGCGCCCATGGACTCCGTGTCCCCGGGACGGGCTCTGCCCTGGGCCACCACTGGTGCTCCCCTCTGCGTGTGGACCGACAATCTGGCCGCTCTCCACAAAATAAAAAAAACAATCCAGCATCTGGTAAACTGCCGCTCAAAGGAAGTTTTGAAGAGCTGCGCGTCTGATCACGATTATGAAAACGTGCGTGAATTTCCTCCCTTTTCAGAGACTCTACCTTCTCGTATTCACGTCACTTACGTAGAAGCATAAACCCCAAACCCATTTTCTTTAGACAGTATAGCAAATTAATTGGGGCCGACAAATAGCGAACATAGAAAGCAGCAGCATGGACGCAGGGCAGATATTTGGAAGGAACTCTGAAATCAACTGTGTTTAAAAAGAACAAGCCAAGGGCTTCCCTAGTGGCGCAGTGGTTGAGAGTCCGCCTGCCTATGCAGGGGACACAGGTTCGTGCCCCGGTCCGGGAAGATCCCACATGCCATGGAGTGGCTGGGCCCGTGAGCCATGGCCTCTGAGCCTGCGCGTCTGGAGCCTGTGCTCCGCAACGGGAGAGGCCACAACAGTGAGAGGCCCGCGTACCGCAAAAAAAACAAAAAAAAAACCAAGCCAAAAACCTAAGAAAACCACCCAGTGGAATCACAAACAGACGATAAAATGGACAAATCGTATCGTTTCCTGGCACACATCCCACTCTCCCCGCCAAGTTTTAATATACTTAAGAGTCTAACAACATGAGGTCGAGCATTTCTAGAAGCAGCAGGCATCTTCCAGATTCCTCTCGACTCGGGAGGCAGGTGGCCCGTTTACCTCAAATGATGAGTCACGGTCCCTGAAGACCAGATCTGGAGAAAGAGCTGGAGGCAGAGCTCCCCGACCCGCCAGCCCCTCGGCCTCTGCCCGCACTTCTGCGGCCAGGGCGGGCCGCTCTGTCCTCGGTCCCCCCGGGAGAAGCCCACGGGGCAGGCCTGGGAAGGCTTCTCCCACAGTAACCTCGGTCCCTCAGTGAGGCCAGCTGCTTGCGGGAGCGGGCTGCGCAGAGATGGGCCGTCACCGGCCCCGGCAGGGACCGCCCGCCTGCTGGACGGCGCGCAGGAGCGTCCAGGCCCGGGCGGCAGGGGGAGCCCCGTGGAGGGAGGCTCTGTGGGCCCCTCCTGGGCTGCCACCCAACACCCCCTCGGGGTAGGAGGGACGGCCCGCTCCCAGCCCACCCGCCCCTGCTCTCCTGCCACTGGACAGGAAGGGGAGGAAAAGGAGGGACGGGAGGCAAACCACCCCCGAGAGCCGCTGGTGAAGCGCGTGCTGGTGGCTCTTGTCTCCAGATTTTCCGTCTCTCAGAGACCACGGGTGATTTCACCAGGGCCTTCGACACGGTTCCCTCGAAGACAGCTTCAAACAAAGGCTTAACGTTCCTGAGGTGTTCACCCCTTTAAAGCCTGAACACGTTTCTAAGGCATCTTTGTGCGTGGCCTGCAGGGAGGGGACCCTGCACGTCGGGCATTTAAATCGGGTTGTTCACAAACACAGTCCGGCCACAGCCCCGAGATCCCCGTTCAGGGGTGGGACGGGGCACTGGCAGGTTTTAAAGCCCCCTGCGTGTTCCGGCTCTAAGTTATTACTGCCTCTGGATTAAATAAGCACCTTCCGATCAATCACTTCCTAATGGGAACACTTGTGACGCACGCAGACCTGGCTCATGAGAGGGAAGAAGTCCCTGCTCTGCAGGTTGAATGTGAAGCTACCAGGGGACGTTCTAGGGGGGACCGTCCCGGCAGGCGCTTCTCTAAGTGGATCTGAGGCCTAGGGAGAGTCCAGGCAAGGCACTGAGATTTGGAAGCTTGGGCAGTAGTGAAGACCCTGGACTGGATGAGTGTGCAAAAGGACAAGCAGGAAAAGGAAGCCAAGCACTAACAGTAACCAAGGAAGAGAAAGGCGAATGAGACACTAGAAATTCCTGTCCGAGGAAGGCTGTCTCGTTCCCCAGACCTGAGGGCCCATGGCTGCATTCCACCCCAAACAAAGCGGCTTATTAACCTTCGAGTGTTCATTAAATGAACAAAAAGTGAACCACACCCCACCTGGGGCAGAGAAAATCTTAGAAACATCTTTAGCAAGCTTTTACGAAAACTCAAGACAAAAAGATTTTAGGGAAATGTGGTATTAATCACACACACCCCACCACCAAGCCCCCAACGATTTCCGTTAGGATTTTACACCTACCATAGGCTTCAGCACTTGTGATCTTTGTGTTTCCTATGGAACAAGACACGCACAAATACTTTTACAGCTTATCTTCTCTCAAATCCCACAGTTTCACTCAGAAAACTATCTACTGAAAAATAAAACTGTTTAAAACATTAACATGCTATTTCAGTAATTGCCTTTTGTATCATGCTTCATGGTCCTTTGTCAATTTATCCAGTTTTTAAACCACCAACATTGAAAAGAATGCTTTTCTAAAGACGGCATACTAGCAGGAGAACCACAGAAAGCTGTTACTTGGTGCTAACTTGGCATCTCCGGACTTATGTTCTTAACCACAATGGATGCCTTCTAAGGCTCATCTTCCCAAGTGCTGACAAGAGAAGCTACTTCCAGAGGGATCCGTCTGGGGATTTTATAGAATTTAAATATACCATGAGAGAGAGAGACACAGAGAGAAAGAAGGGTCTCACAAAGAAACAGATTTAGGAAATGCCACGTACTGAACTTCCCTTCAAGGCTGAGAAGCTCTGAGAATACTGTAATGCAAACCTACTAGACCCAACGTGTCCAAACATCTCATCAGGTAGCACCTACTAACATCTTCAAGAAGGGGGCTCATCCAGAAACACTCCCTTAGCTCGAACCCACCTTCAGAGCCTTCCAGCAGGTAGAGAGCGGCTCTCCAGTCAGTGTGAGACCCTCCCCCATCCACCCCACCCCCGCCAATCCGCGGAGCCCAATTATGTGCCAATTATGTGATAAAAGTGAGATTCAGCCTACAGACAAAGACTGAATAGGCCCGCATACAGTGTGAAGGATATTGGTGGCAAATTTCATTATTCAGACTCATGAGATCCATGGGATGCTCACATTTTTTGATGACACGTCTCGATTTCTACAGTCACACACCTCAACGTCCTCTAGTGCCCACACCTTTTCTTACCACACACAATGAGTAAAACACGCATATCCATGTCAGACTAGCCAAGATACCGTCTTTCTAGAAAGAGTCTGGTGACTCAAGTTGTTGCTTAAACTTTGAAATGAGAATACAAGAAAAAAAAAAAGAAAGGGAACCTACAACAGAGGGCTCCAACAATGCTCATACCCCATCATTCACACCTCTTACATGTGGTTTGAAACCCTCGAGTCTCTGATGAACCAAAGTGACGAAACACAGTTCGATTTTCAGGAACCGGGGTGGGGTTCACGTGCACAGCCTCGCAGGAGCCCCCGAGGTGGCCGGCCAGGAGCAGGACCCCAGGGGGAGCTGCAAGGAACCTGCACGCGCCCTCCTCCCGCCCCCCGGAGGCCCCTCCTCCTACTCAGCAGCAAGGGGGTGGCGAGGGGGGTGCTGGGAACGGCCGAGGGAGGCAGGCGGAGAAGCACGGGAGCAAAGAGGCGAAGCCCACCTCTGCGCAACGTTCCCGGTGTCGTTCTTTTTTTTTTCCTTTTTTGGAGCAGATACCACACGACCTCTATAACAACCTAGGAGAACTCAGTGCATGTAGACAATTGCCTGCTGGGGTCGAATACAGTTCAAACCGAGTTACCTGACCTTGAACAACGCTCCTCTCTGGCCCTGCGCTGAGACCGGCACACAGGAGCCACATGCGCGGGCGCCCACCTTGTGTGGCTGTCCCTTGCCCCTCGTTCAGTCGGGCGCGTCTTTATGACGACAACCCCCCTGCTATCTCCCTCCTCCTGGACTGGGGCCCCGGCCACCGGAGCACTTACTCGGGGTGATAACTGCCTGGTTATGCCTCTCCTTCCTTCACCAACCACAGAAGGTCCCGGTGCAGAGCCCACACCTGCAGCCCTGGCCCAAGGGAGGCAGGGCAGCAGGGCCCCGCGTGCCCAGAGCAGGGAGGCGTGCAACACGGCAGCAGGGGGACAGCGGACGCAAGGGCCCAGGACCCTAGAACCTGGGCCTTAGCATCAAGGGAGAGGACGCCCTTCAGACACAAAGGAACAACACAGTCAGGACGTGCTGCCGCAGGGAGGGGCAGCGCTCAGAATCCCCAGGACTTTCTGCACGCGCACAAAATCCCACGAGCGGTTTTTAAAAAGCAAACACCTGTGGGCTCGCCTGTGGGGAAAGACACTTCAAACCCCAAGTCATTAAGGGCTCACACACCTCACTGAGTATGTTGGAAACATTTTCCGCTCGGTTTTTTTCAGTATGGCACAAGCGAACTAGTTAAATATGCTCTAGGGGGCTTCCCCAGTGGCGCAGTGGCTGAGAGTCCACCTGCCGGTGCAGGGGACGCGGGTTCGTGCCCCGGTCCGGGAGGATCCCACGTGCCACGGAGCGGCTGGGCCCGTGAGCCATGGCCGCTGAGCCTGCGCGTCCGGAGCCTGTGCTCCGCAACGGGAGAGGCCACAGCAGTGAGAGGCCTGCGTACCGCATAAAAAAATAATAATAATAAATAAAAAATGTGCTCTAGGGGGGCCAGTCTTAAACCCAACTGCCAAAGATCCCCGTTTACCCAGAGTGCTTTTCAGAAACAAGGTAAAGGCGGACACAACTCCGCACACTTGTGGTGCACGCAGGAGGGCCAAGAGACCCAATCATCATTTGCTCAAAGAAGACAGCAGAAAGTCAGGCTAAGAACGTGCCACTCCTGTTGACAGCGACTCCAATGGACCAGTTCTAATTTCCCGAATGTCAAACGGAGGCAGAAACTTGATTAAAACCAGAAAAAGTAACATCAAACTTGGTTCGCTATTAAACCAAGAAGCGAAGCTGGAATTAAATTCACTTAATAACCTCGAGTTCATAACCTCCTGCTCTCACATGGAAGCTGGGTTGGTACTGGCTCCCTTTCATTAAAGCTGCTGCTGCTTCGGTCAGACAGTCCACGAATGAAAGAGCGAGCAAGGGGTTGCAGGTGGCTTAATGCGCCTCTTAGAAAGTAAACACAATATGCGTGAGGGACCCGGAAAGTAAAAGAACATGTAAGAACCAGGAGATGATCTTCCCAATACTTTCCACACTAGCCAGAGCGAGCGCAGCTCCTAAGTGTGCCCGGGAGCTTAGGAAGGAGACCCTTCCAACAGTCAGAAAGATGATCTTAACGGGTTGGAATAAGCTACCTGCCCCACCCCCGCTCAAAAGTTAACAACGAAGATGTTTCCTTTCTTAAAAACGTGCACAAGCTGTCACAGAGGAAATGTCCGCGGGGAGGCGCCTCCCTGTCCCTCATGACATGAGTCACCCCCTGCAGTGACTCCCACTGACCAGAGCTCCCAGCAGCCGCTCCACGCGGCACCTCGTGCTCCAGAACACAGCCCTGCGAAAACCAGGCCCCCGAGACCTCGCAACTCCGCACAGCCAGCAATCCTGCAACGCCCACTGGCTCACCCTGCTCGTCGCGGTCAGAAGGGGAGAAGTGAGGTCCATCAGCAAAGCCAGAAAGATCACACTCGGGTTAAAACCCATTTCTCTCAGCAGCCATACCTCCCCTTCCAAAGTGCTACATTCAACCAGTATCAGTGAAACTTGACTCCCAGCACCTTTTCCCAGGGAGACAAGTGAAAATTTCTCCTCTTTTCAACCGGAGACCTAAGCTCTTAAAGACCAAAACAACAACAACAACAAAACTTTGCGAGGAAATACACTAATACTTTCTGCTGCATCTACTCCGTGAAGAGTAAAGCCAATACAGCAGGAGGACACAGGCTCTGCCGGCAGCAACCAAGCCGATCCAGGGCTGCAGTCCATTCCTAGGGAGACCAGGAGTTCCGGTCTGCCGTGCCTTCCCTGGGTCAAGATCTGGAGCAACACCTTCTAGAATCTGAGAGCCTGGTCTCTCATTTGCACACGCTGGCTCCAGACTCAGGCGGGGGACCCACCACAACAGCTGACAGCAGCCCCGTCAACAGTGTCCCCCCCAAATCAGGCAAGAAGGGAAAGAGACTCTGTGCAAACTTGTCCCCAAAGCAACAGCGGCTCACAGTGACCAGAGTTAAGCCCGACGTGCGGTGAACTACAGACACAGAACCACAAAGGGCCGACCATGAGTTCACGAGCACCATCTCAGGGGAATCCCTGTCCTCAACCAGAGAAAGCTGCCACGGCTGCCTTGCACTCCACTCATTCCTAAGCCCCGTGGAAACAGGGTTACTTGTTACCTGCCGAGGCAGAACCCTAGCCCTGGCTGGAAACGAGAGAGAAAGCCTCGGGGCCTCTGACACACGTGCACGAGGTGTGGATGGGGGCAAAGCTCGGGCTGACCAGGAGGGCGCACGTCTGCCTGGGCGGCACCGACAGCAGCTTACCTCCGTGGAAGTCTGTCCATGTTGGGGGCATGTGCCCACTGTCCATCGGGCTGCCATCCCTTTGAGGAGAGGGAGACATGGATGGGAACCAAAGGATCTTCTAAAGGCAAGTTCTTACCGCAAGCTGGCCCAAAGGTCCCTGCAATCAAAGAAATCATTGTGGTTTTGCATTTGGCATATTTATGCCCCTTGTCTTCTAGGGACAAGTCTGTCAGCCTCTGAATGGATCTCCGCTTTCAGAACGCAAAGCGTCCAGAAATACAGCTCCACCTAGGTAAGGAATACAGGAGATGGGAGAAGGGCAAGGGGTCTTCAAGGCACACCCTGGTGCAGAAAGCGAGCGCAAGAGCATTTCCTTCTCAAAACAGAGCCAGAAATCAATTGTTACTTTTAAAGAACCAACGTTTTCTACCAAATGTTTCAACACAAGCAAACTCCACCTCTTCATACCCGTTTAAAAAATGTGACCAATAATGACTCCAAAATCTACACGGCACTCTATACCAGCCCTAGCTAAAAGCAAGGGAAAAGGCTTCTATACGAACAAAAAAATGTGGGTGATTAGCTTCTATAAGTACTGGTCTATAATCAGCCTCGCCATTGGCCTAGCTACGCTGACTCCCATTTATAATGACAGGGAAAATTCATTAGATAGAACTGAAGCATGTAATCAGAAAGTCAATCTCACACTAAGTCAACAAAAAATCATCAAAGTCCAGGAAACTAAGTTAAATACCTAATCCAGTGTAACAAATGCTTGGTCTACTTAACAGGTTACATAAATTGCTTTTAGCAATTCAGCCTGCAGTAAGCCAACCACCACCCAATGCCAAAACATCAATACTTCCCAACTGCACAGCTAGCAAAGCTGTCTGTATATATTCTACTGCATATAGTATCACAATTTCCTTCTTTTCAAAAAAATCCTCTTTCCTTCAAAGAAATACCTGAAGATATTTGATACTTGCCACTGCAGTAATGCGAATAACAGAAATCAGAACACTCTGTTAAGTCACCTGTGCATCAGGCGTACAAAGAAAGGAGGCGTTTCACAGGCGACCACAGCAGCATCCTCAGCTGAGGAACAAGACAGGCGGCGCCAACAGGACAGCTACAGGACCACAAAACCAAAGGGGGGTTCTTGGCAGAGACTGGGTGCCAGCAGAGGTGTGGGAGGGACGGGGCCGGCCCGCAGGGCTGGTGGGACGGCGGCTCTGGCCGCTGAGGCAGCTCCAGGGCCGCGAGGGAAGCCAGGTGCCCGGCACCACCGGGGACTCTGCAGCATCAGCTAGGCTTCTGATCTCCGTCAGAGGGGCCATGGCTCCTGGAACAAACGCAAATTCGTGCGTCCAACACACATGAGCTACAGAGTGAACATCGGCTCTGCGTTAGAGAGCGAATAAAACAATTTCCACGTGCCAGGCAAGAATTTCTCCCGTTGGACTACCTGGGAACTAAGGTGGCAGTAAATCAAAAGTCCACGCGGGGACGGTATGGCCCTCTGAAGACGACATCGTCCAGCCTCAGAACCACGGCAAGCGTGACACGGTGACCCCGGGCCAGGAGCCCGCAGGTCCCCCATCGGGCTAACCTGCTCACACTTCTGGTGGGCGCTGCATGGCTGCGTGCGAAGGGAACGCGGATGCGCGAGCCAATGCCCGATTCCACAGAACGGTGTGGCGGACGGCGGACGCTGCAACACCAGCCACGGCAGCCATCAAGGGCGGGACCCACGGAAGCCTCCCTGTCCAGCCCTCTCCCTTCTCGGGCCCCTGGCCCTGGGACTCTGGGAAGCCCACGCTCCTTCCAGCCCCAGAGGAAAATCCTGCTTGGTGGGAGCCGACAAGGTGGCCTCTCCGTGCCACGGTTTTCGGCTCTAGAGGACAAGAGGTGGGGGCCAGGGGCCTCCAACGCCCTTTCCCGCTCTAACAGCCTGGGATTCCAACTTCTCTGTGCACGAGAAGTGTTTCATGAAACGGCAAGCTAAGCTGAATCAGATGGATAAGAACTTAAAAGATCAAGGTGTCCGATCTCTCTCTTTTGCAGGTAAGGACACAGCTCCGACAGCAGGCGACCAGCCACACTGCTGACTTAACTAAGAGCCGAGACCACATCTTCAGAGGGTAGGCAGACCGTCTCCAGATCTCGAACTTGGGGTCAGAATGGCTAGAAAATACGGCGAAGTGACGGATACGGTACAAAGCAAACCATCGCCCAGCCCCCCCGCCCCTTTCTAACTAGGCTTCATCTCCAGCTTGTTTATGATTTTTCCCAAAACCAAATCTGCAGACGTCTCCCCCCGATCCCCAAACTTGTTTCCAGTCAAACTGGAGCTGCATTATCCCACCAACCTACCCGGCCCAAAACGCGGAGGGAAGGTACCAAAGTGGAACTTACAACCAATGTATGAAGAAGATTTAACATGACAGTAAATTCAGAACCATAAAGAGCTGTGTGCTCACCAAGGCTGTCCAAGCCACCGGAGCCCCACCTCTTCCCACGGCCTCCTGCCACTTACGGTGCTCCTGTTTGTCTCGGGCCGACCCCAGCAAAGGGAGAAACAATTCCATGTTGCACACACAGAAACGAGGACCACACAGGGCCTCTCCCAGCTGCCACCTGAGAGGCTCTGAGGCATCAACCCACAAGCCGTCCCTTCCCGCCGGTTCCAAAACACAAACGTCTCCTCAACTCAACACACAAGCCAGCGCACAGTGTTCTCAGCTGTCACTCTGAGCCGCGTCAGTCCTCCACCCCAGAACCCAGAGAAAGTTTAGGAGCCGAGATGCAGAACTGCCAGCCCAGAAGTGAGTCGATACTCGATGATCAACTGAACAACCAGCTAAAATGCTGCCTCAGCATCCTTCCTAACCCATGACCACGAAAGAAGTACTGGGAAGGGAATCGGTGATGGGAACCCTGTCCAAGGCCAGGTCAGGTTCTATTTTCCTGTTCTATCTGTGAGCACCATGCAGAACTCAACAGAACAAAACCGACATGGAACGGAAGGGGACTGGACAGCTCTCAGCTAATAAAGCAGCCCTCTGAGCCTCCTGGCAGCAGCAGCTAGAGAAGACTTTCCCTGATCTATGAAACCAATTTTTTTTTCTTAGAAATTAGAAAGGGTGCACTTTAGGTCTGGCTAATTGCCATCTACTTACATCAAGACTGAAAGAGAAAAATCACATAACTATCCTTAAAATAACAGGAAAAAAGTATGTGCTCTTGTTTGTTTGTATGAAAACAAGACAAAAAAAGTCTAACCAGGAATAGAAGCAGACTTCCTTAATGGAAAAAACAAACAAACAAAAAAGAGGCCACACATCAAAATTATAGCAAATACCATACTTATCAAAGAAAAATTTAAGATGCATTTCTTTAAGGTCAAAAACAAGACAGGTGTATCGCTCCCGTCACTGCCAGTCAGCAGTCTAGAGGGCACGGCCAAAACGTAGGATGCAAGACGGTGATATGAATGGACGGTAGCACAAGAAACCATCATTGTTTGTAGATGTGAACATATGCATAGAAAACTAATGAGTTCAGCAAGATTGCCAGAAACGACGTGAAAAAAAAAATCATACTCATTCCCTTAAACTAAGCAATAACCAATCCGAAAATATATCTCTCAAAATAGCAATAAAAACTACGTGCCTAGGAACCAGCACGATCTTCAATTTTAAACTGTATTAAAGCTCACATAAGACAACCTAACCAGAAAACAGGCATTCATAGTCAAGGATGGGATGACTTAAGATGTTAATTCTCCTCAAAAATCAATGCTTAGGGACTTCCCTGGTGGTGCAGTGGTTAAGAATCTGCCTGCTAATGCAGGGGACACGGGTTCGATCCCTGGTCCTGGAAGATCCCACGTGCCGCGGAGCTACTAAGCCCACGTGCCACAACTACTGAGCCTGCGCTCTAGAGCCTGTGAGCCACAACTACTGAGCCCACGTGCCACAACTACTGAAGCCCACGTGCCTAGAGCCCATGCTCCACAACAAGAGAAGCCACCACAGTGAGAAGCCCGCGCACCGCAACGAAGAGTAGCCCCCGCTCGCCGCAGCTAGAGAAAGCCTGCGCGCATCAACGAAGACCCAACGCAGCCAAAAACAAATAAATTTAAAATAAATTAAAAAAAAAAAATCTTCCTGGGTTGGGACATACGGTTAAAAAAAAATCAGTGTTTAAACTTCAGTAAGATTTTAAACAGAAAATGTACAAACTCATTCTAAAACATGTGGAAGAACAAAAGTCTTCAAAGACCTCATGTACTTTTTAAAAGCAGCAAAATTTTTTGGATGTATGTGTGCAAAGGTGGAGACGGTTATCACTGCAGATATTACGACTTAAAACAAGGCCAAGGTAATAACAATTCACGCACACACAGACCATGAATGATACTGGCCCAGGAAAATAAAACAGAAAACCCAGAAATAGGCCTAGACACATATGAGACTTTGGTATATGATATAACATCATACGCGAGTGGGGAAAATACTGTTTTATACAATAGTGTTAGGAAACTTATCTCTACATGGAGAAAAATAAAATCCCTACTTCAAACTGTATACCAGACAGATAAAAGATCTAAATGTGAAAGGCAAAATTATAAAGCCAATAAAAGAAAAAAAATTAATATATTTTTAACCTTAGGAACAAGTAGGTTCCTTAAACAGGATCCCAAAAGCAGAAATCAGAACGTAAAAACTGATGGATTTAACCAAATTAATATTAAGGATTTTTTTCAACGAGACACCTTGAAGTTAAAAGAAGTGTAACAGTCAGAGAAAATACTTGTGGTATCTAAAACGGATACAGAGTAACTTCAACATACTTATCAAACACTAAAACACAGGAAAGCCAATGGAAAACTAAAAAAATATTAACAAAATTCAACAGAGTAAGAAATCCCAAGGGCTAAGAATATATGAATAGACACTCAAACCTACTATTAATAGAAATGCAAATAAGCATAAGAAAATACTATATTGTACTTATGGGATTGGGAAAAATTAAAAAGTTGTATATCAATGTCGGCAAGGAAGTAGACAATCGAGGCCCAACATCACTAGCCATGAGGGGAATGCAAACCAAAACCGCAATGAGCTACCACTTCACACCCCCTAGGGTGGCCATAATCAAAAATGCAATGAGGATGTGGAGGAATTAGAACCCTCACTCACTGCTGGTGGGAATGCAAAATGATGCAGGTGCTTTGGAAAACAGCCTGGCAGTTCCTCAAAGGGTTAAACACAGGGTTACCACGTGACCCAACAATTCCACTCCTAGGCATATACCCAAGAGAAATGAAAACATGTCTACACAAAAACTTGTAGACTAATGTTCATGGCAACATTATTCCTTTATAATAGCCAAAAAGTGGAAACAGCCCAAATGTTCATCAACTGACGAATGGGTAAATTAAATGTAATATATCCATACAATGGAATATTATTCAGCAATAAAAAGGAATGAGGTACAGACACATGCTACAACGCGGATGAACTTTTTGAAAACATTACACTAAGTGAAACGGGCCAGTCACAAAGGCCACATACTGTATGATTCTGTTTACATGACATTCCAGAACAGGCAAACCTATACGGAGATAGAAAGCAGATAAGTGTTTGCCTGGGTCTGGCAAAGCTGGGAGGAAATGGGGGGTGACCAGTAACAGGCAGGGGGTTTCCGCATCAGATGATGAAGATGTTCTAAAGTTCACTACGATGATGACTACAACTCCATGAATATACTAGAAACCACTCGACAGTGCATTTTAAGTGGATGAATTGAATGGCATGTGAATTATATCTCAATAAAGCTTTTCTTTTTCAAAAAAGGGAGAAAGAAGAACCAGCAAAAAAAAAACTCCCACTGCTAGTGTGAGTGTAAACGGGTGAAGCTATCCTGAACAACATGGTAGTGTAGGGGTGGGAACCGGCGTATCTGGGGGGGTCCGCCCCAAGCCCCATCAGTTGTATTAATAAGTGTCCCACTCCAGAGTGCTGCACAAGTAAGTCATACGAAAAGATACTCAAAATCCTAAGTCACTACGGAAAATGCAAATTCAAACCCTAATGGGATACCATTACACACCTGCTAAAATGGCTAACCTGAAAAAACTGACAATACCAAGTGTTGACGGGAATGTGAACTGACACAGACACTGGAGAATTAACCCGCAGCCCTACGTCTAGGTGTTTACCCTGGGGAAATGAAAACTTACGTTCATACAAAAACTGCACATGAATGTCAATAACAACAGTATTCATCACCGCCAAAATATGGAGACAAACCAAGTGCCCTTCAATAGTCAATACAGTAATATAATATACTATAGTACTATATATATAGATACACAATACGTATTATATATTGTATATATATACAATAGTATATATAGTAGGTATATATTCCTACAACAATACACCATTTGACAATACGAAGGAACAAACATTTGAAACATGCACGGATCCCAAACACATTATGCTAACTGAAAGAAGACAGTAACAAAAGGTGTGTGATTCCATTTATATGACATTCTAGAAAAGGTGAAACCACAGGGACAGAAAACAGATCAGTGGTTGCCAGGGATTGAGGGTGTGGGGGGAGAGACGGTCAGGAGTTCTTTGGGACGTTGGGATTGTTCTGTATCCTGCGTGTGCTGGTGGTTTTAAGAATCTACATATGCGTTAAAGTGTGTAGAACTGTAAGAATTATACACCCCAGAAAGTTAATTTTACTGTGCGCAAATTTTAAATAACTATGTGGTAGGAAAACATAAACTCATACATAGTACATAAACAACGTTTTATCTACTCAAGACACACACATCCAAAGACATATCAAAACGTGTCCTACAAAAGAGAAGCGTGGCAGGGGTGAAGGATGAAATAATAAAAAATAATAAAACTGACCCAAACAGAAGAAGACACAGATCGACGGTGATGGTGCCACAAACTGAAAAACATGAAAACACAGCTCGACTCTCCCCTATCTGATGTCCCTACATGGCAAAGGGGAAAAGAAATACGATGAGAAAATGACACTTAACGGAACGGGCCACTTGATTGGCTGGGCGGTCGGTTCAAAGCCCAGAGGGGCTGCAGGAAGCAGAGCTGTGCTTGAGCACCAAAAGTAACACACCAGGCTCAAAACAACAACAAAAAACTGAAGATACATATGGGGGGAAAAAAAAAAAAAAGCCAGGTATCAACATCTCGCTTGTTTTTTTTTTTTTCATTAATGCTACTCTGATGACCAAGACCAAAAATGAAAAACAGATTTGTTCTTTCTGACCTTGGTCATCCATCAGTTTTCGAGAAAACAATGCCGACTGCCAGCCATAAGGGCCTCCAGGTATACAGCTCCACTCCCAATGTCAAGCAACGTCCTGGGGAATATTAATTCTGTAGTAAGTGCAGCGTACGGGGAGAATCACCCTTCCCGTCAAGACACCCTGCAGTGAGGGAACGTTCCCTCTCACTGTGGGGAACTGCATCCCTAGGAAAGCAGACCGGTGTTGCTTTCTACTGCTTTACTCAAGGAAGCCAAGTTTAGGATGAGCACTAGACAGAAAGCGTCACGGTCAATATCTAGGTGAACAATCCTCACCGTTACGTTCGGAGGACTCCTCACAGCCTTTGTTTCTATCTTACATCTGAACAAAGGTACCCCGGAGAAGCATCATTTGGATCCACTATCCCCAAAATGCTGTCTGGGGTTTCTTGTGAGCCTGGCACACAAGGCTGCACAGCTCGGAGCAAAACAAAATCACTGTCCAAGTTTGGACACATGCTACTCACAGTGCTCACAAAGCTCACACTTGCTCTGGCCACAAAAACTGCGTGGGAGTAACCAAGGTCTCTGAGACTGTTGTCTTAAATACTCTTTGGGCTATTCCCAGAACCCCCAAGGCCAGCCCTGGAAACATTGTTCCTTCTATATTCTGGGACCAAAGACCACCATCCGTTCCACAGGGCAGCGCCTTCTCAAGCAGCACTGTGAGCATCTGGGCTGGTGACTCTTTGTAGCAGGGCTGTCCCGTGCACCGCAGGACGTGTAGTGGCATCCCTGGTCCCCACCTACGGGGTGCCAGCAGCACCCCAGCCCCGCCCCGTCGTGACAACTGAAAATGTCTCCAGACACGGCCACCTGTACCTCCAGTGCAGGAGGGGACACGTGGGGCAGTCAGAAGAGGCACAGAGAGGTACCCGTACTACATTTAGGTGGCTTGGCCCCAAAGTCACGTGCTCCTGTCACAACCCCAGATCTGCCTTCTCCGTACGGCACAGCCCGCCTCTCTCCTCTGCCCTCTACACTGGGCATCTTGACCCCGGTTCAGTTCCACGTGCACGACACCATTAGTACCTGATTGTCTTCATCTCAAGGAGAATGTGCCAGGCTCTATCTTCGGGAATAGGAAAGAAGTGAACGAGACAGGACCTGTGTGCTTTTGGAAGAAGCCCTGAGGCAAAGGAGAGCCCATGCACACCAGGCGCATATCTCAACTCAACTGCTTCCCAAGACCAATAACCCATCTATATTCCTCACCGTGTCTAAAACCAGAGGTCAATACAAGAGCAGGATTTGCCATGGGGCGGTCAGGAGGGAGGTGAGTGAAGATAAATTCAGACAATGTACCCTAACAGCTATGTTCATTATCACGTGGCTACACTAGTAATTCTTCTCTGAGCGATAACGAGATCATGAAATTATAATACAATATGTGCAAGGGAAGGAGTATAGTTTTGTCTGGTTTTTTCTGGATATGAAGCATAAGAGGCTGATTATATTCTATTGCCCAAGCTAGGATGCTTCTGAAAGTAAAGAGTCAGCTATTAATAGTCATGTTGGGGCAAGAAGTGAACACAGCGGGGTGGATGGTAACCTCCTGAGGAGCCTCATTCACAAAGACACCAGCCATTTATTTTTTCACTTCTTTCCCTAAGCGTAAAATGGTTGGGATTTCTGTTTCGTCGGGAACTACTACTTTCCCTTTGGGGAAGAAAGGAAAAGGGGGAGAAAAGCACATCAGAAGTCCAAAGAACATAACTTTAAAAACTTACCCCAGAGTATGCCTAATGTACATAACACACACCATAGCAGAATCCTCTGTACTGACATACAACACTAAAACACATAAGGGGACTTTCCTGTATTCGTTTTCTGGTGAATCCAATTGGTAAAACTACCCTAAAAGTTTTTAGGAACTGAAGAAAAACTTACTCTTAAGTCAAGGATCTGAACGCACTATTAGACAACTACTCACTCAATGGACATGTTTCTTTAACAGCGAAACTACAACAAAAATGACTAGGACAAGTAAAGGTTTGATGAACACAGTTTTGTTTTGTTTTTTGCCTTGTACCTGATTTGCTTTTGTGAAACTGGCCTGATGTTTGAGAGTATTAAATAATTTATTATAAAAGAAAATGATAACCCTAATTTTTAGTATGCTAATAACGTTTTTACAACTCAAATTTTGAGTTATTTGGCAAAATAACTTTTCCCTTAACTTAAAAAAAATTCTTAAATTAGCACTTACTAAAAATCCCCTAATATACCAGGCACTTTACCTATCTGATCTCAATCTTTATAGTAATCCTGTAAGATAAGTATATTTATCTGCATTTTGTCCTTGAGGAAGTCAGCAGCTTGAGAAGCATCCAGACAGTTAAGTAACTGTACTAGGATCCAAAACTAAAATCCTGGCTTATAAACTCTAAGTGAATCTCAAAGTAGAGATTCTAAAAGGCAGGCAATCTCCCCAAGACAAAAAAAAACTTAAGAGCTGTGTTCCTGAATGGAATGAGTAGGTCTTGTGAATGCTGCTTAAAAAGAAATCAGGCTCAGACGCCTCTATAGCACCTCACTGTCCACTGTTACAATCTTATCATGTCTTCACTGCCTAACTTAAAAATAAAACCAAAAAGTCTGTCTCTCTCTCCTGCACACCACCCCACCCTCTACGGTTTCATTGTGACATTGTAGATGGTATTTTTGCGGTAAAAAGCTCCAGTGGTATAATGGTTGGGATACGAAGGCCTCTGGTTAATATTCTAGCTGGTTTAATTTCCCCAAAATTAAACAAACTACAGCAAATGAAGTTCTTCTATGGCATGTGATAATCTTCAAGACCTTTCCGGCCCTCAGATTCATCAATACAAACGTAAGTTTTCACTGTTGCACTATTCCCCCTCCTCCCTGAATTGTCCGTGTTGTTTTTGTTTTTCCTATTTCGGGAAGAAACATGCTACGCAGCAACTCTGTAATTCGATTAATAGCTACACAGTCAAAACTCACGCCCCTCTCCTGATCCTGAGTAACATTCAGCATATTTAGACCACTCAGCTATTGTTTTCAATTTCTCCTTCTGGAGTACAGGATTGAAACGAAAACGTAATTATGAGATCTTCTAACGTAAATCCAGCAAAGGAGAAACCAGTTTCTGCTCATTTCCTCTTTACCCAGTCTTGTTGTGTAAAAGTCCCTTAACACAAGGTGAACTCCTGAGGCCCTCCCCCAACACCACTTAAAGAACTAAGGCGACCAGCTCTGAAAGCTATGGGGAGTTTTAGAAGGGCATAAAAACCACACAAAGCACAGTAATTTTCAACTTCGTGTCAAAGACCCATTCATCTCACACGTCAATTTAATTTGTATCTCACTTGACAGTTTGGGCCATACTGATTAAACTTCATAAGCTACCAAGACGATGGGAAAACAGCCTCTGGCTCATGACTGAGGGGCTTCCTCTGGGCCAAGGCATCTCATGCAACTTCTCTCACACCAAGAACAGGCATAACAACTTCGGGTCTGGATTCTGGTCCCGCTCAACGTACGGTAGTTACTAGTACTGTTTAACAACAGCAGTCCATGCGTTTTCATCCAATTTGACAGAAAGGCTTCAGAAATTAAGGGCAGCTTTCCATGATGGTGGGATTATTCCTGGCATTCCTGAGGCAGTCACATTTTCTGAAGGACAATCTGCCTGGTAAGATACATAAAGCACTGCAGACAAAATCATCACAGCTCTTCATCCCACCTGAGGACAGTCAGTGGAGAAAGTCACCCCAGCGGCCACTCCACCCGTCTCGTGCAGAGAAAGTGGCCTTGGGAAGGACCATCTAGCTCAGCACCAAGACCGTCTGCCCTGCTGCGCAGCGCATGATTAGACGGCACTTCCCAGCCCCTCCTGGTTGGGTGCGGCCGTGTGGCAGAGCCTGGCCGGGGGCTGTGAGCAGAAACAAGGGGCCCTGTGCCCTGGCCTGGGTACACGAGAACTCCCCTCAGGGGCCTCCATTTTCACCCCCACGCTGACCGAAGGCAGCCAAGCACACCCACATGTAGAGGAAGGAAGGAAGGAAGAGCCGCAGGACAGAAGGAACCTGGGTTCCTGAGTAACTGCTTGGAGGAGGACCACCCATGGACCAGGGCTATGAGTGAGCAAGAAATAAACTTCTATCATACTGAGCCACTAAAAACCTAGGGTGTTGGGCTTCCCTGGTGGCGCAGTGGTTGAGAGTCCGCCTGCCAATGCAGGGGACACGGGTTCGTGCCCCGGTCCGGGAAGATCCCACATGCCGCAGAGCGGCTGGGACCGTGAGCCATGGCCGCTGAGCCTGCGTGTCTGGAGCCTGTGCTCCGCAACGGGAGAGGCCACAACAGTGAGAGGCCCGCGTACCGCAAAAAAAAAAAAAAAAAAAAAACAACCCACAAAAACCTAGGGTGTTTATTCCAGCAACTGATATTAGGTTAACGAAATAAATTCACTGGCCCACTATAGAACAAGGTTAGACTGACTTGGAGTTAGCAACTCAGGAAAGACAGGACATACCAGATGGAATCTCTAGATACGTACAGTCAAGGGGACATCACGTTTGGCCACAGCAATCACCTCGCCTTGCAGTAAAAAATTCTGCTGAGGAGCCCAGGCCGAAGGAGATACCTGCGAACCACCGATCCTGAACTCCCCGGCAGTCAGATATTAGCTGGTGTACGTCAGCATGAATCTGTGAGGATCTTCCACGCTTCCTTTGCCGCAACTACCGTAATTCATATTAAAATCCAACGCACCACATGAAACCTAACTCTGAATTCACTATGCAACTATTCTGACGTCATTTCGCAAAGGATAACTGATACAGTAGACAGAGTTCAAGTTGAGTCTCTTCAGCTGTTGAGTTTTTCCTCAACAGAAGTTTAACATAAAGAAGACCTCTGCTTTCCCTATGGAAGTCACAGGCGCTCACCTCTTGGATCATGAATGTGACAAAGCTTACCGTGCTCCCTCTTTGCCTGGTCAAGACCCAAGCTGGATGCTCCCCCCACCCCGCCCACAGTAACACTCATGGCTACCATGGGCTACCCTCTCGCCTCCTCGCTTCCACCTCAGTGGACACATCCTCCACGACAAGGCAATGTCAGAGATAAATGTGAATAAATAAACCCAATCAATTAAGGAAGGAAATGAACACTCCCTAATGAACACTCCCTAAGTACCCACTACATGCCAGGTACTTTCACATACTCAGTTCCATTTAATCTTTACAATAACGAGGCGTATACCATAATTTTCCATTTTACAAATGAGGAAGTTAAAGAAGTTTAAAAAAACTCAAAGTCCAGGACAACTGACTCCAAAACTTATCCTTCCCCTTTCAAAATGCTGCATTTGACCTCTGACATACTGCCATTCTTCAGGCAATTGAAAAAAACATAGAATTACCGTCCAATTTTTATTTCCTTTAAATATTCATTTTAGTGAATCAACAGTTCTCGAATGTTCCATCCTCCCACTTACACCTTATTATTACATTTCCACAATATCAAAGCCTGCACCAGCCCTCTGACACCAGAACACGTGGAGGGCTACGACATGGAGAGCTGAGAGGATGGACCCAGGGCAGGAGGAGGCCTAGTCTTACATTATCCAGGCGTACTACTGCCTCCCTTAGTTTTTTTTCTTTCTACCTGTGAAGCTTTCATTTCCACAGAGAATTGTTTCAGAAATTTTTTCACCAATTCTTAAGATTTCCAAAACCCCATTTGAAAGATATGACATTTCTAAGTGCAGTAAAACAGGCATATGTCAAGGAACTTGAAACACAAGGGACAATCTTAAACTCCTCTAATGGTAGAGCGCGATGACGACAACACGCCTCCACGCAGGACTGGGAAACCATCTTTAATACAATTCTTTCCCATTTGAAGAACTGCATGAAGATCGAGGACAACCTGCAGTGTTGTATTATAACTACTACTTAATTTAAGTAACTATTTACTAACCGATAATTCTTCAAAGTCAAATGTAGATAAACCAGCTCACTAATCAACATTCTCAATTCTCAGCAGTTTAAAAAAAAACAGCACTAAATTGAAACACATTTGATAACTGAAAATATCAAAAGACTAATATTCTTAGGTTGGCCCGAGTTTTTCTCACAAACCATGCTAAAATTAGGTGATGAGTAGTTGTCGTTATAATAGCTTAAGAAATGCACTTCTGATGACAAAGTCTCACTCAGAGATACTTTCTTGTTTGAAAGGGAGTTTCAACATCAAACACTTTTTACCAAAAATACATTCTATCAGTGACATTTAAGATGACAGAACCATCAGAGACAGGTTCTTTTGACTGCAAAGGTCGGAACACTTCTCCTTCCTCTGAAAACCTGCTGTGCTATTTATCGAAGTCCTTCCCGTCCGAGGCTCGCGTCTCAGTCAGGTGCTGCAGGATGGAAAACCGCGTCTGCATCTTTCAGCCTTACCTTCAGATAGGATCCATAATATTTGGTTACGTAGGGACTGTCACACTGACTCAGCACTGTGATCTCCTGCTGAATGTCCTCTATCTCATCTTCAGCCTCTTCCAGATCAATGATTTTTATGGCGACCACTTTCTGAGTCCGATTGTCAATGCCCTTGAACACCTCGCCAAAAGAGCCCTTCCCGATTTTCTCCAGTTTGGTAAAAAGCTCTTCTGGATCTGCTTTCAGGTTCTGCAGGAGAGAAGAAGGGAAACTTCAGTAACTCACAGGGCTATGCCTGCTTCGTCCTTGTACTGATAACATACATACCGTGGTCTTTCAAGGACCGATACGTTTTCCTCACTTAAGGATCAGGCTGTGGTGACCACAGGCCTTCACATTCAGGACACAGAGATTTCTAAATCTCACCTGCGTGTGCACATTAGACTATGAAACACGGCAAGTGTGCAAACAAAAACAATGACCCAGCTAGATTATAAAAACTGGGGAAGTCTCCAGCTTTTGTATAATTAAAGTAAATAAATACCAGAACACTTAGACATGCGGACTTATTGAAAACATCACTCCTGTCTAAGCAAAAATTCTACTTTTCTCCCCATGCTCCCCCCTTAACTCTCTTAATTTAGGTAGGTATATACTAAAACACAGGTTAACTAGCATCCTCATAACAGGGGGGAAAAACGTACGCCCTCACTTAATTGTTTCAGAAGAGGCCGTGTCCAACAAATACAGTCTCACGCATCTTTGCTTACAGCTACTGCCTTGGCCTAAGTATTTTAACCAGACCCAGGAAACAATAAGGAACCTGTTTTCTTTTGTCAGGTGAACATCATACCCTTGAAAATGGCTTCTAAAAGCTCTTAACCACCAACGTGATTAGCTGAAAAACACACACAGCCTACCTACACTTCCTACGCTTTAGCTGTAAGGACTCCAACACCCAGCCCAACAGCTCCCTGACCAGAGAGAAGTGTGAGCAGCGAGTTCTCGATGGGCGGCACCTGTCAGCCCCAGGCGGCGAGAGGGGTGACGCTGACACTTAGCGAGGAGAGCTGGGCACGCTGCACGTCTCACTACGCGGAGCTGCTCAGGCTGCAGCCCCAAGGGGCAACAGAAGGCCCGGGAGCCGCCCACCCTACAGACACACCTTCCCTGTGAAACAGCGGGGAGGAGGAGGAGGGTTGAAGGAGGAAGGACACCAGACACAGAAGAGGGACCCACAGAACGTAAGGGGTCACAGACACAGAACTACGGCAATCTGGGCGGCACTGGGTTAAATTAACTGAGCCTTGTGGGCGAACCGGGCGCCCCACTAACCTGCCGTCCCAGGTGAACCCGCAGAGTGGCCAGCGGTGCTTCCGAGGAGAACTGACACCCACCAGCCCCCTTCCCACGTGAACAACGGACCCCGTGACGCAGGCGCGAACGGACACCACAGAGGCCCCGCGTGAGACGGCACAGTGAACAACGCGAAAGCTCACAGGTCTCAACCGTAAACGTGAGAAAAGTGAGAAACGGGGTGACCAGGAAAGGGGGGCCCGAGAGGCCGCGTCCGCTTCCAGCAGCTGCAGACTCTCCCGTTCTCAGGCCCTCTCCCTTCTGTCCTCCCCTCCGGGGTGAGGAAGGCTGGCCCTCCTTCTCAAGGCCAATCCCAGAAGCTTCAAATCCACCCTGCCCTCCCCCAGGACGCGGCTTCATCCCCGACCCCCTTCTCCGCGCCCCTCCCGCCTGTCTCTGCCCTGGGCAACACGCCGGGGTGTCTCCCACTGAAAAACCACCACCACCTTGCTGCAGGTCGCCCTCCCCGCTCACTCCTCCCCAGCGTCCCCCCGCCAAGCTCCCCACCGTCACAGGCTGGCTCCTGCTCTGGTGTCGGATCCTCCAGGAGGTCGGCCCCCCCGTAGCCTGCCAGCCCCTCGGCATCTACGACCCCCACTCGTCCTCTTCCAGTCTCCCTGGTGCCAGAAGAGTCTTCAGGCGCAGACCCGCCCGGCCTGGCCGTCATCAAGGGCAGCCACCCCGAGGCTCCGGACTTGGCCTCCTGTCTTTCTCTCCTCCTTCTCCCCGGGGTTTGGGACCCTGTTCCCCAAACCTGGCTTCTGGCTAGTGAAGAATCACCCGGGACACTTAGAGGTCCCAAAACACTCGCCCGGTCATAAAGGGTGGGGGAAGGAGGGGGTCGTGTAATCCATATGTTCAAAAGACCCCCACTGAACAGGCACCTTTGAAAACAAACTTCTAAATCACAGGGTATGTGGTAACTTGCAAACTGCTGGTGCAGTCCTTTGAGCTTTAACTCCCAGGATCCACCGCTTGCTGACAGCTCCTCGGCCTGGACGCGGCAAGCTCCGCCTGTACGCACCGAATGTGTCGTCTCCGCCTCGGAACTGGCCAACCTCCACGCACACAGCCTCCCTCAGCACGCCGCACGCCACGCTGAGGGCATTCGGGAACCACATTTTACTCTCCTCTCCGCCTGTGTGCCTGGGCTCACCACTGACGGTCCCCAGGTGTCCCCTGAGCAGTAAGAAAACCACAGCCTCACACTGACCCAAAGAACCCGCTGACTCAGGGAGACAGAGTGCCTGGGTGGGGCGAACCGGTTGGAAGGGCTAAGGAAGACGCAGTCAGGGCCACCTGAACGCCCATGAGCGGTGATTCTCAACTCTCAGGCCCATCAGGATCACCTGGAGGGCTTATCAGACCCGCCTCCCCACCCCCAGGCCTGCGGCCGTGCATCTGGGGGAAGCCAAGTATCAGCACCCAGGTGATGCAGGTGCTGCTGGTGTGGGGACCACGCTCTGAGAACCACTGCTTAGCAGACACGGTGGGGGGAGAAGCAAGGCAGCCCTGACTAGATGACGTGCCACCGAGATGAGGCTTGTTTCAGGTCAGCTGACCTGACCTCCCTGCACGGACTGCCCCACCCCCATACCGAGAAAAACAGCGGCGTTCCTTCTTGGGAGTTAATTAAAACAAAGCCAACAAGAACGTATCCAAACCCCTACCATGCCAGAGATGAGAGTGTGGGAGACTGTTACAAAAATAATGGCCAATGAATCCCGGCTGGATCCACACCCCTTCAGCACTCCTCCAACAAGAAAGGAATAGTCTTGTGTCCCCATCCCTTGAATGTGGGCTGGTCTTGTCACATGTTTTAACCCACAGAAGGTGGTGACTTCTGAGCCGAGGCCTCAAAGGGCTGGGGAGGCTGGGAGTGAGCGTGCGGTGGGAGGTCCATCGCAGCCACTGCACGGATCCCCGCTGAGGCCCAGGGCGTGCACGCGGCCAGCCTAGGTCACCCAGCCTGAACCCCGGCACAGCAGAGCAGCCTCAAGGGAGCGCCCGGCCAAAATCCCCGTCAATCCACAGACTCTGTCTTAAACCATCAGGTTCTGGTTGGTGTGTTACTGCACCCCAGTAGAGAACCGGTACAAAAAAGGAAGCTAGAGGCAGGGTGCTGCCCCGGCACAGGCCCTGACAGCGCAGCCGGACAGCAGAACTGCTGTGGACCATCTACTAACTGCCTCTCTCTGCCCCTCTCTGAACTCCATCATCTACCTCAGCTACCTCGTTCCCGTCTCTCCGTGGGGTGCGGGGTGTGTCTTTTCAATTC
This sequence comes from Hyperoodon ampullatus, assembly GCF_949752795.1. Classification (NCBI taxonomy): domain Eukaryota; kingdom Metazoa; phylum Chordata; class Mammalia; order Artiodactyla; family Ziphiidae; genus Hyperoodon; species Hyperoodon ampullatus. Next base: position 12,306,325 of record NC_136929.1, on the reverse strand, counting down.
ACGGCTCTCTGAATCAACTGAAGCCACCCCCAAGGAGCTGCAATGCGGCAGCCCCGTCCACATCCAGCCCTGACCCGGGGCGGGCGGGCGCAGACTTGAAGCCCACTGCTGTACCCCGAGGGAAGGGCGGGACGGGAGGAGAGGACGGACAGAAATCCGTGGGACCAGAAGGTCAGCCCGGAGACTGTTACAACAACGGCTTTAATAAATACCCATCCCCAGGCCCAGGCCCCTAGTCGACTTTGCCTGAGGCTCCCCTTGAATCTGGGCTGGCCCTGGGATAGACGCTATGCTATTTACGAGGTTAAGCCTGAGGCCCTGCAGCTGTCACCTCCATCTACACCTAAGGAGGCCTGAGCTAGCTGCTGGAGAGGAACTGTGGAGAAGAACCCAGGCCCTAGCCACCCAGCGGGCCAACTGCAGGCACGGAGAGGGACGCCCAGCGTCCTAGCTGACCTTAGGCCAGCAGCTCTCCTGCCGACCACGGGCAGTGAGTGAGTCCAAGCGAGACCTGAGGGGAAACTCCAGGTCAACCCAAGGGTTCGTGAGAAATACTAAATCATTATTGTTTTAGGCACAAAGTTCTGGGGGGATTTGTCACCCAACAGATAACGGAATTCAACAGAGATCGCCGATCACTGCCAGACAAAAGTGTCCATTCCTGAGGGCAGGGTACAGACGGATGTTCTATACTCGGGAGAAGAGTGTTTCTTTTCAATAAATTGCCCGATTTTCCTTTTGCCGGGTCTAAAACAGCTTAGAAAACAGCTGTTTTCACTAAACTGCCTTGACCATCCTCCCCAAAGCCCTTGCCCCGGCATCCACACCTGTGAAGTTAGCGCAGTTTTTCTGCCTCGCATCTGCTCAAGTGTCGTGTGGCATTCCATGCTCTTGGCCACTGTGTCACCAGCTATAAACCGGAATAAAGCCCGGCCCCGGCAAGAAGGGAGCCATCTGCCAGGTCGGCGACGGCAGGCGCTAAGCAAGCAGGGTCCTGGCCCTTTGGCAATTCTGGCATAAGTTCATCACCATGCGCTGCAACCCCGTGCAGTGCGGTAAGGAAATCAATGCCAGAGATGACCTAGTCCGCAAAGGAACGTCAAGACTCTGCTGCCAGAATCTGTTCTCCGAGGAAAGTGGACCTCCTTGGTAGGAAAGGTGCCATCCTGCCAACCATCTTGAGAATTCTCTTTTCAGAAAGGTTTAAGCTGAACCAAGCACTGGTCATCATCCAAGATTAGAAAGGCCTGCCGGCCCCTCACCCCACCCATCCCACGTGCCTGAAAGGCAACCGGCTCCTGGGCAGGAGTCAGAACACGCAGAGGCTCGGCCTCCTCTGGGCAGGGGAAGGCCAGGACCCTCCCCCACCATTCCCTTCTCCTAGGGCAATGAGCTGGGGGACCAGAAGGGCGGGGTTGGATGCTACCTGCACATCCCACTACTCAGGTCTGGGACCAGTCGCTAAAGAACGTCACTTAGATGCCCAGCGCAACCTTCTCATTCCTGCACAGAGCCAGGAGATCACGCTTTAAGGCAGAGGGTGGGGTGTGAGTCTCATGAATACGTTTACTAACCTGCGTGACCCCACGAGGTACTCAACATCTAGGTCTGTGTTTCCTCCCCTGAGGGAAGGGCTGGAGAGAGAAAGAAATAACAGCAACAGTAGCATCTCTCCAGATTAACTGCCACTAAGAGTGGGGATCTGGCACCCCCGAACTGCGGGACGTGTCCCGGGCACTGTCTATAGAAGAAGGCACTCAAATACTGATGTCTCTTCTCTACTCACGTCTCTTCCATACCCTCAAAACCTCTCCCACCTATGTCAAGAAACAGCCCAACTTCCCATTTGGGGGAGCCTTGAGGTTAAGTGAAAATTTTCAGGAAATGACACGTATGACACTTCGTTCTCCTACTTCTTGTGGCTTTGTCTTTTTCATCACCCTTTTCCTCATGACAACTCCAGGCCATCTGTCTCTTTAAACTTTAGTCAGCTAAATTTTGAGCCTTTCTATACACTCACACCTCGCCTTGTTTATTTTTAATTTCAAGATTTAGAAAAACCAGGGCATTTGTTACACTTAATCATCCTAAAGTCAGGATCCTTGAAACTGACCAAAATATGGAGAAGATGCATTTCCGTCAGTTCAGGGGGCCCAGGCACAGGTCTGGGCTCTGAAAATGCTCCCAAGCCCCTTCCCCATCAAGCCCAGGAAAGCTTTCACTGGCTCAGGATCGCGGCAAGAGCTGAAGAGCCAAGGGAACGTGCCCGGGGGACCTGGAATCACCAGTTCCACAGACCTTTCTCACTAACTGTGATATGGAAGTTTCGGGGCAACAGGCTACCCCAAAGCCTGGAATCTCCCAGTAACAGGAAACGAACAGGCATGAGCACAGCAGAAGCAGCTGTCACAGTGCCACGCAGCACAGGGAAGGGGCCCCAAACCTCCAGGACTCCGATTCCTCTGAGAAGCGGAAATCCAAGGGTGTGATGGCTGCTCCCCCCAACTGCCCCCCCTCCCGAGAGATGGTCCAGAGCTGCCCAGCTGGAGCTCAGGCTTCTACAATAATTCAGCCCATTTCATAATCCTTTGAGAGAATTCATTAAAATACTTCCATGATGACTTAAGTATTTTATATTTTTAAACCTGAACAGCTATTACTGTGTTCTTCTGATCACTTCTGGCAAGGACAAATGCACCTGGCATCACTAATCGACTTTCAAAGGTCCTCAGCTTCAGACGTACCGCTCGTACAGCTGCACACACGACACCGCTCCGGGCTGAAGCCAAGCTCCAGGAAAAGAAAAAGGAACTGTCTAGGTTTGCCGTGTTCTAATACTTGTGCCTTATCACATCAGCGTCCCAGAAGCAACAGACAAGAGGGCATCGGGGTTCAGCCGGGTCTGGACCAGGTGCGGCCCCTCCCCTCTTCTGAACTTGGCAAGCATCCCCAGGGAAGCAGAGAACTCTCCTCCTGGAGCTGAACTCGGCCTCAGGGCCCTGCGCTCCCCACCTGCCCGGGCAGCCGCCGCCGGCACACAGGCGGGCGCTATGGGCCGGCAGCTTCCCGCCGACTTGTCCTTCCGCATCGGCCCGACTCTCCCACCCGGCCTTTCCCCGTGGTCCGGCCGTTAACAGTGTTACTGTCTTCCATTCCCAAAGCTGGAAACGCCTGCACCGCCGTTGCTTTCTTGCCCCTACCTCCCAGCTGTCTCTGCAAGCGGCCCCCGCCGCCGGCCTGACCCCGCCCCGCCGGCCCTCTCCTCACCCACCCGCCGCGGCCTCGGCTACGCCTCCAGCTGCCCCGACCCCAGACGCCCCTGCACACCCTGCAGGCAGAAAGCGGCTTCCTCGAAGCGCGTGGTGTCCCTGCACTGCCTAAAGCGGCCGGGACAACACGCCGTCTGGAGACCGTGGCCACACGCGCTCGCCGCGAAGCTGAACCGCAAAGCCCCTTCCCACCCCCGCTTCCTGCTGCCCTCCCCGCTGACCCTCTCATCACTCAACCTCCTAACACCGTCTCCGAGCACCCAGGGTTATGTACCGTAAGGACTCCACGCGCAGAGAACTCTCCAAGCGACAGGATTAGAGGCGTGGAGAACAGACGCGTGCTTGTGGGGCGGGGCGGGGGCGACGAGTGAGGGGCAACACGGGGAGATTCCACGTGGCCGCCAACAGCTCTGCATCCCGACTGCGGTTAATTCTACTCGAACTTCTTCTGCCCCAGAGACCACTATTATTTCACCGTTACAGGTGAAAAGTTCCCATTTGCTGTTTCCTACCCTCTCAACCCTAATGACTCCCTTGAGCGAAGGGAGCAAGGCTCCAGGGCTCCTCTTCGCCAGAGCGTGATTTTTATGCCGCTGGTTGAAACGGTGTTAACATTTTACAGGTGATTTTCCTCCGAGATGATGATTACCACTTAAGAACGTATCTTATAATCTTGCCAACCTAACCCAGCAAAGAGGCGAGCAGCATGGGTGCCTGCAGTCAACACCCAGGCCCCCTTAAGAAACAAACACTGTAATCCAAACCAAACACCCAGGGGGCTTCCCTGGTGGCGCAGCGGTTAGGAATCCGCCTGCCAATGCAGGGGACAGGGGCTCGAGCCCTGGTCCGGGGAGACCCCACATGCCGCGGAGCAACTAAGCCCGGGCGCCACAACTACTGAGCCTGCGCTCTAGAGCCCGCGAGCCACAACTACTGAAGCCCGTGTGCCTAGAGCCCGTGCTCTGCAGCAAGAGAAGTCACCGCAGTGAGAAGCCCACACACCGCAACAAAGAGAAGCCCCCGCTCGCCGCAACTAGAGAAAGCCTGCGCGCAGCAACAAAGACCCAACGCAGCCACAAGTAAATATAAATTTTAAAAAAAATTTTTAAAAACAAAAACCCAGCCAAAATTCAGAGCATTACGTGGAGGAAACAAGGAAAATGCAACCACAGCCTAAACAAATTATGAGACCCAGGGGGCACCAGACGCTCTGCTCTGATTCTGCAGAGTATCATTCGGGGCAGCAGCTATACAAGCCCTGGAGACAAAAGACACTAGAAACTGCCCCCCCCAACAATAAGCTACCAGAGAGATTCAATGCTGTCCTTCTGAACACTTAATTTATCTGACAAAAATTCGGGTCTCTAGGCAACCATAAGCACCTGGAGCCCAAACAACACAAGTTCAGATCTCAGTTCTACCAAATTACCAGCGAGTCACTGAACCACCCAGCCTGTTTCCATACCTGTAAAATGGGGTAACACTACTGACTTCTTAGAACGTTGAAAGGATAAAATCAGAACGTAAAGAAATCTCCTCGTGTGGTATCTGCTAAACGGTAAGTCATTAATAAATACAAACCACTTTTGTTGTTGCAGTTGTTTTTTTGTGTGTGTACTTAATACTGAGCTATTCTTTCTGAAAATACTTGGTCAGGTTGAACAGAAGCCTCTCATCTGAACTAGAACTAAAACCTAGATCATGGACTCACAAAACCAGCACACCCTCCACGGCACTATCTTAAAATCAGCTAAAGTAACGAGGCCTTTTCTCCCTCAGGAAGGGAACAAGGAGAATTCTAGGAGGCCTGAGTGAGCATCCTCAGAAAGAGAGAAGGAAACATCTGCAAAACTCCTAAGGTACAGAGGCCACCCGTGGTGCAGGTTAAAGAAACCACTGGCCAGGGAGGCCCAAGGGCCCTGCGGCCTGGGTGGGGTTCTCACACAAGGCTCCAGAGAGGGCACTGAGCCACAGGGATGCAATGACCCCCACCCACACCCCCAAGTATGAGGCTCTCAGGAGCCATAAATAAACAGAAGGTCGCACCTGTGAGAACCTTCCAAGAGTTCCATAAACCTCCCTTTTTAACTTTCCTACAGCGGTGACTACTAGATCCCTTAAAACAGAGAAGGAAAGAAGGCTCTACTCTGTGGGCAGCCTCAGGAGAAGGGACTCCAGCTAGAGGAGCACAAGGGATTTTAAATGGAAAAGGAAAAGCAGGCCCAAGCCCAGGGAGAATTACAGCAAAGAAGGCAGGATGTGAAAAGCACAGGCCTGGGGCACACAGCACACCCCACCAGCTAGTCAAGAGGACCACATGCTTCCTGTACAGAAACACATACTTTTAGTTTGTGAAAGAGGAATCCTGTTAACTGTTTCTGAGCAGAAACTTGAGCCTAAGAGATCACCTTGCAAAACAACCTGCAGAAGATCCGAATGCACGAGGCAGCTTCATGCTGACACCCACAAACGAGCTAGATTCGCAAAATCCTGGCCTCCCCCAGGTCACAACTTAGGTGCAGTTGGAAGCCGTGAAACGCTTTGGTCTTGGACATGGGCTGGGTGGAATGAAGCCGTGAGAAAGATGACCACCATTTCTCAATGCCCTCCTGAAGGAGGTATCATCTCCACCTTACGGTGGTTATGGGATTTGTCCAAGGACACAACGCACGTGACAGACCCTGAAATGGAACTCAGGGCCATCTGATTCCAAAGGGCGAGCATGTTGACAACTGCCTCCCAAGTTCTGACAGCAAAACACAATAGAAAGAGCACAAAATTAAGACGCTCAAGACCTGGGTTTTTCGCCTGCTGTAACGCTTTGCTGCATGACCTTGAGCAAGGTCTTAACTTCTCAGTAAAACGCAACAAGGGTGCCTGAAGTATTTATCTACCTCACAGGTTTGTCAGAGGATCAAATCAGCCCAAGTAAGAGGGGAAAGCGAGGTGCACTGCAAACCCTTTCCCAGAGCGCAGATGGCGGCTGTGTTACCTTGCAGGGCGTGCGCTGACGCTCAGAAAGCACATCCAAGGCCAAGCGAGGTCACCTTTAAAACAGCACTCGGCTTTGAAGACGTTTTTAGAAATCACTAAAACACTGGCCAAAACAGTTGCTGAGAACGAACCACGTGTAACACAACGCAACACGGTGCTGACAAGATTAAAGACTACTGTCATTTTAGAGTATGGCTTAACTTTACATTCCTATTTTTTAATACAAATTATTCTTTCCATAAATATCTTTAAGCTAATTAGACGCAAATAAAATGCCCTGAAAACCTGTCTCATCGGTTTAATCTAACCATTACATTTCAAGAGGCATTCTGTACTCAAACCAAAATCGGGCAATCTGTCTAATCAAGCCTATTAGCCTGGAAAGGGTTCTCTCTCATTCTAACAAGTTGAAAGCTCACTCTTTATCAGGGTCTTTCCCACACCTCCCCCACCTGAAAATCAAGCTGCCCTTTTTATAAAATACATACAAGAATACACACACACACACACACGGCCAATGCGAAGTTTATAAACAAACAAAAAAAGACCCCCAACAAGCCAAATACCCTTTTATGGGGATTTGCCCAGAAATCCTATAACCAGCAATCTCTGCACCGTCTAAAACCCATTCAACCCCGGAAGCAGCGCACAAAGAAACCTGGGGGCCCCCCGGGCGCCTCCCTGGCCTGCGAAGCCCCTCGCACACTACTGCCATCGGAGAACCATCATGGTCACCCGTTGGCGGGCCCCCCAGACGGCCGGTGACTCCCCCAGCAGCCAGCCAAAGGCACAGCCGGACACAAACAGGACAGGGGGGACTCCTCGCTCTGACTCGATAAGCAGGTCTCGGATCAGGACCTTGTCTCTCACCCCCAGCGCCGCCTCGGGACCCAGGGCTCCCCCCGAGGGGCCCCTCCCCAGTCTGCCTGCACCCCTCAAAGGCACCAAGGACATGGCAGCGTCTCGGCCGGAAGGAAGAAGGAACCACCCGAGGTGTCTGCCTCCCCTCAGCCTCCCGGGAAGGGAGCAAAAGCCACTGGGATGCAGGCGCCGCCGGGGGAGAGGCTGCAGCCCGCTGGGGGCCCCGCCGGGTGCAGGGGAGGCCCCAGGGCGGGAGGTCGGTGGTTCCCAGCAGGGCTGCACGCCAGCCAGGACCACCTGTGCCCCAACCCCACTCTGGACCAGCAAACCCCGAACTCGGGGGATAGGACCCCAGCCCGAGCATTATTTAATAAGCCCACCCCCGAAGATTCCAACGGGCGGCCAAGGTTGACAGCAGGGGTCTGGTCTGGGAGGCCACCTGGCGTGTTCACCTGCTTTTCTTCACCTGGGAAAATCACGTTGGAGCAGGGGACAGGGTGTCCCCCTCCACCCATGCTCACATTTCTAGTCTTTTCCTCTCCAACTCCTTCCTCTCCTACCTCGCTGGCCAAGGACACCCATTCTCCGCCTCTAGCCCCAAGTGTTTTATATTAACTAGTCGGCTGATTTAAGGTCTCCAAAAGAAAAACCTTTATTTACCAAATAAAGCTCTTTAAATAGCAGATGGCTCCAATTAGCTCAGAATTAACAGATTTTTCCTATCCTCAAATAGTCTCTCAGAAGAAGTCTCATTCCTAGCTAGATGACCAGAAGTCATTTTTAAGTGCGAGGCCTAAATCCCAGGTTTACACAGAAACGGGCTTTCCTGCATATCACACCGAACCTCCTCTCCTGCGGTGGGAGCCCCTCCTGGCCTGTCTCCACGTCGATCGCTGCCTCTTCTAAGCAGCACTTTCAGTCTCTCACCCGCGAGCTCGCAGGCGCGTGACAAATGCCCCACAATCCAGCTCAGTAAACTCATTTCCCCCATGGCATACACCTGTGTTTCAATCCACCTGAATAAATATTCTACAATGTGTGACAAAAACAGAAAACGTCAAATTTATGAATTTATGTCTAGACCTACATACCCAAATAACTAGAAATTCTCCTAAAACTCTTGTCCTTAGGATTTAGGGAATCCTAGTAGCAGCATCCTATTCATTTTTATATGGATGTTTAAGGTAGAAACTGCTCTACCAAACAAGAAAATACAATTTTTAGAAAAGCATTAAAAATGAGAAAAAAGTGACTGCAACCACCCCGGTGAATCTCCTGTTTCTGGCCTCAGCATCTAATAAACACCCCCGGCCCCCATCTGCTCGCCACCTTAGCAAACAGGTGGCCGGAGCTCTGTGGGGTCAGAGGTCAGAGAGGAGCCCCCCCGACCGGGGAAAGCACGTGCTCCGTCCGGGTGTGCGAGTGAGGGTCCAGGCTGGAAGGCCGCCTGGAGAGGCTCTCCGCCCTCACTCACTCGGGGTCAAGCTCTTTCTCTGCGCAGACTGAACAAAAGGCTCTGAGGCTCTGGCTACTATTCTGCCGACCGCCTGCCCAGCACCAGATGCTCCCAGGCCCTGCGCCGGACATTCGGCAGGGTCGCCTTGTTCACACCCGCGGGAGCGCGAGGCCTGACTGCAGAGCGAGCTGGGGAACCAAGGGCCCGGGGCTGCAACTCACCCAGGGCCACAGAGCTCGGGGCAAGCCCAGCACCCTGGAGTTCCCACGCAGGGAACTGTGGCTGCCGCCAGGCTCCCGCAGCGGACGGTGGGTACACTTCTCTTCAGTGAAAGTCTCCCTGGCTGGAAGATGAAGGCCTGGGGTCCCTTTGAGGTGACGAGCAGGCCCAGATGTCAGGGCAAACAGCAAAATCAGGCTAGTTTTGTTGGGCAAGCACTTGATGAAAACTACGCAATGCATTCCAAATAAATTATAGAGCTCATTGAGAAATGAACCCTGGCACCTCCTTTATTAAAAGCAAAACGCAAATAACAAGCCAGCCATGGAAAATATTCCGACCACACCCTACGCGAAGACGCACAAACAGCAAGCGGCTCCCGTTTCCAAGAGCTCCTCCGTGCGAAGGCTCACGCTAAGCAGTTTTCAGAAGTACTCCTCTGTGGACCCCACAGCTGGCCCAGGAGAAAGGGACCAGGATCCTCAGGACACAGCTGAGAAAGCTGAGGTGCAGAGGGCAGGTCACTTACACAAGGTCCCCCGCGGCCAGTGGCGGGGGGTTAAGCCCCACTCCGCCTGTGCATCGTGGGTCAGCCTCTAAACGGAAAGTGTGTGTAAGCTGTTGGCTTGGCAGGAGGGCTGACAGGAGAGGAACCGAGGTGGCACGGTCTGCCTTGGGTTACAGCACTGGGATGCTACAACCAGCTCGAGGAGGACAATCTGATGCCACCTCCAATTCCCTGCAGGTCAACTCGCCTTCCTGTATGTATTTTATAAAAGCCTGCAGTAACGATAGTGAGTGTCAGGGAACAAGTACATTTGGGCATCTGTATATTTCAATCAATAATCACATCTCCTTTACCTGAAAATCCTTCAGCTTTTAGAGGCATCGGGGAAAATGGCTGGAATAGAAAAGCTAAGGACAAGGCTGACTTGTCTCAAACAGGAAGGCAGGCCTCCTGCTGCCCCTTGTGGGGTGCGGGGTCCACCAAGCGTCCGTTTATCCCTAGGAGGGGGGGCAAGAGGGCATGAGCTGTGTTCAGCGTTAGCCGGCCCACATTCCACAGCAGTCCTGTGGCTCCGTGTCCACCAGGGAGACGACCGCACCCAGGCAGCTGTGCAGTGCCGTCCCGGGAGGGCTGGGGCTGGGTGGCCAGCCCGCCCCTCTGAAGGCCCGGACAGCACACACCCTGGGCTCTGTGGGCCCAAGGGTCTCCACTGCACATTCTTCTTCTCTCTCTTCTTTTTTTTTTAAATTTTATTTTATTTTTGGCTGAATTGGGTCTTTGTTGCTATGCGCAGGCTTTCTCTAGTTGCGGCGAGTGGGGGCTACTCTTCCTTGCGGTGCACGGGCTTCTCATTCCTGTGGCTTCACTTGTTGCGGAGCACGGGCTCTAGGCCCAGGGTTTTCAGTAGTTGTGGCCCACGGGCTTCAGTAGTTGTGGCTCGCGGGCTCAGTAGTTGTGGCTCGCGGGCTCAGTAGTTGTGGCTTGCGGGCTCTAAAGCGCAGGCTCAGTAGCTGTGGCGCACGGGCTTAGTTGCTCCGCGGCATGTGGGATCCTCCTGGACCAGGGCTCAAACCCGTGTCCCCTGCATTGGCCGGCGGATTCTTAACCACTGCGCCACCAGGGAAGCCGTCTGTCTTCTTTTTAAACGACCACTTGAAAACGTAAAAACCCATTCTTAGCTCATAAGCCAACCAAAACAGGCGGCTGTAGTTTGCCCATCCCCACGCTAGACCATCGAGCCGGCCAACACGCAAAAACCCTGTCCACCGCCGACCACACCAGTAACCCGGATCCCACTGAGGGAACCCAGTGCCGGCACAGGAGCCACTGTGACCTGATGGCTCCGAAATAACCTGCCCGCCTCGCTCCACTGAACCGGAACCGCCTCCCCATCCTCCGCCCGCCCCGCCCTCCCACTGCCCGAAGGGAGGGCGAGAGAGCAGCGCAGCACCTCCCCTGACAGATGAGAAAGCGGAGGCCTGGCGTGTATGTCACGGGCCCAGGCACACAGAGCCGGAGGCTGGGGCTCAGCTCCGAAGCCCCTGTTCTCTCTATCGCCCGACGCCGAGGCCCCGAACTCCCGCTCTCGGAACCCGCCAGCTGTTAAGGATATTTACAGGGAGAGCTGTGACTGTGGTCTCGGGCGGGGCTCCTCCCAGCCCTGCCAGGGACGAAGACTGTCGAGAAGGGTGAAGGATACTGGTCTGCGCACACGCTCTCATAACAAGGCGCACGCGTCAGGCTGGAGTGACGATCTTCCACCTACGGCGGCCTGACGTCTGGTGCCTGCACCACTGGCCCTGAGCAGTGCCCAGTGCGCAGCGGTCTCCCCTCCTGCAAGAAGGAGCTCATTTCCAACAGGCCAGGGCCTGGCACGGAGGGGACCCCTCAATGAATGTCAGCTGCCACCTTGGCGGAACGGAGGCAGACAGACCCCCCCAGATTAAAGAACCCGCTGGGCACTGGCCGCTCGGCCTCCCCAGCAGGTAGCGCCCGGACTGCGCAGCCGGTGGCCTTCCCGCAGGGAGTGCTGCCTCTCAGGTAGGAAACATGAGGGAGTGGAGGGGCGACACAGAACTGCCTGGATCTGATTCCCAGATCTGATGAGCGACCCTGGACAAGCTACCTAGTTGCCCTGGACCTCAGTTTCCTCTTCTGTAAATGGGGTAAGAAGAGCACCTACGTCAAAGGCCGTGGGAGGGTGAAATGCGTTAATCCACGCAAAAGGACTAGGTGCCTACCTTCCACTCAGTTCAGGGTCCAGCTCAAGTTCACAGTCAGCCGACCCCACCCTGCACCCAGCCTCCATCCTGGCTTCCGCCATCACAACAGATACTTGCTTTCTGTCACCCCGCATCAATGTCACGAATCCACAGGGAATCAGCAAATTCTCATCACTTCCAGAACCTCCATCCAGAGCATCACAGTGGACTTCAGGTTTCAGCAAAGGGAAAAGTGCTGCCACCTGGGCCATCACTCTGCTTTAGGGCCACTGCTAATCCCTTCCTCAGCAGTGGCTTATGTGCACCTTAAATTGACCTTCAGCTCCAGGGGAGAGGTGTCAGCCCGTCTTATCTGCCCGGTCTCATCATCTCCCACCTCTGGGGGCCTTTTTTCTCTTCTTCCCAGCGTCTGTCTGTCTCACACACACGCGCACACACACGCACACACACTACAGGAACACTCCTTTGCTGGAATCATCGCTCTAGAGTGCGTTTCCCACAGTGGCCCACCTGCCACCTAACCTCCCAGGCTCATTATCTTTCCTACACGGCCCCTGGCATCCCTTCTTCCTTGCTTGCTCCTTAATTAGACCCAAACTGAGGTGAAAGAATTTCATCATTACTGAGAAAACCACAGTAAAGATATCACTTTGTTCTGCCCTCTCAAAATCTGCCAGGATTTTTGGAAGATACCATAAGGAAAACTAAAGGAGGAGACACAGGAGTCCAGGGCTGCGGTTCAGGGGGACAACTGAAAGAAATGGGTTAATAACCAAAACTTACATAGAGGGTTATTCCACCAAAACAAAACAGAGAGGACAAACGGTTTCTATTATCTCAGCCTGCTGTCCACTTGGTACACAATTTTCCATTTCCATCCTGTTCACTCCAGTCGTGTCGCCCTCAAGCACACACCTTTTCCACGGGAGAGTTAAGCTGGCTCTAACACTCATATGCCTCCAAAAGAGTAAATACTGTATTGCAACCTTTTCGTTATTAGATTGCTTTTCTCCATTTTGCCATATTGATGTAACATATCCATGTTATATTGGAAGAAGCAGTAAGATCTATGAAAAGCACAGTATGTTGTCCCTTCCTATATTAAATTGCTGGAGGGATGGAAAATGGTGCAGCCACTTCAGAAAGCAGTTTGGCAATTTCTCAGAAAGGTAAGCATAAAATCACCATAGGACCCGACAAATTCCACTCTCAAGAGAACTGAAAACACACGCCACTCAAAGACATACACACAAATGTGTGTAGCAGCGTTACTGATAACAGCCAAACACTGGAAACAACCTCAATGTCCATCAGCTGGTGAAAGGACAGAGAAATGTGGTGCATCCTTACAATGGACACTCTTCAGCAATAAATGGCTCGAACTACCAACACAAGCTATGTCATGAACCTGAAGCCAGCGACGAGTGACCACATGCTGTATGACTCCACGGATATGAAATGCCCAGAAAAGGCAAATCGATGGGAGACAAAATGCATGAGGGACAAAAATGTTCTACACTAATTTATGGAGATGATTTTACCACTCGGTAAAGTTACTAAAAATCACTGAGTTGTACACCTGGAAGGAGGGCATTTTATGACACGTAAAATATACAATAAAGCTGTTTAACAGAAAGACCACACATGGCGTATCTTTGTTCACCTGTCTCCCCAGTGACTGCGGGATGTGTAGGAAAGGCAAAGCCGTCAGCCGGCTCACCCTACCTCAACACCTTGCAAGATGCCTGGCATGTAGTGAGTGCTCAGTGTCCAGGGAACGAATGACTTTTGGAAAAACAAAGTTTCGTCCTCTTCCATAACTTCATGATTTACCAAAGCTCCATGGCCCGTCTGCTCTTCCACCCAATCTAGCGCCCAGATGGAACGGCCTGTAGAGGCCACTAGCCAACGTGTCCATGAAGCTTCGAGATCAAACGTGACCCTGACACTTCAAGATGGATCCTGACCAACTGTGAAGTGCAATATTTGTTCAAAGTTTAAAAAGAAAAAGTGTTTTCCTTATGTCTCCATAATAGCAAAAGAATAAAAAGCCTCTGGGGCTGTGAGTAGAGAAAAGCACAATCTAAGTATCAGATTTCAAAAAAGTGAGGTTCGGGAAAATTATAATCTAATTTAAAATAAATTCTTAAGTGAAAGATTTGTTATTTCTGACTTAGAAGCAGCCAACTTAATAAGCGTACCAGGGGAATTAAATGCTGTGAAGGAAGCTCCGACCCACCTGTGTTCTATACCATTTGTCTGTCTACCAAGTGGCACCCGACAGGAGGGCGTTTCAATAGAAATGCAGGATTTTATTTTCTAGTAGTAGTAATGAGTAAGACCGTACTGCCTGCTACATTGCACACTACCTGGAATTCACGTGGCGTGTCCCACTTAATCCCAGGTCTCAGCAATACCCGCATCTGCTGTTTAGACCTAGAAACACAACACACTTCCTCGTGTGTGTGAAGTGTCGTAGTTCAGGGTGTACCTTTTGAGGAGAAGGGGTTCAAAGCCTGGCCCTACCACATACTTGCTTTATGATCGTGGGCAATAACCTTTGTGCTGTGGTTTCCCAATCTTTGAAGGGGGGCGGATTACAGGCCATTTATAACTTCTTATTTCTGATCCCAGCTTGAAGACGAGGCCTTCACAGGACTGTAGCATTTTCTGGACGTGGTAACTGGCTCTTGTGAGTTACTCTCTTCGGGCACCACAGTCCACCAGCCCCAGTGCTGACCACTCTGTAAATGGGGACTGAAATAAGCAACCTTTTGGAAGGTGTGCAAACCGAAGTAAATACAGCTGAGTAAGGGCTGGTCCAGCCAAGTCTCTCCTGTCTATTAGATAAAGGGCAAAGAACTGACAAAAACAATTCACTCATCCTTTGCAGAGTCAAAAAAAAAAGAAAAAAGAAAAACCTCTCTACCTGAAGGTTGGTTCCAACTTTCTCCCAGTCCTGCATTTTACTGATGGTAACTAAAACTGAGCCAGCCTTGCAGATTTGGGTTCAGCTCAGCTGGTAACATGGTAATCTCTCACACCCATCTATCACTTCCTACTTCTCAGAAAACCATCGTTTAGCTGGCCTCTTAGATCCAGGAAACAATGTACAAGGCAGTCCACTGACTTCCCATTAAGAGGCAGATGTTAAACGTCACATGCCTGAGATTAATAAATTATCAGGCTTCCTGGCTCCTAATTTCCACTGCACCTCTCTCTATCAAATCCCCCTTTCATGGAGGGGAGACAGTGAAACTGAGGGGAAGCAATGCAGACCCCTGGGAAAGTTGGCAAGAGAGTTTACCTTCTAAGTCTTTGTCTTTTACTGTATTTCCCCATCCACGTGTGCAAGCATTAACACTCACTCTATGGCTGCAACAACTCAGCTGAAGTTCAGACCCCATAATTTCCAAACTCAAAACTGTTAAAATACAGCCTGACAAGAACGGGTTTGTTGTGGAGATAACAGGACAGAGAACAAAATCTGAGACCCTCCAGCCAGAGTGTAGGGGAAAGCCACCCAACCGAAGCCACCCTGGGCCTGAAAATGCCAACACAGGGCAAGGAGTGGGAGACGGCCTCGGCACCGCTCTGCAGCGGTGCCGGCGACGCCCTCCTCCAAAGCTCCCCCTTTCACCGAGACCCCCTCCACAGAGGGACCCACAGAGCTGAGCATCCGCAAAAAAAGAGAACACTTGAAGGGCAAATCAGATGAACAGTGCCACAAATTCGCTCCCAGGCTGAAGTGTGCCAGCAAGTATGCATATCTTTAACTGAAGCTCACACAGCTATTCAAGTGTAGTAGCTCAGCTTTGATTCAGAGGTCAGAGTTTAGAAACCTCAACCCTCCAGAAGCATGAAGCAAAAAAAGGCCTCTAAGCACAAAAATAGCTGTCACGAATCCAGAGGCCTGAATTAGCACGCACTGCTCTTCACACAAGGGGGTCCTTGGCTCTCCCACGGAGCAGTCTGTCCACAGTCAACACACTCTCAGGAAGGCCAAGAACCGGGTTCCTAACCCACAGCAGGCTGGGCAAGTGCGGGTGGGGCCCCAGAAAGGGGCTCTGACTGCTGTGGGAGGGGACGTGCAGAGGAAGGAGGTCGGCGATCGGAGCAGCTGACCCTGCCACGCCAGGCGGTACCCCGGGACATCACTGAGTCACGCACGACCCAGGACCCCGCCCCTCTGAGGGGGAAATGCCAGCCAGCCCCCAGCGGGCTAAGTCTGGAAATACCGAGCTGGAATCATCAAGATGTGTCCCCAGAAAGGATTTGGTCCAGATGCACAAAGACTTCAGACCCTGCCCCACAGTTTGTCCTTAGAGCTAGCTTCTTGTCAACAGTCCTTCAATTCTCCAAACAGGACCAGAGAGGCAACCTCTGCGGGTCCCTGCCAAAAGGAAGCTGCGGCAGGTGGAACCAGGCCAGGTCAGAACAGAACCGGGGGGAGCGTCAGAGGCCCCATGAGCGCGGGGTTCCTGCTTTCTCAGCCCACCAATGGGAATGACTCATGACTCACGCAACCTCCCGCCAACGGGAAACTGTGATCAGCAAACACTGTGGAAGGAAGCTTTAAATAGGCAGGGACTTCCCTGGTGGCGAAATGGTTAAGAATCTGCCTGCCAATGCAGGGGACACAGGTTCGAGCCCTGGTCCGGGAGAATCCCACATGCCGCAGAGCAACTAAGCCCGTGCGCCACAACTACTGAGCCTGCATGCCACAGCTACTGAAGCCTGCATGCCTAGAGCCCGTGCTCCGCGACAAGAGAAGCCACCGCGATGAGGAGGCCAAGCACCGCGACGAAGAGTAGCCCCCGCTCGCCGCAACTAGAGAAAGCCCGTGCGCAGCCAAAAATAAAATTAAAAAAAAAAAAACAAACTAATAGGCAGAACTTTAAAGGTTCTCCATCAAGATGGTTTACCGCTGGACATCTAGTCAGGTCGTCCACGCAGCTCTCTATCCCAGATGAACCTCCTGTTACACAAGCGAAGCTGCATTTTACTCCTGGGTCCTCCTCCGTCCTACACTGAATGAGAACAGCATGCAGCAGACTGGCAAGCCTGGACGTCCTGGCTCCCATTCGAAGGAGTCAGCCCTGTCGAGGGAACCGAGGCTTCAAGATAACTACAAGGACACTTCCAGTAAAAGGCGGCAAACGAAAGGCGCATTTACGCTGCTCTCCTGTGATCCACAGTTAATAAAATGTTAACAAAATGAAAATCAGAAAAAAAAAGTCCATCTACAATCAAACCAGTAGATCGCTGAGTCACCCAAAGGAAGTGCGAGCGGGGCAGAGGATGGTGGCAGGCAGGGGTGCAGGACAGAGGCACAGGGGTCCCTGCCCTGGTGCTGGGCAGCCTGCAGGACAGACGGAACTGCCCCTCCAGGACACCTGCTAAGCCAGAGGACGCCCCACACAGGCGTGCAGAGATGCCTCTCAAAGGAAAGGGACAGTGAAAAAATACAATATGCAAAAGGCAGAAGGAAAATGATATGTCAGAGGAATTTCCAAAGGAGAGGGGAAACATTTCAGACAAATATTTTTCTTGACTCGATCAAATTAAAACTGGGACTCTCTTTTTTAAATAATCTCAAAAAAGGATCAACATGGTTGGAGACAAAGACAATAAAAATCATTACTAAAATAAATATCACATTAAAAGCAGCAAAAAGTAGACAAGGCACTGCTGAAAACAATGACGGAACAAAAAATCATGTAAAAATGGAAAAACTAAAAAGATAAACGGGAACACAGAAGATGCCAGATATGGAAGCAAAGACGATTCCATATATACATAAGTATTATACCTAAAAATGGATATGAGGAAATAGCAAAAAATCTCACTTCTTCTGGTTTATCCTAAGGAAATAATTAGACGAGTGGAAAGATTCATATATTCATTGGAGATTACCATAATTTCTTTTTAAGCTGCAAATTACCTAAGCAGACATCAACTAATTACAGAAATTACCCTGCAGCCATACAATGAAATACCAAGCAGCCACTCAAGATAATGTTGATTTACTGACATGGAAAAGAATCTCAATGTTTAAGAAAGAAAAGCGCATTACAGAGCAGTACCTGTAGAATAATTCCATTTTTGTTGTGTTTGTGTGGGGCGGGGAAGGAGAAGCAAGTAATATACATTCACAGAAAAGAACTTTGGAAGGATGTACACTAAAATATTAACAGTGGTTATCTATTTTTTTTCATCTGTTTTTCTGCATTGTCCCAACTGTTTAAAATGAGCTTATTTTTCAAATTTACTGAGAGGTAGAACTATAGCATTTCCACTTTTAATGAACAGACACACATATATACTAAAAGATCAAAAAACGCCAGGCCTAGGTTCACGAAGGAGATTTTCAGTTTACAGTCCAGAGTTCTTGGGTCAAACCATTCTGGCTACAAAAGAGCAGTCATCAGGCCTCTCTAATCCATTACCCTAAACCAATCTATTATAATAAAAAAGCTAAAAGCAGCAAATGTCCTTCTATATTAGATTAAACATCCTGAATTATATTATACCAAACACTGCAATTACTGCATTACTTTTAAACAATTCTCTCCATAAGGAGAACCAATAAACAAAAGACTAAAAAAGATAAATCATCTGACAAATCTCAAGAAGACGTAATTCCTGCCATATCTGCATTTATTTTTAAACCATGTGATTTTTTTTTTCTGAAGCTAAACAGGAAACATGAAAGTTTAAAGAAATTGGGAGTTCATGGGAATTTCTCAAGAGATGGAGATGTAATTCAGCACTCCTCCTAAAATCTCTGCCATTCTAGGTTTCACTGAAGAATAAGAACAGAAGTAAATTACGTGATACGAAATCGTTCCATTTAAAAGACAGCACATTTCACTACATGTGGCTTCTCTCTTGCAGGCAAAGAACAAGACAAAGATGTGACAAGACACATGATCACGAAGCCGAGGCTGAGGAGGATGCACGGGTCCAGCTGATGAGTCCATTCACCTTCCACAACAGACCCTGATTAAGGCCCTTTTAGAGGCTGCACGTGGCACTGATCACCGTCTCCCTGGAGACAATGTTCTCGCGTCAGGTGTGTCCCTACCAGTCCAGGCAGATCTCAAGTGGCCAGACTCATAAATGAAAAGACCCGCTCCCTTCAATGTCAAAGGCCTTCTTCCTTTCTTTCTATCGTGTCACAAAAATCAAACAGCATTTGAGTAATTCATTTTAGAAGACTTTTTATTTGGGTTTTTTTTTTTAATGATGAAATCATCAGACCTGTCAAAAAGCTTAGGTGATATGGACACTATAGCCCATAAGGTGACCAGTTCTGCCAAGAATACGGTGAACAGAGGCTTGCTCCCGTTCACCGGCCAATTCAAGCGCTTATCAGAGGCAGCAGAGGCCTCAGCCACCTCGGGACTGCCCGCTGTCCTTCCAACAGGCCTCCTTCCAACCAACCCGAAGATAAGCAGGCCGGCTGCTCACCTTCCCAATTATCACCCAAACGGGCCCTCTTATCTCCACTCCTACAAATGCAGGTGGCAAAACCTCCACCTGGAAAGTTAAGTCCCATTTCTCACTTCGAAAAAGGCATCGAGAACCAAGCAACAAGCTCAGAAGAGCCAAGAAGATGGATTTCTCTCCACTAAAAACTGACACAGCACATTAACTCTTTGCGTTTGTCACGTGAACCCTCTCAGAGTCATTCACCCCTCCATCTCCGGGGCCCTCTAACGCCTCAGCGCTCCTTCTTCCCATACCTGTTTTAAGGCGCCATTTTTTTACATTAAAAAAATCAAAAAGATGCAGATAAAAAATTTCACCAGGGTGCTGACTGTGAGTTGTTTTCCCAGTATTTGTAACCGAGACACCTCTCGTCTGCTGACTCTCGAAAGGGTATGGATGCCGCAAGGGTGGTGCAGGGGAAGGTCAGGAGGCGTCACCTTTAACCGCCAATCCCTGTTTTCTCGGCAAGGCCCCCAGTTTTGTTCAGCGATCAACCCAATAACCTTGGCCTTATTACCAACTCTTTCTGACCAACTGAACAAATTGAAACAAAGCACAACATATACAAGTAGTAACCTTTTCTAGACGTCAGCATCACAGCCTCAATCAGCCATGTGATCAAATACTCCAGTGTCGGGCTTCCCTGGTGGCGCAGTGGTTGAGAGTCCGCCTGCCGATGCAGGGGACACGGGTTCGTGCCCCGGTCCGGGAGGATCCCACATGCCGCGGAGCGGCTGGGCCCGTGAGCCGTGGCCGCTGAGCCTGCGCATCCGGAGCCTGTGCTCCGCAATGGGAGAGGCCACAACAGTGAGAGGCCCGCGTACTGCAAAAAAAAAAAAATACTCCAGTGTATCAACCCCCAGCTGTAGTTCCTATCCATACTTAACTACCTGCTGCTAAACCCTCAGGGAAGTGATGTCACTTATGGGGTTGGGTCACCAGTCCCTCCCTTCCCCCTTGAGAACTCAGCTGAAACCCTAATTCTTGACTCCAGTATGTAAAGCCACTGGAGAACCTGGCATAGTGTGAAGAAAAGAACGTGGCACCTGCAGCCAGATGCGTGTGGGTTCAAATCCACCTCCTCCTACTAGTTATTTGTTTCTCTAGGACTTGGTTTACTCATCTCTAAAAGGACAAAAAAACCGCACACATACTATAGTTTTCCTGAGAATAAAATATGAAAATTAACTCTTTAAAACTGGTACATAACAAATGATCCCATGTTCCCATTACAGTCTGATCAGAAGCCTTAGCTGCATTCTTCTTCTGAGTCACAACTGCCAAATTACATGCAGTAGTAGTTGAAATGCAGACAACTGGCACACGGTAAATTTCAACTAACGGCTGGATATGGATAGATAAATCACGCAAGTGTCAAGGAGCTGACCCATCTCAAGGCTTCATCCTCAGATCACACGCCTGACCACATACACACATCACTGTTCTCCCTCACACCACATCTTTCTCTAGGAAAAAGGAATGAACCACTTAATCTACTATATAACCTTCAAGGTGCATCCTGATCCAAATCATGACCCCGGGCTAGGACCACAGTGGTCCTGATGCAGAGGCCTCTGCAATCGGGCTGTTGCTAATACAACCTCACTGGTAACTCCAACCTGAGACTCTAGATAACACACCCTGCGAAACACAAAGGTCTCAGTGAAAAGAATTTTTTGCGCAACCTTCTGAAATACCGTCAGTGAACTGTCAACTAAAGCTCAGCAACTTCCTCCATTAGCCTAAGGCCACCCACCTCTTCCCTGCCTGCCTCTGCTCGGTGTGACCTCAGAGCAGGTTGTCACATCTTACAACTCTTTCATTTAATGACCTAACTTTTCTACAGGAATCTCACTTACTCATTTAACACATTCACACATTTATTTACAGTGGCTAGAGCTGTAATGCTACAGGGTCCCCCATGACAGCCAGATTCCATCTTCCGCAAAGGGGCTTTCATCCTAACTCATGAAACACCACTGTCAGTTGTTAACAACTAAGATAACGCTTCAGAGAAGGTAAAAGCTCGTTTCTTCTGCCTCTTTTGTTTTTCCCCCTTAAAACAGGAGCAGCTCCCCTCCTATAGTTTTGTCGTCCGAAAAGACAAACCACCAGTAACCATCACCCAAGTCCAACTGTACTTCCTAATACCCTGGCCTCCCATGAAGGTTCACAGCCACAGCCACCCTTTTCCTGGATGAGAGAAGCCCCAGAGCTCTTGGCTCAAAGGTAAAATCACTAATTTGCAAGTCGTTTTTGTAAAAACTATCCTGTTTCGTTCCAGAGGCCCAATTCTAAGTATGCAAAAGAAAACGAAACCATATATACTGTCTACTGTGCTTCAAGTGTATTCAACCCAATTTAAAAAAAAGAAAACAAACAAACAAATCTCTCTTCGGAATCAGGAGTGAAGATTAAGCTCAACGTTTTAAAAAGAGACATACAGAATACTGTGACCAGCCTGTAAATATCAAGCCTACCCAGCTTTCCAATCTCTCCTTATTATCTGTTCCCCAGGCAAATCAGAAAGAAGCTAAGAAGCCACCAAGGCCACTTCCGGGTTGATCTGGATTATCCAGTCCATTGAGGAGACACCACCTGATTGAAACCCCCATCATGCTCCCTCTTCCTTTTTCAGCACTTTTCTCATACTCCAAACAACAAGCTCTCCCATACTTTCTCTTCCCCATTATCTCAGGAAGGAGGAAGTGAAGGAAAAACCGTAACCTTACTCACGTTCACCAGTCACCCCAAACTTCAGCCAATTCTAGGAACAGATCTCTTCTGCCTGGAGTGCCCTTTACCCACTAGAGCCCCTTAAAGAACTGCTCAAATACACACTCACATGCCACCTCCTCCAGGACGGCTTCCTTTCTTTCACCCACTTTTTGGTTAAGAGCACCCTGTACCACCAGCGCTCGCCAGAGTCTGCCAATGCCAGGCTATAAGCACATTAAGGACAGCAGGCGCAGCTTGCCCCCTTGCCCAGCCCCGAGCATGGTGCATTAAGCACAGCAGACATCCACTAAGTCTCTGTTGGTTGAAGAATGAGCATCATGGCTCATCAGGAGTATTAAAAGCACTTAAGTGCTGGTAGAAGCTGGACTGCTTAAAGGGTCTTGGTTAGAGGTTAGTGACATTTCTGATGGAACTGCTGTGAAAGGGAAGAAAAAAACACCAAATGGAATTCCCAGCCTTCCCTTCAGTTCTAAATGCAAGACAGTGAACAATCCTTTGCAATTAAGGCAACCATAGACTCCTTGCCTTCAACATTAGTTACCCCAGGGGAATAAAATCATACAGTTCTGCACTGTTTTGTTTTTTTTTTTACCATTAGTTATATATTACTTCTATAATATTTTAAATAAATTAAAATTTGTAACAGCTCAATTTTTAGAAGGAATCTTTATGCGGGGGGGTGGGGGCGGCACCATGTGGTATTTTCCCTTCTTAAAATCCCCAACAGCCTCCCACAGGAACTGGAATTATGGCAAGGGACTGAGACCCTGAGGACCAAACCGAGCTCAGGATTGCAGAAGCTAATGAGGAAAAAGTGGCACATATTCACAGAACAATATTTCAGTAGAATCTAAATGACATGCTTTAAAAACACCCTCCTTGATTTTTAGGGCAGTGAAACTATTCCGTATGATACTAGAAGGGTGGCCACATGTCCTTATACATTTATGAAAACCCACAGAATGCACAACAGCAGTGAACCCGAACATAAACTATGGACTTCGGGTGATAATGATGTGTCAATGGAGGGTCATCCCTAATAAAAAATATAATCTGGTGCAAGACAGTGACGGGCAGCAGAGAGTACCTGGGAAAATCTCTGCATCTTCCACTCAATTTTTTTTGTGACCCTAAACTGCTCTAAAAAATAAAGTCTAGGGGGCTTCCCTGGTGGCACAGTGATTGGGGGTCCGCCTGCCGATGCAGGGGACACCAGGTTCGTGCCCCGGTCCGGGAGGATCCCACATGCCGCGGAGTGGCTGGGCCCGTGAGCCATGGCCACTGGGCCTGCACGTCTGGAGCCTGTGCTCCGCAACGGGAGAGGCCACAGCAGTGAGAGGCCCGTGTACCGCAAACAAATAAATAAATAAACAAATAAAATAAAGTCTATTTTTAAAAATGAGTATCTTCACTGTTCCAGTTCCCCACTCCCCCAAAGAGCCCATACTTCCCCAAAACACTTAGTGCCCACTACTCTTTACAGAATTTTTAAATGGGCCATTTCACCTTAATTATTAAAATTACCTCTGGCTAAAACTGTAATAAATCAGGAGTTCTGATTTAACCTGCCAAGTTTTATAAATTGACATCTCCAGACCCCCAAGTATTCTAAAACATCGTGCCTCTTAAGAGATTAAACTAAAGCAACTAGATAGATCAAACTCTAAAATCCCCTTCTCGTTCAAAACTGGCATTTTAGGATGCTTCAACTGAACAAATATTAAAGAAAATTATTCTAATAACATAATCCCCAAACAACCCATCCCCAACACGGCTTTCATTTTTCCTGATTGCTCTCCAGGGCGCACCAGGCCGGTGAGAAGCACCACAGCAACCCTAGCACCACCCATGTGGGGTACAACGAAAGCCTGCCTGGTTTAGAGTTAACCAGAGGCTTCTACAGCAATTTTTGCCCGTGTAACCAAACACTAAGACGTTTGAACAACATCCTTGTTAAATTGTGCTACCCAGTTCATTCAAAAGTTACTTACTTCAGGCATGACATTCATCAAACTACACATGAAAGAGTGTCAGGGTCGAAATTAAGTATATACTAGGTATTTGGAGCTCTGGCATAGGACTTATCTAATAAAACTCCCATCACCCAAGAAACTACAAGCTGCTCTCAACTTACGGGCAATCAGCTCATGAACTGCTCCCACTGATAACAGACGAGCCACACAGCGCCCCTCCCTGCCCATCCACCCACCCTGGGGCCAGGGGTGGAAATCACTGACACTGTGATTGCCCTGACACTGTGACAAAAGAGTTCAGAGTAGAAGGCCTCACAGTGAATATAACAGTTGAAGCAGGTGGAGCACCCAGGTGCCTGTGAGATCTGGAACTCGGGCTCCTCCCTTTCCAGTCACCCTCCCCAGGGTGCTCACGCCCATTCTCATATTGCTAACCACTCCCTGATGACCTAATTCATAAATCACCAGCCTTGGTCCCTAGCCTGGACTCTTCCCCCAAGCTCCAGACCCAGGCATGTAACCACCTATTCCTTTCCTCCACCTACATTCCAGGCATCTGAGTAGAACTCCTTATCTGTGTAGGTTCTTCATCATCTATGCCAATCGGTGGCCCCATGATTCATTCACCCACACACCCAGGCCAGATCCCTAGAGGCCATCTTAGGATTCCTCCTTCCCTCCATCATCCTCATCGCCAGGCCGGCCCATTCTGCCCAGGGCTCCCTCCTGAATCCCATCCAGCCACCAAGGCCTCCATCCAGTCCCGCATCAGTGGTCTCCCACCTGAGGGACCAGCCTCTGCCCTCTCCAGCCCAAGTGCCAAACTTTCAAAACAAAATTGGTCTCATTCTGCCACTTGAAACATTCCTGGGAATTTTGCATCACCTAACAGGCTGAAGCCCAAACCAGTCAGCATTGGCCTTTAAGAGCTGGTCCCCAACTACCTCTTCAACTGCATCTCTCTTGTTCTCTTTTTGCCTTAAAGTCCAGCAAAACTGAATCCCTTGCACTTTTCCAAACACTCTGTGCTATTAAAAAACAAAACAAAACACAACTCTCATGTTTTTGAACATCCTATTGTCTGGATTCCTTCTGCCTTTTTAAATAAAAAAAGAGCTCAGGCATCATTTCCTTTATTGAGGTTCAAACTGCCACCTCTCGATATAATTACTCCTTCCTCTGTGTTTCTTCTGCGCCTTATACTTCCTTCTACAACTGCATTTATCCCAGAGAAAAGTATGTTTACACACGTGCCTCTGCTCTTAGACTGTACGCCTCCTGAACACAGGGTTATCATTTATCTTCCTAATCCCAGTGCCGGCACAGTGTCCGACACATGGCAAATCCCTCTGCAGCCCTAAACCTCATTCCTGTATCATGCCATCAATGTTTCACTGCCTAATATTCTACCTATTAGATATCTATTTAGATCAACACACATTCTTCCTTCCTCTAAAACTGCTACTTATATGAACTAGTATAAATGCTTTTCCAGTATCTACCTAAAATCAATTTTAAAATGAAGAATAGGAATTTTCATTGAGAACTTCTCAATGAAATGTAGCAAAGAGGGACTCACACCAGAGCTGCAGTATCAGGAAGGCATTAAAGGATGAAGAGCAAAGGTACTGGTGGTAACAGGGAGGCGCAGCACAGTACCAGAGACCAACCTGAACTCAGCAATGTTGCACGGGACCAGTTCTGCACCAAGAAAAGTGAATCTTCCTTCTTCTCCAACTCTCTTAGATTAACTAGCTTCCTGCCTTCAGAACCAGGAAGTCATAGTTCAGTTAGGCTTTTCTAAGTTAGCCTCAGAACTTAATCACCATTTATAAATTCATTTCTGTAAGAAAATGTGTGGGACTTCTAACCAACACACTTACAAGTGAAATCTGAAATGTACTTGGGAACTGCCCATAGTTTAAACTTTATTTCTGAGACATGAAAAAATCTGCTTCTTTTTGCATCAAACCGTAACAGTGGTGATCATGGAAACAGATTACAAATGAAAACATTAATAAATCCCTTATTCATTTTTTGTTTTATAAAATAAATGGCCACACTGACTACATCACTACCTAGTATTTCGGCTTACATTAGCAAAGATCTTTACGAAGTCTGACAACACGCCCTCTTTTTCTTTCATTGTACTTGTATGCGACAAGTTTCCCTTTCCATGATCACTCTTGTAAGACTTAAATAACTAAAGGCAATCAGTCACACAATAAAGAAAAAATTGCTTTAATTTGAATTAAAAAAAAAAGCAAAACGGTTCTAGAAAAATTCAGTAATGCTCTACTTTCACACTACTGCCTTGTACTTCTCCGTAAGTTTTTCCATTCATCAAATATATATGGTAGAATGGCAGGAGCACAGGTCCACGCCCCTAAACCCAAATCCCCCAAGTCTCTGAAAACCAAGAGCTTTTCATGACTCCCTCGGAGGGGAGGTCTAAACTGATCTGAATCCACGTGGCAGGAAAACCTGAAGTGATGCGGGGCTATTTGGAGCCCCAGTCCCCGAAGCCAGGCGCCCGTGGTCAACACTGGCACCACCACCACCCACAGACCCTGGCTCACGTGTGTGCCTTGGGCGGGAAGAAAACACGTACAGGCGATATGGGTGATTTCAGCGACTACAGCCCCGTCACTCAGGACGCATCCACTATCAAACGGGTAAAAAGCACACCCATCCTCTTGGTGCCGGGAGCCAGAATGTTCATTCACAGCAGTAATTTTAAGTCACCGTATTTGCACCTTTTATTGTCCCGTGAATTTCAACATCTTCTACAACTTTTCATTAAATCAAAGGCTAAAAAGAGACATGCAGGTTATAAACTATTTTAAAACTGGAATGTTGATCACATATACGAAATATTCATCTGAAGAACACAATCCAGTCAGGCAGGATGCCCACCGTCCCGCTTGTTCCATCCACCGCAGACAGGAGCCCGCAAAGGAGTGGTCCTGTGGTTCTGAATTAATGCTCACATGAACACGTGTGTACACACGCAGAGTCTCTGTGGGCCCCCATCCACACGTAGGGTCCTCTGTTTAGGACACAGCTGTTGCACGGGCAAGAGGCCCAGCATGAATACGTACTACCCCTTGGTGAGTGTCTGGCTTACTGACGTAAGTGAAGCAATCACCTACAAGCACTCATGAAATAACCACCACAGTGCTTTCCAGGGACACTGTTGTGGGAGGAGGAGGATGGCTACGTTTTCCTTCTCCAAAGGCAAAATGAAGGCAGCAAGGTAATTCTATCCAACCAGCAGAACCAAACGGGAATGTGCTCTGGCTAGAACTCCGTGTCCTAAGGATGGGGCATGCCTTACCTCAAAGAGGTGAGTCAGAAATGCCATTAAAATCATCACAAGGAAATTTCGTGAAAATGGGGGACGATATTTACCATCCAATTCTGAGTGGAAAACAATGTAGGAAACAATGCCTGGAAAACAGCTCTATTCAAGTAGTGGGATTACAGACGCTTGTGCTTTAAAAACAGTTTAGTGGGGCTTCCCTGGTGGCGCAGTGGTTGAGAGTCCGCCTGCCGATGCAGGGGACACGGGTTCGTGCCCCGGTCTGGGAGGATCCCACATGCCGCAGAGCGGCTGGGCCCGTGAGCCATGGCCGCTGAGCCTGCGCGTCTGGAGCCTGTGCTCCGCAACGGGAGAGGCCACAACAGTGAGAGGCCCGCGTACCGCAAAAAAAAAAAAAAAAAAAAAAAAAGTCAAATCAACTATTTATACATATTTATACATAAAAGCACAAAATCTCTGACAACCCAAACATTAAGAAGACTATTGGTCCACAACAGTATTCTCAGTTCAGAGACACATGTACATCTTCAGTTAAGTGCTAAGCGGAACAACTACGAGAAAAGAAGCTCGATTTTGCCCCAAGGAGGCCACTCGTTTCCTAGTTGTCCCCTCCCTCCACCAGCAGGTGTTCCTCACGGGCCTACATCATGGGGGAGCTGGACGGACTGATGGTGGGGACCTTCCCTGAAGGTCTGCCCTTACAATCCAGTTAAGGAACACAAATACTAACGGCTCACCAGGGGTTACCGGGCAGAGGGCTCTGGGGCAACGCTGCGGGGCAGGCAGGCTCTCCCGCGGGGCAGGCAGGCTCTCCCGCGGGGCAGGCAGGCTCTCCCGCGGGGCAGGCAGGCTCTCCCGCGGGGCAGGCAGGCTCTCCCGCGGGGCGAGGGGATGGGAACACAGCGCACAAGGAAGCCAGGTAGGAGCACGAGGCCGAGTTCTGAGCTGGAGTTCATGTTTGGTCAGGAAGCCACCCAAGGTTTTTAAACAGGGAGTGACATGATGAAAACAGCTGAGAGATGATCCCGGGAACGCTGTGGAGGAGCTTCAGGCTCAGGGCTTCTGTTCTGGTTCAGGGTTTTCCAAAAGAACCATGAAGGCTAGTTCTGAGAGATGCATTTCTTAAAAAATAAGGTTCCAAAGTCAAAAGGACATGGAGCACACATCTTCCTCTGCCCCCTAACAGGTGTGCAATACATGCTACCATAGTAAAAATTCTAACAATTCTTTCAATTAAAAAGCCTATTCAGGGCTTCCCTGGTGGCGCAGTGGTTGAGAGTCCGCCTGCCGATGCAGGGGACACAGGTTCGTGCCCCGGTCCGGGAAGATCCCACATGTCGCGGGGCGGCTGGGCCCGTGAGCCATGGCCGCTGAGCCTGCGTGTCCGGAGCCTGTGCTCCACAATGGGAGAGACCACGGCAGTGAGAGACCTGTGTACCGCAAAAAAAAAAAAAAAAAAAAAAAGCCTATTCAATTTTCAAAGTTAGACCTGTGGTTCCGAAGCCAGTCTCTGAAATACACGCCCTAAGTCGCAAGCACTGACTTTCCGTGACTTTCCACTGAGCTGCTCTTCAAATGGGCACCGCTGTACGGTGCTCCCAGGGGGAGCAACAGGGATTTAAGGATTTTTAATTTTGCAGTGCAGCGGTGCTCAAAGTATGGTCCCTGAGGCAGCCACACACCTGGCAACTTGTTAGAAATGCAAACTCCACCAAGCCCTCCAGGTGACTGAGGAGCATAAACGCTGAAATCTCAAAAGCACTGTTAGATTATAGTGTACTTTTTTCAGTTAATATTTCTGCACAGTTCAAAACAACCTGGGCAACACCTGAGATGTAACAAACAGAAATCAAAGGCTGCCATCCCTCCCCAAGGGCAGCATGAGGGCTCAGCAGAGACAACGACGAGAAACAGAACAGGGACCAGTCACCTCCCCCGACTCTCACAATCCTAAATTCCAGGAAGTCAATTAAGAATAACACTGGGACATGAACAAAGTCTTCTTCAAACGTGAAAAAAACAAAATCATGGAAATAAAAGTGACCAAAATACCACGAGTGACCAGCCCTGAACTGGGCTGGTCTCAGGGAAGCTGGATGCACAATTTGGTCGTGAAGGAAACAGCAGCCACGTCGGGAGCGGGGGCACTCTGGTGGAGGGAGGAAGAAAACACAAACGCCAGCACCAAAAGTCAGGGAGTCGGGGCTCTGCTCTCAGGGCGGGAGCCTTAGTCGAGTTTCATTAAGCCTCAGTTTTCTCATCTGTAAGACTGGTCTAACAGCCCTTCCCTCAGCAGAGGCCCCGAGGATTAGCCAAGGGCATAAGCTGCTCCTCCCTCCCTCCTTGTATTGGAAGGAGCGCAATAAAATTTAGTTCCCTTCCTACAAGGCTCCCACTAAGAGCATCAACATGGGAGCGCCAAAGGACCACTTACTTTTCCCACTTATCTATTCCGGTAACACAGTGCAGCAGAAGGAAAAAGCCACCCGCCTCCTGGTAGGAACTGCTGAGGAACTGAGCAATTCTTTGTACTTACATATCTTTTTCTTTTTAAATTACCTCTCAAGAAATGTTTGGTACAATGAAAGGGCATCAAACGCAGGAAAGAAATGCTCAAACAAGACCTTTCTACAGCAGGTTCTCAGTTCACCAGGAGTTCAGGCAGCAATTTAACAACTTTGAGTCAACCGCACTGAACTTGATCTTAAAGTGATGCTGGGACACTGTGCCTAAAATAGCTGCTGACCAACACCCAGTCCCCAGGTTCTGGATTACTTTTCATTTCCACTCGTTTATCACTGTACCTTTCTACCTCCAAAGGTACTCTGTTCTAAGTAGGAAGCACACTCTTGAAGCCACGTATCCACTAACGCGAGCATTTGAGGAACAGCACTGAGCCACGCCCGGGATTCCCGAGTCCAAGGCGCCTAGTCCCCAGACACGTGCAGACTGGGTCCCCCAGGGGCACCTGACCCACCCTGGCGGTGGCGCTGCCAGCTTCCCAGGAAGCCTACACTCAATCCCAAGACCAAGGCTGCACCCCCAAAACATCAGTCTACTTAAACAAATGTTCCTCCAACAAGATACCATGGGGCGCCCTGAAAACAGTTCTGTGCCCACAGAATCCCGAGACTAAAAAATGAGAGACAGGGGAAGAAAGCATTCAAGTTGGGGAGGTGGAGGTCACAGACAGACACATGGGAAGATGAGGGTGTGTGTACACTGCCTTTTTCTCACAGAGAGAAACCAGAAGGCATCACATGATGAAGAGGACAGCGGCTCAGGAGTCCCTCCCTGCCCCATGGGCCGGGCAGTCCTGACCTTGGAATTCAAATTCTGTTCATTCATCTATAAATTGAAGAGAGTGATTTCCAGGTAGAGAGCACACGCTGAGCATAAGATCTACTTTGGTCAATCCTGAAACCCCACTGAAATCACAGTATAAAGGGGGTTTTCTTAAAAAAGGCTTTAAACCTCCACGTACCAGGAGGGGAGAGAACACCCACAGCAAGAAAATTCCAGAAGCTGGAAAGCGGGTGGTGGAAAGAAAGATGGGGAAGAGGGCAAATGCTAAGCTCGAGGCAGGGAAAGCAGAGAATCAACTGCACCCACCCTGCCGAATCCCCAGGGGAGCAGTGACTGCAAGTCCTGCAGAAGCGGTGGGACACCCAGACGGCCTGCCCGCTGCCCACAGCCAGGAAACTGCCCCGTGCCTCCCCAGGAAAGGAAACTGAAAGCATGTTCTCTGCAAAGGAACATGGAGGGTTTCAGGAGCGGGAGAGAAACTACACGGGGCACTGTGCCCGCTCTCGGCGCCTTTCCTCATCCAGAGCGAGCCTCAGGCGGGAGGAGGGACCACGAGCGGACAACCACCAGCCCACAGGCAGCAGCCGGAAGGCTCACGGGAAGGCTTCTGCAGGGAGGCACAATGCATAAAAAGCGGTAAGAGGGCTTCCCTGGTGGCGCAGTGGTTGAGAGTCCGCCTGCCGATGCAGGGGACACGGGTTCGTGCCCCGGTCCGGGAAGATCCCACATGCCGCGGAGCGGCTGGGCCCGTGGGCCATGGCTGCTGGGCCTGCACGTCCGGAGCCTGTGCTCCACAACGGGAGAGGCCACAACAGTGAGAGGCCCGCGTACCGCAAAAAAAAAAAAAGGGCGATAAGAAACTGAAATAAGCTGTTCCTCACCTCTCATGCCCACTAAGAGCGCCTACATCACTGGGGTTAAAAAAGCGCCAGTCAGGGTTCAGACTTCCAACCAGCTTGTCCCCTACTCTGAAATATGAGTGGACATTCGAGGGTGGCCTCTACCACAAAAAACAGAAACCAAAACCAACAGGGGGGCAAAGGAGCCGTGGGGGAAGAGAATCTATTCCGAGGGAAAAAACAGCATAACTACAATTAACATACTCAGGGAGATGAGAGCAGATATCTCAGCTGAAACAAGAAAGCAACAACATTCAGAGAATCAAAAAGAGCCCTCACAATTTAAAAAACAAGAGCAGAAATGAAATACTCTTTGGAAGAGCTGGAAGATAAAGTTGAGACAATCTCCCAGAAAGCCAAGGAGAAAAGACAGAGATGGAAAATAGGTTTCAAAGGGTAAGAATACTTGAGGACCAGTCCAGAAGGTCCAGCATCCAAATAATAAAGAGTTTAAGAAAGGGTGAACACAGGAAATGGGAGAGGGAAGGGAATCAAAGAAACAATTCAGCAAAAAGACCTGAGTTGTCTGATGAAGGGCCTATGAAGTACCTGTCACAGAAAATAAAAGAAGACCCACATCAAGACACATCATGATGAAACTTCAGATTACAAAGAAAAAATTCAGATCTTATGAAATTCAGGAAAAATGAAACAGCCTGCATGCATAGACTCCGGTATCGGTGTGGCGTTGCATTCCTCAACAGCAACACTGCAAGCTAAAACACAGTGGAGCTGCTGTCACAATTCTGAAGGAAATAATTTCCACCCCATGACTAAACACCATGCCAAATTATCAGTCGAAGGGAAAGGCAAAAATAAGAAGCTTGCAGATACCCAAGACCTCAAAAAAAACCTATCTCCCATGCACCGTATTCACAGGAAGGCCACGACAAGATATGCTCCACCAACACAGTCATGGAAACCAAGAAGATGGCAGGAGACACAGAAAACCAGCCATCCCGAGAGAGCAGCCCAAGGAATCCCGAGGATGAAGGCAAAGAGGACAAGGGATGGCAGAGGGGATGCCAGCGATACAGGTTAGGAGGCTCATAGGAAGGAGTCTCCCTCCAGAGGAGCGAAATGGACAGACAGCCTGTGTGCTTCACCTGAAATTCCCAAGAGGAGGTTTCAACAACTGGCGGTGGGTTTGGGGTTGAATAAGTTACAAGTGCTGCTACAGAGTAAATGTTTATGCCCCCTCCCCAAAATCATATGGTGAGACCCAACCCTCAATGTGATGGAGGTCATCAGGTCATGAGGGTGGGGCCCTCAGGACTGGGATTGCTGCCCTTATAAGGAGACCGCCCAGAGCACCCCCTCCCCCTTTGCCCTGTGAGAACACAGCCAGAAGCAGGCCCTCAAAAGACTGAAAATCTGCCAGAGCCTTGATCTTGGGCTTCCCAGCCTCCAAAACTGCGAGAAATGTTTGTTGTTTAAGCCACTCAGTCTACAGTATTTTGTAACAGCGGCCCAAACAGACTAAGACAATTACATTTCCAAAAAACTAAATAAATAAACTTCCTAACAAGATGTGAAAAGTAATCCTGGTTTACTCATGGCTGGCTGGGCTTCGTGTTTCCACAGTCACGCTAATATACACACGAATCTAACTGAAGTCCCCAACGTGAGTGCACTGGGCAGAGGGAGGAAAGGGACACGGGAGCGAAGGAGGCAAGGACACGAGAACTAAATCCTCATCCTCAGGGTCCAAAGTCTACTGACAATGCCTGAAACTAGGGAAAAAAGAAACAGCGATGTTTAAATGCTCTCTGTGAACAAAGAAGTAACAACAACAACTGCCAGCAAAGAGGATGGAAGGGGCTGCCTTGGGAGGGCGTGAGCGGAGGAAATGGAAGCCAAGGGCAAGGAACCGCTCTCTCCCAACAACCCTTACCACGTGCGTAACTTTTCAAATAAAAACTAAACAAAAATCCTAAGTAATTAATAGAAGACAAAGGATTTGGACCTACACGGTCCTTTCAAATCTTAGGGCCAGAAAGTCTTTTTAAAAACAGGAAGAGACTTAGTGAGAAGATAAACACGGGCTACGTATTTGGTAAGCATTAATGTAAAACTCGAAAAGTTCCCACAACGTATTCAGATACCAACAGGGATCCTTCTACTGACCAAGACCCTCCTGAAAATATAATGCAAGGTCTGTAAGTGGACAGTGCCATCCCCAGGGGGGGTGCACACCAAGTGCCTTTGTAACCCACAACCGGGATGCTTTATGCTTTGTCGCAAGCAAAGGTACATCTCATCTTGTTTTCCCTCCTCTAAATCTTGGAAACCAGGGAGCCATTTAGGATTAGGAAACGCGGCATCCACCCCAGGAGCCAGGTGCTGTAACAGCTCTGTTTTTCTCCTTCTCAAAGCATTGAGCTCTGAGAGTTCGAAAGGTACTGCACTGCAAAAACAGGAGTTATGGCAGGGAAACGACCAGTCGGATGACAGTGCTTGACTCTGAGTGGCAATAGAGTAGTAAGAGTCGACTTCTATTTCCTGCGCTCATACCCGCCACAAGATTCCATTAATGATAACAATGCCGAGTCCAAGCACCAAAAAAAGCCGCAGCAGGACTGGGTTGGGTGTGGTCCATTTCCTGTAGGTATGGAGTTTCCGAGCAGGCAATTCTGAATCACAGGGAGAAATCACCCGAAAAGAGAGCAAAGCGGCCCAAAGATCCTCAGGCTCCTGGACCCTGGCCTCAGTGTGACTGTAAAATGCACTAGGAAGAAGCAACAACTACCAACAGGCTCATTTCTTCAGCAACTCCTCACACTGCATCTCGTACCAAAGTCCTAGAAAACCTGTTCAACCCAAAAGCGTGTCAAGTCGCATCAAGGAAGTAAACTGTGCTCCACACACCAGAAGAGTTAACTCAAAGAGGACCACAAAAATTACAAAAAGGAACGAGAAAGCAACGATGCCACTTACCCGAAACTACCCTCCGCCGGGACACGGTGCTGCGTTAGCAGCCTAGAAAAATCTAAGCTGACCAATTTCTACTTGAAGGTCACTGGTTGTACGCGAAATACTATCAAGAACACTCCCTGATACGGGATCAGAACCAAAATGTCCTGGACTCCTCCAAGGTGTTTTCTATTTTAATCTTCTGACGACCCTCCCCCTCCAAAACTGACTTTAAGCAAAACAAATTCTTAACACTGTTAAATTTTGGTGATAGAGAAGAGGGAATATGAAGTCTTGAAATGGGTATTAAAAAAAAACACCTTAAATATAGGCTACTAACAATAACAGAGAATGTGTCATTATTTTCCTTATAGCATAGAGCATGGGAAAACGTCAAAAGCAAGGGGCGTGAAGGAGAGTAATAAAGACTATAAAATGTTGGCTAAGAGTTCACATTACAAGGTTTGAGGCAACCTTGCTGAAAGGTCCACCTGCGCTGCGCGCGGACACGAGATCCTCCCACCATTCAGCCTCCTCCTCTCGCCATCCTGGGGGCCTCTCGCCCGGAAAGCCGCCGCCGCCTTCCCAGCAGCAGCCAGCGCTCCCAGCATCCTCCCACCTTGGCCCACCACGTGCCCAGAGGAAGCAGTGTCCGGACAGTGCGCCGCCCTAGGCGGCGGGGAACGCAGGCCCCCTCCCCGGCTGCCGCCCCTCCAGCTCCAGGGCCCCGGCTGGGCGCCGCGAGTCCGCCCTCGCACCCCGCGCCCTGCTCTTTGCGCACCGCTCCCCGGCTCACCTGAACCTTCTGGGGAGAGCACCCCAGTCGGCGCTCGCTAGGCTGCTGGCCTCCTGAGCACCGGCCAGAAGGAGGGTCTCACCTACGCTGCTGGAGAAATGCGCCGCGAGGACGCGGCTCCTCGTCCAGGCCAACGCTGGACCACATTCGACGGGTCAGCCTGGCCCTCAAGGTGCCTTCAGGGCCTCCACCTCACAAATACCCTGAACGAGCACACCCGCGGAGGAAAAAGTACCAGAGCTCTTAAGGCAAGATTAAATGCAGCTGTCCTTCTGTTTGTCTTCACTTCCCAGATTTCCAGAGCACACAGGTTTCCCCAGGGTAAGCAAGCGCACCGGAGAAAAGTTCCCAACTCACCCAAACTGGCCATTAAACGTTTCTCTCTCTCCCCACACAGAGAGGCATTCTCAGCAAAGGTCTCTCCAAGCAGCCAGAGAAACGCAAAGATGATGTTAATAAGTAGGGACTTTACGTTTTCCAGCTGTTCCTGTAAACGGTCTGTACTTTCAAATATGAGAATATCTTACATGTATTACATCCTCAAAACATGCTAAACTAACTCAGGCCCTGTCATACATGTTACATATCAAATTAGTATAATTCAGTCAGCTGTGAAATCAATTTAGTTTTGCAACAGCTCTTTTTTTGTCTTCTTAATAAAATGCATCACACAACAGTACGTCACAAGTAGTGAATATTAGGACTGTCTTCTGAAACTTTTACTTTCAGGTCTTGATGTAAAATATATTTCTCACATGGGTCACGGTCCAGAACAGGTTTCAAGTGACCGATAAAATTCCGTTATAGAAACTTATAAACCAAAATCTAATTCTTTTTAAATTACCACTTAAGCAACTGAAGGCTGATGGATGCTGCTGCCTCCAGCTGAAGCTGAATTAAATCGAGAGAAGCAACAAATGTTCAGTGAAGGACAGGGAGTAGTTAAATCCACAACTCAACCGAATTTCTTTATGTCTATTCGTAGTTACTACATTCAGTTCATGATTTCTATTTTTTCCCCCATGCTAATATGAAACTGGGGTGTGGGAGGTTTTAAAAAAAAAAAAGGAAAGGCCCCTGGCAGCCTTCATGAAAAGGTTATTAAAAAGGATCACTCAGGGCTTCCCTGGTGGCTCAGTGGTTGAGAGTCCGCCTGCCGATGCAGGGGACACGGGTTCGTGCCCCGGTCCGGGAAGATCCCACATGCCACGGAGCCGCTGGGCCCGTGAGCCATGGCCGCTGAGCCTGCACTCCGCAAAAGGAGAAACCACAGCGGTGAGAGGCCCGCATACCGGGGAAAAAAAAAAAAAAAAGGATCACTCAGCTCACTCAGATTTACAGTCATCAACCCTCACCGAGCACCCGGCACAACAGTGTTCAATAACGGGTGCTGATTGAACAAATAAAATACCGTATTTTAATTTCTTCAGCAAACCCAAGTTGGAATGAAATAAGCATTACTGTTTCCTAGAGTAAAAATAAAGCAATAATACAGCATGGTGAGTAAGAGAATGGGTCCTGAGGGCAGGGAAGACCTGGTTTCCAATCACAACTTTGCCCCATAAGGCACTATCTCACCTTGGTCAGTTCAGTCTCTGCTGGTTTCCACGTCTAGAAAATGGCATACATTACACCTGTGCCTCAAGCAGTACCAATAAGAATCAAGAGGCATAAAAATGATTTGCAAGACAATGAAAAGGATGTTTCCACTGAAATTATGCTGTCATTCAGGTTTATTTTTTAAGCATCTTTGCCTAGGCTGCCTGAATTCCCTCTGCTTTCTGAAAATTTTAAGCCAACTCCTTAGGAACCCTCATCAGGAGATGAGAGAGGAAAAAAGGGAGGTTATGGGATGTATCAGGACACAGCACAGGAGGGTTAGTGCTTCTTTCCTCCTGTTTTAGCCTGGAGAGCAGTCCGAGGCAGGTGTGCCTTTAATTTAATCCTCAACAACAACTCTGAGGAAGGCCTCCCTGGGCAGCAACAGCTGCCGATTCAACGTAGGAAATAAATGTGCTGGTTGTTTTTCTTTTGGAGTGGAAGGGAGAGGGAAGGAATGTTCTTCCCCAAATGGCACACTAAAAACAATCATCATACAGTGTGTAGATGCACTTAAATACAGGGATGACTCTGTCAGAAGCCACCTTCTTGCCCCTAAAACTGTAACAGCTGAAAATTCGGTTGTTTCAACCCAACAAAAATTTATCAGCCTTTACACTGAGAAAGCAAAATAAAAACAGTTCCCTTGTAACACTACCTAGGAAATACATCTGGGAGGCCAAATTATTAAAAGAAACGTACCTTCTTTTCCCAAGATTTAAGAATTCTGGCCCACACTCTTGAAGAAAAAAATTAAAAGGGGAGGACAAAAGGAGTGTTGAGACTAGACACCACCTGGTGACCATCTGATACTGACTTCAGGGCACCAGCCAGCGAGGCTTTAAGTACCTTTTTAAACTGATTCGCTTTCCACAAAAGCTGAATACCTCCATGGTAAACTCTAAGTGAGGCAAGTGTGCTAGATTACAACCTGATTAACAGCATAAGAGTCTGTCTAAAGAAAGTACACAGCAAATGTATTTTTTAATCATTACAAGAGGCCCTTCTTGCTCTACTGGTCAGAAATAATTTTTTACCCAGTTCACCCTGCCTTCCTGTCTCTAAATTCAAACCAAACCAAACCAAAGCAGGAATTTTTAGGAAATACCAAGAAACCACATCTGATTTTTACCTAGCGGTCAGCAGAAGCTGAGGTTTTAAATGCGTGTTGAGTTTAACAGCTCTTTACATGAGATTCAAGGACAGCTTTCTCCAAGCACCGTCAAGTTATTAATGTTAACTGTTAAAACATTTTTTTTTTAAAGAGGCTACAATTCTGGTAACTTTGTGTTCTTATTTTTCTAGATATCAAGCCTGAACAATGAAATCGTTTTCTTTTTCAGATTTAGAGGGAGAGAAATGCTCTCTCTTTAAGGAGGGGGGCAGGTTCCCGGCTCCTATGGAGTCCAGGTCTGAATACTGCACTTCTCAGCCCTCGGGGGTGGGGCGCGGAGAAAACGAGCCCGTAGAAGGCTGGAAAATAAACAGTCCGCTGGGATACTTGTGTTTGTTTTCTTAAAGCTCCCTTGCTCGGCTAACCCGGGAGAGCCCAACTTTAAAGACATTCTCTAACTGTACCGTCACATTTCAATCCCAAACATTTTGCCCCCATTTACGCGCTTACAAACATTACAAATTAGCCAAGAAGGACGGTGGTTTTAGCTTTCAAAGGGCTAAGAACAGTCCCCGATGGCGAAAAACCTTAAAGCATCCGTGTAAATTTGAAATTCAACTTCTCCCCCTTTACCCCACTCTAAAAAAAAGTCACTGGGAGGCCAAGAGGCCACAAAGTGGCAACGGAGAGGATGACTGGGAAGGGACTCAGCTGGATCCAATCAAGACTCCAAGCCAAAGCCCCGAGTCCCGGGATCCACACGCTGTGCCATCGATTGCTTCTTCCAGAAGGGCTGAAGGCTCGCACTTTCCCCTCCGTCTGCACCGGGAGGAAACGCGCGGAACAGACGCGCTGGAAGTGGAGCTGGCGGTGGCACCTTCCTCCACCCCGCCCTGCCTCCTCCGCCCTCCGCGCCCGGGACGAGCCGTGGCGCGCCCGAGGCCCTCCCCGGCCCCTCAACTTTACCGCCCCCTCGCCGAGGGGAACCCGGGCCTCCACCGACCCCCGCCCGCGCCGGGGCCCTGAGAGCGAGCCGGGCCTCCGAGGGCATTTCTCCACATCACTTCTCCCCGGGAATGGGCCGGCGCGGGGCCTGCGGCTCGGGAGGCCCCGGGGGGAGAGGGAAGCGAGGAGGGCGCAGCGGCCGGCAGCCCCACATCCCCCCCCCACCTCGACCGCCGCGACTCCCGGCCGGCGAGGGCCGCCTCCGGGCCGCGGCCCCCAGGCCCCTGCACACACGCACCCGCGTCCGCTGGGCAGGGCACCCCGGGCGCTGCGAGCACGACGCGGGAGGCCGGCGCGACCCCGGAAGGTGCAGCGTGGGGGGGGGGGCCGTGTTTACACCGCCAAGTTCCCCGCTTCCGCCCCGGCCCGCGCATCCCTCCCTCCCCTCGGCGGCCCGGTCCCTGCCTACCTGCATGCCGGGCAGGCCCGACTGCACCGGGGAGTGAGCCATGGCGGTCAGGACGGCCACTTCCTGGGACGGGACGGCCGGGCCGCGGCGATCCGCGCGGGCGACGAGGCCCGCGGGCCGCGCGCAGCCCTCGGGCGGCGGGGCCGGCCGGAGCCCGAGGCCACACCAGCCCCCGCGGGTCCCGGGCCGGGCGGCGGGCTCAGGGGCGAGCGGCGGGCCTCGTCTCCATGCACCGCACTGGGGAGGGGTTGCGAGGAGCGCGGGGTCTCCCCGCGAGCTGCCGCCGCTACTGCTGCTGCTGCTGCTGCTGCTGCTGCTCGGCTGGAACCTGGCGGCCTGCGCCCGAGCGTTGGCCGCCTGGAGCCGGAGTGGACGGGCACAGCCGGCCGAGCCCGCGAGCGCCGAGCCCGGAGCGCGCCCCGCCCCGGCCCGGCCCCCGCGCCCGCCCCCGCGGCCCGGCCGGGGACCCCGCCCCGCGCTTCCGGGAGGGGGAGGAGGCTCGCGGCCGCCCGGCGCCCTAGGCCGCAGCCGCCTGCGCCGCAGCCTGCTGGAGCGGGTGGAGGTCCGCGCGTCTCCGGCGGGCTGCACCGCCTCGCAGCCGCCGGGGCGGGGCGGAGCGGAGCGGGGAGGTGGACGGGCGGGTGCGGGGAGGGGGCATCAGTTGAGGCGACCCCCCGGCGAGTGGAGCGCGGGGACCGGTCCGAGCCGGGGGTGGACCACGTGCCCATCCCGCCCCCCAAGTACGGGCCGGTCGGGCGCCCAGCGGGTCTGGGCGGTGAGGGCGCGGTGAGTACCAGCTCTTACTCTACCATCTCTCTCCTGCCCTCCACGCCAGCCCACCCCTCTCCGCCTGGCCCCGGGGCAGCGGGCTCCAGGCGACCTTCCAGAGGGCAGAGCCTCGGGCAGGGGGACCTCGGGAGGGAGAGTGCCCAGCGGAGCCTCAGCCAGTGGCCGGTTCAAAACTACCAGGGCGGAGCTTCTTCGGTGTCTGGGTGAAGTTTCCAGCCAACCCAAGGAGGAAAGCCGGAGGGGAGAGGCCGAGAGCTGTTAATTCCCGGTGCTTTGGCTACCGGAAAACATCCCGCTTGGAATGCTAGGAGCTGTAAACTTAGCTAAAACGTGAGGGGGGTTGAACCCCACCACCTCTGGGCTCCGGACCAAGGCGGGGGCGTCCACCCACGAGAAGGGAAAATGGGTGAGGGAGGGGCAAGGAGGAAGGGGAGACAATGGAAGGAAACCGTGTCTAGACTTACCCCGGGCCCTCTCCCGCTCTTTCGGCTGCCTCCACCTTTTAGCCGCCTCTCCTCCAACTGCAGAGGAAAGAAATAAGAAGGAATGAGTCAGTGCTGCCTCCAGAAAGTAGTATTTTATTTACAACGACAAACAGTGGCAGCCACTGAAGTGACCTGCTGCTTCCCGGGTTGCTAGGACCCTGGCATTTCATTCATGCCCATGAATGCCCTCGTTGCACCACGGCTGGGTGAGGTTAGACATACAAAAATGAGCCCCTGAGAGTTCACAGACTATTGGAAGAACCTAAAAAGTCCTCCACCGAAGTAAGGAGTGTTTATTCTATGAAGTGTCACTGTATTCACAGTGCCCTCGTGTGCTCTGGATCAGACAAGGAGGGAGGTGCTAAAACGCAATCCCTGTTTTCCCTTTGGAAATACGCATGTTTTTCTGCAGCATCTTCCAGGATACTTTCAGATCCCTTCATGGTTGTCACTGGTGCACTGTCTTCACTGAGTCCTGAAGCCCTGCCACCCCCAAGTACTATGAAGAGAATATGGCAGATACAAAGTTAAAGAAAGCATGAACCAGAGCTCCTTAAGAGCTCACCAGCTTGTGTAAATTTTGTGTACCAAAAAAATGGGTACATAAAGAGATGGACGGCAAAACAGGCAAGAGCATGAATATTAAAAGTTCATCATCGGGCTTCCCTGGTGGCACAGTGGTTGAGAGTCCGCCTGCCGATGCAGGGGACGCGGGTTCGTGCCCTGGTCTGGGAAGATCCCACATGCCGCGGAGCGGCTGGGCCTGTGAGCCATGGCCGCTGAGCCTGCGCGTCCAGAGCCTGTGCTCTGCAACGGGAGAGGCCACAACAGTGAGAGGCCCGCGTACCACAAAAAAAAAAAAAAAGTTCATCATCTTCAACCCAGGAATTTTACTTAACAATAACATATCCTAAGGAAACAACCGAGAAGTACAGAAGAATGGATATAAAAAGATGTGATGCGGTGATATTTATGGTCATGGGAAAACTGGGAACAGATTAAAATTCTAACAGAGATTGTTGCTTAAATGATAATATATTCATAGTCATTTAAAATGATGTACTTCAATATTTAGTAACATGGAAAAATATTTTCATTATATATTGTTAAGGAAATGCAGGGTACAAAGCAGTATGTATAGTCTGATCTCAAGCTACTTCGTATGTATGAAGTTATATTTAAATATATATCACATACATATATATAATTTTATGTGTAAATAGAGAAAAACCTGGAATTATCTATATATACACCAAGACCTAACAGTGTCTATCTCTGGAATTAAAGATGATTTTTTAAATCAGTAGTCATCCAATAGAGACCATCATGCTAAGAGGTCTCTCCATAGCGTCAGCCGTCAGGCCAATAACATGGTAGCAGGATGAGGAAGAAACAGGACAAGTGGACAGAAATGTCTGGGCACTGATCTAAGTACCATAGGAAACTCAAAGAACCCTTGGGCCCACTTTGCAGTAGGCGAATTTCCAACGAAGGAGCCATGGGGGGCACTGAACCATAATAATCTGGGCATAAAAAGTATTCAGAATCCCATTTTGTATCCAGAGGCTAGTAGGGCTAAGAACACGTAGGTTACAATAGGATAAGATTTATCTGGACACAGTGACTTGCATTCATTAGCTGGTCTGTTTCCCTATACCCTGTTTATCTCCTCACCACAACTAAACTTCATTTCCTCCTTTGACCATATTTATACAATTGAGCAGCATTCTCCTTGAAAGAGAAAAGAGAAAACAGGAGTTACTGGCTCCGCTCAGTCATATGCAGACAGTACCCAGTATGGCCCTGACAGTATCCCTCTCCCTTTGTTTTAGCAGAGCAGAGATGATTGACAGGGCCTGAGCTAATGATGAGATCCTGCCCAATTGTTCATTACATTTATTCAGATATTAACACATTTTTTGAATGCCAATTTATGTCAGACATCTACTTCAGCGCTGGGCATATAAACAACTGGATCCTCACGTGCCTCATCCCACCCTTGGTGACATGGTCTCCCAGAATCCTAATTTCAGAATCTTACAATACCAATTGCTTAAAATTAGAGCCACACTAGCCATAATTTCCACTAAGGAAAGAAGAGGATTATCCTCTCATCCTCTTCCTCTTGTCACTTTCCCTCCACTCTCAATTACCGTTACAACAGATCATACACTACTATAATTTCAGAAGGAGAGATTTTGAGGGTCTCCATAGAGATTATGCATTTTCTGGTCTCCATGGAGATGCTTACTAACCCATGGAATTATTTTCATCTCCTGACCCTCTTTGTCTTTTGTGTTGACTTAAAGACACGAATTGGGCGATGCATTGTGCTCACATATACTTGGAACCACAAAGGCCGTTTGCATACCCCTCCAAATATAGAGCCCTTGTGTTTGACTTCCCCTAAGCCAGCTCATAGTCTCAGCAGAGCTCGAAAAGCTCAGCCGAAAACAAGAATTCAACAATCAGTCCCTTCACTTCTCCTTCTGAGTTGAAAAGATAAACACCCCCAAATGCCACTTTATAAAGAACAGCTAGACAAGTAGCACATTAGCAATTTAAATTTACAGATTAAAGAAAGGGACTTACATGGTGAACTTTAAAGAGAAATATGAGTAGCTTGGATAAGTAACTAACAGAAGGCTTAACAAATTTCTACACATGTTAAGCAGGTGAAGACACAAAAGAGGAAGACAGATAATTAAGACCAGCATAAAGAAGCATGTCTAGTCACAGTTGGATGACGTGACAGCTAGAGAATATATGCTAAAGGCCTAGGAAAAGATCCAGCTACCATTGAAGAATGGTGCAAATGACGTATCATTCTGTGGGCGCCAGGCTCAGAGGGCAAAACCTCACAGCAATATCACTCTAAGTCAATCTGCCTTTGTTTCCTAGGGATGCCATTACAAAGTGCCACGGACTAGGTGACTTAAACAACAAAAATTTATTTCCTCACAGTCTTCTGGAAGCTAGAAGTCCAAGATCAAGGTGTCAGCAGGATTGGTTTCTTCTGAGGCCTCTCTGCTTGGCTTGTGGCTGGCCATTTTCTCCCTGTGTCCATACGTGATCTTCCCTATGTGTCTGTGTATGTCTGTGTGTACGTGTCCTGTTCTCTCCTTATACGAACGCTCATCATATTTGATTAGGGCTCACCCTAATGACTTCATGTTAATTACTTCTTTAAAGACTATCTCCAAATACAGTCACGTTCTAAGATACTTCAGATCAAGATTTTAAGATACGAATGGGGTCAGGGGACACGATTCAGCCCATAACACACCCTCCTCACTGTAAATGCACTTCTGGTCACCCACTTTAACTAGCTCCTCCAGGCTTAGCTCCTTGAACAAGAACTTCCTTTTCTTCTCCCAAGGCCTTTCTACACACTTCGCATTTCACATTTCTGCTCAGAAGCGTTGCTTCCTATTTCCTTGGGCGTAGTCCCTAAACTTCATCCTGCATAGAAACCAGTGCACTCATTTCCAATCACTGGACAGCTGAGAGCAAAGGTAGGTGTTTGCTTGGTAAAATATTTCTAATTAGAAGAAATCATCTGGAATACATGGCGATACCTACCAGAAAAAAAAAAGTTCAGTATATTTTGCAGGGAGTTCATTAAAAGTAGTAAGCACTCATTTCAGCCAAAAGGTTGTGCTTTAATAAGGTCTGTTTTTCTTTTTAGTGCCTCCTTCACCCATGAGCATCACTGCACTTGGAGGTGCAGTTCACCAGAAGGGTTGGAGTCTGAGCCCACAGCAGACCAGGGGACTTTCTGTTGTGCGTTCCTGGCGTGACAGTTCTAGGGGCTCACAACAGGGAGGCTTAGTCTCTTCAGAAGGACTCACTGGAACAGCCTCACTAGAAAAATTCTCATGTGCAATTTTGCCTGGCAGAGAGCCAGATAACAGAGCTTGTCACCCTCTGAATAGTGGCCGCTTGACCCTGCCAATCAGCTTATAGAGGCTTCCGTATACAAAGACTCATCAAGCGCTGTGTGTGTGTATTTCCCTCTCTCCCAAGGCTGGGTTTGCTTTCAGAGTATTCAGAAAGGGCATAAATGAAATCATCCCCAGAAGGGTGATGTCATTCATCCTACAGTCACGGAACTGCAGCACCAGTTCTTAAAAGCCCTTGGCCCTGTTTTCTGACACAGAAGACAAATTGTAGAAAATGATTTTAATTCTCACTTCAAGCAGATCTAAGGAATTCTGTGCTTAAGGAACATTGTACAACCACACAAAGACAAAATGTGCCTATGAGTTGCAGGCAGTGGTTGCGGGCCTTAGTTCCAAAATGCACAGAACCAAGTATACTTGGAATCCTCATGAAAATACTGGCCTTACACTACCCTGTCATCAAGACTTTGCCTGCAAAAAGATAAGCAT
Source organism: Hyperoodon ampullatus (assembly GCF_949752795.1). NCBI lineage: Eukaryota > Metazoa > Chordata > Mammalia > Artiodactyla > Ziphiidae > Hyperoodon > Hyperoodon ampullatus. Next base: position 12,261,562 of record NC_136929.1, on the reverse strand, counting down.
GTAGTCCCATACCTTGATTTTCCAGCCCAGATTTATTTGCTTTCCTAAGAAGCTATGTTAGTGATACTATTAGTCAGAGATCCTTGAATAACAAGTGACAAAAATCTAGCTCAAACCTCCATAGCAAAAACGGGAAATTTAGCTCAGTGACGGAAATCCAAGCTTGGCTAAATCAGGCATGGATAAATCCAGGTGGGTGGGTTCAATGATAAAATCAAAACTCTGTCTTTCTATGTCTGTCACTCCTGCTAACCTCTGCATGGCTTCATCCGCAGATGAGTCCTCTCTGTGTGATAACAAGAGTCACTCTATATAGTCTTTGCAACCCCAGAGACAGTGACTTTCTCTTACCCAGTGTCCCTAGGCCACATCTAGTGGAGGAACACAAATTAGTGCATGTGCATTCTTGTGACCAGAGGACAAGGAGGGAGTTGAGGAAGATGGCGGAAGAGTAAGACGCGGAGATCACCTTCCTCCCCACAGAGGACAAGGAGACACAGAGGTGGAAGAGTCCAATCCACAAAGCATGCAACATGAAAGGGGCAGTTTCCCAATGGAAAAAAGACTCCTGGCCTGATACATTCCACCCCTTGACTGACCAGCACAGGCGTGCACATGCACATATACATACATACATACACTTGTGCACACACACACATACACTTGTGCACACACACACATTCTCTCTTTCCATACATATAATTTCTTCTGTACTGCCCCCCAACATGATACAGCCAACCTATGCATATCCATCCATGTACTTACCTCTGCGCCAAAGCAGGTCAGCCCAAGTACCTTCTAGTTAGCCCATCCATTTCCTAGTCCAGACACTCTAGATAATATGTATTCCTCTTTGTCAAGTCTAGATGTGGCTTTTCACAGCCCAGCTACATCTAAATGTTAAATCTATATCTAAATGTTACGTTTTAAAAATAGAACTACCATATGACCCAGCAATTCCACTCCTGGGTATATATCCAAAAAAAACCAAAAACACTCATTTGAAAAGATACTTGCACCCCAATGTTCATAGCAGCATATTTACAGTAGCCAAGACATAGCAACAACCTACGTGTCCATCAACAGAAGAATGGATAAAGAAGATGTGGTGTGTGTGTATATATACATATATATATATATATGTATATATACATGTATACACACACACAAACACACACAATGGAGTACTAGTCAGTCATAAAAAAAGAATGAAATTTTACCATTCACAGCAACATGGATGGACTTGGAGGGCATCATGTTCAGTGAAATAAGTCAGCCAGAAAAAGATAAATACTGTATGATATCACAGATATGGAATCTAAAAAATACAAGAAACTAGTGAATAGAACATGAAAGAAGCACACTCACAGATACAGAGAACATACTAGTGGTTACCTTTTCATTCCATTCTCTGGCCTTTTTGTACCAACAGCCTCCTAAGTGTTGGGCGGTGGCATATCAGTATGGCAGCCGTCCATGCCCGAAGGTACTAGCCTCTGGGCAGTGCCAAGGCATCCAGAGCCCCAGACCAGGGGCCTCTGGGGAGAAGCACCCTCTTCTGTCCAGACCAGTGTGCCATACAAATGCTACGCTTCTCTCTGTAGATGTGGATTTCATAAATACTCATCCTCTATGCCTATGGAGTCCAAAGTCTACACATGATCCAGGTCCTAAATCATAAGAGGTGACAACTCAGCCAGATTCAGATCAGAATCCAGGGACAGAGGACAGTTTCAAGGCACGGGTTGGGGGGAACTGTACCCTAAATTAAATGACACTGAGCAGACAAGAGTCCTATGCCCGCTGGGGCTGGGGTATTGGAGGTTTGCTCTGTACAGCCGCTTAATCTAGTAGCGGGGGAATCTCTTACTAAGTTCAGACTCTTCTTACAAAGGTATATGGATCAGTGGTTGGCAGACTTTTCCTGCAAAGGGCCGAATGGTTGATATTGTAGGTTTGTGGACCATACGACCTCGGTCACAGTTACTTAGTTCCACTGTTGTGTCAGCCGAGCAGCACGGATACTATGCATACAACCTAGAGTGATGTGTTCAAGGAAATGTTTACAAACACAGCTGGCAGGCCAGATTTATCCCCAGGGCCGTGGTCTGTTGACCCCTGATCTGGATGAGTGACCTCAGTGAGTTGGGTGAGTGGTCAGACCACTGAATGGAGTTCAAGCAGGACAAGTTCAGGGAAGTACAAGAAGAAGGAAAAGGAAACTATAGCCACACCACATGGATAGGTAGAGTTGAGACCAAGGAGCTATCCTGGACTATGTATTTTAAATAAGTCCATAATACTCGATTGTAGTTAAAGATAAAGGCAGGGTCCAAAATACATATATAACTGGTGAGAACACGAGGAGGCCAATTTCCATATGGAGGATTCAGGCCTTCTGGGAACATTACCAATAAACCTTCATAATAAAAAGAGAGTCAGCATATCTGTGAAGAATCATGAGGCCGGAAGTAAGGTCAGGGTCCAAGTTTAGTTTCTTTCTCTTGTAATCCCAAGAGTGTTCCTGGTATGGGAAAATAGATGACTCATATAATAAATACTTATTTATGTCAGACACAGGTGAGTTTAAAAATTAAAATTCCATTATTTACAAAGTGCTTAAAAATATAAGAAAACTGGCATTTACACACTGCTGGTGGAAGTGTAAATTGGTCTGATTTTCCTAGAGGGATCTTTAGTAATATAACAAAAACCTTAAAATAGTCATACTTTAAATTTTTTATTTCAAATAAAATAAATATTTTATTTCAAGATGTTATAATTAGGGAATGATTACAACTACTTAGGAAAGTGTATATGAAGATGAGCATCATATTGCTGTTTATAATAGGGAAAAAATAGAAACAGTTGACATGTCCAATTATAAGAGTTTGTCTAAAAAATTGTGATTTACTCTTAGAATGGTATAAATTCTATTTAGTGATTTTAAGTTATTGTGTAAATTAATACTGACATGTTTATTAAAGCTATACATGGTTCACATAAGGATAAGTGAGAAAAGTAAGTTATAGGAATGTGGGTGTGACATAACATTTTTCATTCGAATATATGTAGAATTCTGCTTCTGGCAATGGCTCACTAGGTTATTTCAGAACAATCTGCCATTAAGAATGACTAGAGGGCTTCCCTGGTGGCGCAGTGGTTGAGAGTCCGCCTGCCGATGCAGGGGATACGGGTTCGTGCCCCGGTCTGGGAAGATCCCACATGCCGTGGAGCGGCCAGGCCCGTGAGCCATGGCTGCTGAGCCTGCGCGTCCGGAGCCTGTGCTCCACTACGGGAGAGGCCACAGCAGTGAGAGGCCCGCGTACTGCCAAAAAAAAAAAAAAAAAAAAAAAAGAATGACTAGAAAAGCTAGACAAATTAATTACTAGATGAATTAATAACGAAGAAAAAAATCCCATGTGTTGGAAATTATCAGAGAACTAGCAAGGCAATTTGTAGAGCCAAGATCCAGAAGAAAGAGAAGCCAAGAGAGGTGAACCTGGCATTTGGAGCTGCTTTTCTTCTTGAGGCAATTGCTAATTTGGAAGAGACAATTTAGTGGCAAAAGAGCAAAACAGAGGTTTGGCACTTTCACAGGGCCAGGAGGGCAAAGTTTAGATTTCAGTGCCCTCTAAGGAAGAGAAATTCTGGCAACAATCCAGACTTTTTTTTTTTTTTTTTTTTTTTTGCGGTCTGCGGGCCTCTCACTGCTGTGGCCTCTCCCGTTGCGGAGCACAGGCTCCGGACGCACAGGCTCAGCGGCCATGGCTCACGGGCCCAGCCGCACCGCGGCATGTGGGATCCTCCCGGACCGGGGCACGAACCCGTGTCCCCTGCATCGGCAGGCGGACTCTCAACCACTGCGCCACCAGGGAAGCCCCAATCCAGCCTTTTGATTGGGACCACAGAAGCACTACATCCTAAGAATAAGGGTGAATCAGAAGTAGCCTAAATCTCACAAGGATTAAGTCTAGCTTCAAATCAGCTCAATAAATTAGCCTAAGACGTTCTGTCCCAGCCTTGCTCTGTGCCAGAAGTAAACATAAATCCTTTCTGAGGTAGATACCATCCTTTAGAGTCTCAAACCATCTCTACATTTTTTTCATAAACAATGCATGGCCCTCAGTAAAAAAAATAACCAGGTATAGTGAAATAGAACTTATAGAATATAACTAGGCATACAAGAAGGCAAGACGTGACAGAAAACCAAGAGAAGAAATATACAAAAAAAATACTCATAGGAGCTATCTAAGCGATCAGAATGAACATTAAAATAAATATAACTAATATTGTCAAGAAAGTAAATGAAAAGATGGAGAATTTTCTAGAAAACTGGAAGCTATAAAAAACAAATCAAGTAAAAAATATAATTGAAAATTTTTTAAATTGGTGGGTTTAAAAACTGATTAGAGGGGACTTCCTTGTTGGCGCAGTGGATAAGACTCCACACTCCCAATGCAAGGGGCCCAGGTTCAATCCCTAGTCAGGGAACTAGATCCCACATGCATGCTGCAACTAAGAGTTCGCATGCCACAACTAAGGAGCCCACCTGCCACAACTAAGACCCAGCACAATCAAAATTAATTAATTAATTAATTAAATATTTAAAAAACGGATTAGATACAACTAAAGAGAGATTTAATAGAGAAATTGTGCGTGTGTGTGTATATGTATACACTGCAGCTCAAAACATAATACTGAGTAAAAGAAGGCAGGTGTAAAAGAATACTGTACATACAGAGTACTGGATAGTCCCACTTACATGAAGTTTAAAAACAGACAAAGATAGGGACTTCTCTGGCAGTCCAGTGGTTAAGACTCCATACTTCCAATGCAGGGAGCACAGGTTTGACCCTTTGTCAGGGAACTAAGACCCCACATGCTGCACGGCATGGCCCCAAAATTAGAAAAACATAAAAATAAAAAAATAAAAACAGACAGAAATAATCAACAGTGTCAGACATCCGTGGTTAAATTTAGGGAGGGTAAAGGGAATAATGATTAGGTGTGGGAATGAGGGGGGCTGTTTTTTGACTGAGTTGTGGTTACACTGGTCTATTGACTGAATTATTCATCAAGCGGTTTATGATTTGTGTACTTCTTTCTGTATATGTTATACATCAGTAAAATATTTACTAATATATGTGTATAAGCACATGTAAATAAGAAAAGATATTAATAGAGGTTATCTTTGAGCCTTATGGATAATTTTTTTCTTTCTTCTTTTCTTTGTTTTTTCTGCAATGATCCTGGATTCTTTGTGGAAATGGAAATAAAAGAAAGAAAAAGAAAAAAAAATACTGACCAGTTTTTTTGGGGGGAGTTTGTTTTTGTTTTTAATTGAGGTATAATTGATGTATAACCAACCAGTTTTATTTATTAAAATTCTTCTGATCCCAAGATAAAAGAAAATGAGATTTAGATTTGGCTGAAGAATATCCTAGAACTAAAAGTAGTTAAATAGAGAAAATGATGGATTCTTCTCTCCGGGTGGCCTTTCAAAATAGAGTAAGTGTTAAGTGTGGTCTTCCCGAGGGCATGGCTGTAGACCAGAACACCTCTTAAGATTCACTTTGCATCTATGATCCTATAGTTTTCCATATAAGGAGGGAGATACATTCAAGGAACTTCTTTTATAGTGAGTTTACTTTCCACATAGTGGGCTGGTGGCTGGGAATAATATATGTAATCATGTCTTCAGGGCCTCACAGTCTATGCAGGTCATATAATTATAGATGAAATGTGATAGAGTAAATGCCATTCACTCCTTCATTAACAATTGTGAACTGTACATGCATAGGTCAGACTCTGAATAAGAGACTGGGCTATTGCAGTAAACAAAACGAAACGTATGCTCTCATAGAGTTCACATTCTAGTAAACAAATATGTAACACATCAAGTGGTGATAAGTGCAGTGAAAGAAAAACATAGCAGAGCAAGGATAAGGAATGATGGGGGAACTCATGGTACAGAGCATCTTATTTTACATAGGCTAGATGCACAAGGAAGGCCTCTGTGTTAGAGGACACTTGGACAGACACCTGGATGAAATGAGGGAGTGAGTGACCCATGTGGCTTTTGAGCAGTCCCGGAAGAGGGAGCGTGCTTGGACCATGCCTGAAGTAGCAAGGCCAGTGTGGCAGAAGCAGGATGAGTAGGCAAGAGAGAATGTAAGAGATGAAGTAGCTTGGAGCTGGTCACGTAGGGACTTGTGGTCCATGATGAGGACTTTCGAATTTGTCTCTGTGAAATGGAGAGTTTGGAACAGAGGCAGGATAGATCTGACTTAAGTTTTAAATGAGTTTCTCTGGCTTCTGAGTGGAGAATTGATGGTGAAAAGGCAATTGTGGACAAGACCATGAGAAGACTCTTGCTATTCTCTCAGCAGGACATGATAGTGGTTTGGACCACGAAGGTATTACAAGGAAAAGGGGAAAGGGATATAATTCTGGATATATTTTGAAGGCAAAGACAATAGGATCTGTTAAGGGAATAGACGTGGAGTGCAAAAAAAATAGAGGAGTCAAGAATAACTCCAAGAATTTTGGTCTGAGAAACTAGGAGATTTGAGATGCAACTTTTATTGAAACAGTGGTAGTCTTGAGAAATGCAGCTGGGTACGGGAATGGGTCTCTATGAGCAGAATCAACTCACTGTCCTTTTAATACAAAGGAGGAAGCAACTAAAAAGACTGAGTTAGGCAGGTAACCCTTCAGAATGGATGGGTTTTATTTTAATAGTGCCTCTGCAAATTATGCGTACCACAGAGTTTGTAACACTAATGATATCAAAAACTACTTGCTATTGATTTTCCTCAAATTTCTCTTCATTGTTGCATTTTAATAGCGTCATAATTAATGTTCAAACCATAATATTCACACCTGTAAACCATTTTAACTCATAAACATGCTTTACTACTTTCCTTAAGTATCACCCTTTCTGGAAGGTTTTCCCTTGCCTCTTCTGTTAGGGTTATGTATTCCTCCTGTAGAGTCCCACAGAACCTCAAGGATCCTTCTATCATATTCCTTACCAAATACACTGTATTATCATCATCTGTTTTTCTGTCAGATCAAACGGACAGGTCCAATCATGTTTATGCCAGTAGCTGACTCAGGACTTGTAGCTGACTCAGGACTTAGCACTCAATAAAAAATGTGGGAAAGGAAGACAGGCAGGGTGGGAAGGAAAGTGGGAGGGGTCTAGAACGTATTGTCTCTCCATTACCTGGAGATTATTTCATTGCAATAGGTCCACCTTGCTTTAATTCACTCCTGGTCCTTTGGGGCAGGTGAGATGTGGGTGTATTCTAGAAATGTCCTACTGTGGTTAAGTGGAAAATTATAACACGATGACTTCTGGAAGCATCTTACCATCTTCCCTTTGTTGCAATTGTATTAAAACTAGAATTAGAGATCAGAGCAGTCCAATAGAACTTTCTCTAATGAGGGAAATGTTCTATATCTGTGCTGTTCAACAGGGTAGTCACGAGCTGCCTATGGCTATTGATTACTTGAGACATGGCTAGTGTGACTGGTGAACTGAATTTTAGATTTTATTTAATTTAATAAATTTAAATTTAAGTAGCCACATGTGGCTAGTGGCTACCATTTGGATAGAGCAGTTAATATTGCACTTAATACTGGAAGTTGCATTTTCTAATTTTCTCACTTTACAGGTGAAGAAACTCAGCCTTAAAGAAGCTATATTATTTGCCCAACTTCCTAATATCTTGTACCAAAACGTGTTCCTGGTATTGTCACTAGTCATTCCTAATGTGACCTTTGTGTTGATATCTACTTCCTCTGTAGAAACTTTTAATTTTCAGATTAGCAGACCAAACAGCATTCCTTACAGACTAGTAATTAATAAAACACTTTAAAGGAAAAAAAAAGACCTTAAGTGCAACTATATTTAGAAAAATGTGATTTTCTCCATAAGGGATCTTAAGAAATTATTATGATTATAATAAATTACATACCGTGGCTCATCTGATGATTACTTCTCTTAAGTAGAATCATTTGTTGAAACTCAGAATTAATTGCACATAACATTACTCCAGTGGTAAACTGAACGCCTGAACAAAGAACCCAACTTCTGAGGCTTTATAATCATCCCTGAATAATAATGAAGTGGGGACACATAAGTGGAAAATGACCAATTATAAAAAAAAATCATACCTACCTCCAAAAGCCCCTCTACATTCTGTACAAATATCTTGGGAACAAAGGGGCTGGAGCTGTATGTGTAGGTGATGGTGGTCGGGCAGGAACCGTGGAGGGCTGGGGGGAGGCGAGGAATTGTCTCTCTTCTCCTGTAATAATAAACACAATTCTTGGGGACCTTACTGTGTCCCAGGCCCCACAGCCCACAGAATGTTCTTTTCAGTAGCTTAAACTAAACTCTATATCTCTTTGGACTTTTCTTGCATATCCACCTGGCAAGTCTCTAATCCTCGATGAACCAAATGTCCATCTTCTCCCTCTGGCACCTGGGAAGAAGAGTACCCGGTGTAAATCTCACTGCGGGGTGGACTGGCTACAGACCTAAGATCACCGGTCTCAGATGGGGCCCTAGACTCCCTGTAGACCACCTCTGCGACTCTAGGCGGCCTTTCTTCCCACTTCTGGCCCATCGCTCTTAGCAGATGACCTCCTCGCCTGCTTCACCGAGAACAGATGCCGTCAGATGAGAAATCTCTCAGTATCTCACCTCCGTGTCTACAAACCTATTGACATTGGCCCCAGTCCTCTCTTCCTGTTGCAAGAGGGGACATGCCCTTCCCCACATCTAAGTCTATTTCCTCCAGCCCTCCTCTCTTTTCAGTGACCTTATGTTATTTCTTGTTCTCTATCAATTCTACATCATCAGTTTCTCTTTGTTCAATATTTCCCATCAGCTTTTAAACACACTCATGTCTCTTCTATTTTAAAAGATAGAAAAACAACCTCCCTTCGACCCCGCGTGCTGCTCCAGCTCCCATGCCAACTGTCACTCTCCCTCCACAGACAACTTCTTGGAACTGTGTTCTACTTCCTTACCTTATCCTCCCCTCCCAGATCCCCCCAATCTGGCGTCCACCCACACCACTCAGCAGATCTCTCCAACCTGTGTACATTCCCCCTGCTCCGCAGAAGCTGCACTAAATTCACCAATGACCAAGGCAGATGTATCTCATGGGCTATTTGAAGTCTTTCATCTTTTCATTTTAGCACCTGACATTGTTGACTATGTTGCCTTCTTGAAGCCTTCTCTTCTGTTGGCATCTGTATCATATATTCTCTTGGTTTCCTCTTACCTTTTAGGTTTCTCTTTCTTATTCTCCCCCGTGTCCTCAATCTATTTCACCAAACCCTTAAATACTGGAAGCTCTTAAGGCTCAGTTCCAGGCCTCCTCATCCTCTTACTCCTCTTTGCTCCCTTGGGTCCATTATACCATTTAGTTATCCTGGTGGCTTCCAAATTTATATTTCTGGCCCTCTCTTTTGGGCTCAAGACTTGTAAATCCAACTATTCATCTGTGATTTCCATGTGGATGTTTGCCAAGGTCAAGATCTTCCCCCACAAACTTGCTTCTCCTCCTGCGTTCTCAGCACTGACTAATCTGATCACACAAACCCACTCACTCAAAAATCTCTGGCCCTTGCATCTCCTTCTCCTGGTTAATCAGTTGGTCCCATTATCCTATCCTCTACATTGCTTTAAAGTCCATCCATTTCCTCTGTCTTTGCTGTTACTGCCCTACGCTAAACCCTGGCCACTCAAGTGTGGTCCATGACCAAGAGCATCCTATTCACCTGGGAGCTTGTCAGAAATGCAGTGTCCCAGGCCCCATCCCAGACCTACTGAATCCAAATTTACATTTAATAAGACCCCATGTGATTTGCATGTATATGAAATTTGAGAAGCACCTCTCTAAACCACTGTAATTTCTCCACCTGACCGCTCTGCTTTGACTCTGGTCCCTTCCGACAAATTCTTCACATAGCAAAACAAATCACGTCCTTAATATACTAAAAACCTTTCAATAGCCTCCCATTTTTCTTAGAATAAAGTGTATTCTGTATAATGTTCCTTTTATATGCTGTGGTTTAAGATATTGTTTTCCTTTGTCCAACTTTCATCTTTATTGTATCTCTTTTAAGACAAGAAGTATTTGACAGCCTTATTTTTTTAAAGCACTTTAAATCAAGAAAGGTTTCATTTGATTTTGTCCTTTTTTGTATGAATACTATATTTGCATTGCAAATGGGACTATTTCTCAGTTTATGTAGTTAGTTAATTCATATAATAAATGCACGTAAAAAGCCCTCAAGTTTTAAAGAAGTGGTTTTCTTTGCAAAATGCCATAAATTATGCTCTGAAAGCTTAAGAGAAACCCCTTTGGATAAAGGATCAAAATCCAAATGTTGTAAGTATGGAAAATAAAATTCTTTCTAGTTTTATTTTTTTATGAGGAAGACTGTACCCTGGACACGATGGCCATTTCTTTGAAAGAACATCATCTGATATACCCAAATATGTTGAAAATAGGTTCAGCACTCTGTTTCAATCCTGTGTCAAATGCCAGCGTGGACAAGTTTTTGTTGTCATAGGTAACCCACAGGCCTTTGGAAACAAGCACTACTATCGAATCTATAAAATTCAATTTTAAAAAAACCGTTTCACTTGTTCATACATAAAAATGGAGTTTGGGAATAGAAATATTTCATAAAGCTGTAGAATCCAATCCAAAGTATAAAATGCATTGCAGATTTTCCTCAAAAGCTCTCTATACCTTATCATTTGCAGTCAGATAAGAGATACTGCTGATAAACTTTAATTAAGCTGTCTGGAATGCAGGCTGAAATCACCAGGCAGCCCACCTTTCAGGAAGCAGAGTCCAAGGTACTTCTAGGAAGACTGAAGGGGCTCCCCAGAACGTTTCTGCTTCATTGAAAGCGCTGGATAGCAATCATCGGTGGTGTTACAGGGAGGTACTGTCTTGCCTTGGAGGGCCACAAGCAAAGGCAGGATTTTCTAAAGACAACATCAGGAGGGATGACAGTGGCTTCTGCAAAGTAGGGATCGAAGAACCTGAAACTTGGGGATGGGCTTGAAAGGACAGAACTTAGAGAAGAAGGGGAGAAGAATTAAAAAAAAAAACCCGAAAGAGCAAAGTAAGAGAAGCCGGTTACAGAGGATAACGTATTGTCTGAGTCCATTTACATGAAACATTTAGAGTAGGCAAGTCCATAGAGACAGAAGATTATTCGTTGCCTAGGGCTGGGAGAGAGGATAGAGGGATTATGGATCGATGGCTAAGCGGTATAGGGTTTCTTTTTGGCTTAATGAAAATTCTAAAATTGGTTGTAATGATAGAATATACGAAAAGATACTGAATTGTACACTTTGTTTTTAAATTTTTCTTAACATCTTTATTGGAGAATAATTGCTTTACAATGTTGTGTTAGTTTCTGCTGTATAAAAAGTGAATCAGCTGTATGTATACATATATCCCCATATCTCCTCCCTCTTGAGCCTCCCTCCCACCCTCCCTATCCTACCACTCTAGGTGGTCACAAAGCACTGAGCTGATCTCCCTGTGCTATGCGGCTGCTTCCCACTAGCTATCTGTTTTACATTTGGTAGTGTATATATGTCCGTGCCACTCTCTCACTTCATCCCAGCTTACCCTTCCCCCTCCCCGTGTCCTCAAGTCCATTCTCTACCTCTACATCTTTATTCCTGTCTTGCCCTTATGTTTGTACACTTTAAATGGATGAATTTTATAGTATGTGAGTCAAGTCTCAACAAAGCTGTTAAAAAATAAATTAAAATAAATTCTAAAAAAATACCCCCCCAAAAAAAGATGAGGAAGAAAAAATGTAAGATATTGAGTAGAAGTAATAGGGGTCATTGTTTCTTATGATGCATATACAGCTATTTCTTGATTTTTTTTCCAAGTTAGCTATCTACCATTGACTTCCTGCTATAAAAGATGAAGATTCCATTTCTTACATACCACCCCTCCATGCACATGTACACTTTTTCCTCCCCGCCCTCCCATTAGAGCTGTACTGTAATTTTTGGTAAGATCAATATTCAGCACCGATGACTCTCAAATTTGAATCTCCAACAGAGTTCCTTTTGGAGTCTGGACCATATCCAAGTGCTTCCTAAACGTCTATACTTTAATACCTAGTAGGCACCTCCAACTCAATTTGTTCAAAACTGAGCTCTTGATTCCCCTCCAGAACCTGCTCCTCTCATTGCATTTTCCGTCTCAGTAAACGGCAATACCATTTTCCCAGTTGCTCAAGTCAAGAACCCCGGAGGCATCGCTGACTTCACTTTTACTCTCTCATCCCTTATCTGATCTGTCAGCAAACCCCTGTGGCTCTACCTTCAAAATACACCCAGAATCTGATACCTTATCACCACTTCCAGGGTACACCCATGTCTACCTCCATCCCCACCCAACCCCCCAGATCCAAGACACAATAGCTCTCCCTTGAATCACTGCAATGGCCTCCCGGTTAGTTTTCCCACTTCTGTCCTTGGTGCGTTGGTCTATTTTCAACAGAGTGTTCCGGTAAAAATAAAGGTCACATCATGCCTCTCCTCGGCTCCAAAGCCTCCAGTGGCTCCCCATTGCACTTCAGGAGCATCAGTGGTGCTAAGATTCCTGGACCAGTAAATCCAACTGGCCCCTGGCTCATCTGTTACCCAAGCACACAAGCCTAACTCCTATTATCTCTGGTTTTCTGGAAAGTCTGCAAGGTTAAACCTCCACTTAAAATATCAACCACAAAATCAACTCAGCCTTTGCCTGTTAAGTTTATAATGATCTCTATGAAGACTTTTTTCACCGTCATAAACAGGAGTCCTTGTCATTGCCCTATGCTTAGGATGAGGACTCTAGACTATTATTCTACCCAGTCTAAATAGAAAATCCAGCTTTGATTTCCTTAATGCGGAGAAAGGAAAAATACCCGCTCATTTTCCTAAACTATCCTCCATATATACAATCCTCTGGTTCCTTACACAAAACATTTGCTGCCTTTTCAGGGTCCTAACTTGAGGAGCAAACAAGGCTTTACAGAAGGAGACTGCAGCACATTTTCTGGGGCCACCCTTTGGATACCTTAATACCTGTTTCTTTTTGTTTGCAAATGGCTCTGCCCTTAATTAGCATGATATTGCTGATCCAGTAATTGTTCTATTAACCCACAGTAACCATCTTAATCTGTGAAATGCAAGAATGTTATCTAGGAAGTAGTGTCACGGGAAGGAACTGAGATATAGAATTTCCTTCGTGGGTTACAAAAGCAGCACTGGAAGGATTTATAGAAAAATTGTCATAAGCTAGTTAGGAAGCATGCTTATGAAAATAATCTTTTTTGAACGTATTTTTCTCTGATATACTGGAAGAGGATCGTGGCAAAGGTATTACCTTCTGCTGAGGCTATTAGACCCTCCTCCCTTGTCTTCCAGTGAAGGAGGGTCCGTGGGGAAAACCTGCCTCCCTAGGTCTTTTTTTTTTTTTTTTAAATAAATTTATTTATTTATTTTTGACTGCGTTGGGTCTTCATTGCAGTGCACAGGCTTCTCATTGTGGTGGCTTCTCGTTGTGGACCATGGGCTCTAGGTGCGCAGGCTCAGTAGTTGTGATGCACGGGCTTAGTTGCCCTGCAGCATGTAGGATCTTCCTGGACCGGGGCTCAAACCCATGTCCCCTGCATTGGCAGGCAGATTCTTAACCACTGCACCACCAGGGAAGCCCCTGCCTAGGTCTTTTGCTGGTTAAACTACTTCTTGGTCCTGGCCCTAATCCCTATGTGTCTTTATTTATTCATTCAAGCTCCGGGGGATTCAATCCGCTTTCCTTTCCTCTTCGAGTCTTTTACTAAGTATCTATCTCTTAGAGTTCTTCCAACACTGACCCCAGCCTCCTCCGTTTCCCTTTTCCTTGCTGTCCATCATTCTCTTAGTCACAAATATTTGCTGAACACCTACTATGTTTTTATGTGTTTACATCAGACTCCATCTCTGCCCTGGTGGAAATCACAAGGGAGAGGCAGGCAGATAGTAAACAATCAGACAACCTACATACTCACAAGAAGATGTAGGATCTTGTACTTTTCAGTATTTCAGAAGTTCAAATACATCTTAGAGGTGATGAGAGAGAGACAGAAAGGAGGAGGAAGAGGAGGTAGGGATGGGAAGAAGAGAGAAACTTTCCAGTTGCCAAGTTAGAGAACACTGCAATATAGTCATATTTTAATACTTTTAGTTTTTGCCTCTGCTATTTGCCTGTATGCTTCTAAATAGCGTGCTGAAGCTGCTCTCTTATGCTGCGTTCCTCCCAAGAGCAGAGCCTGGGGCAAGAGCTTGCATATGGACAGTTTACTTGGGGCCTGATGCCCAGGAGAAGGAGTGAGGGGCAGGGCAGAGTGCAGCAGGGAAGGAGGGAGAGCGCTTTCAAGGTGCATCGTGGTTGTCACCACCACGGACCACTGGGGGTCAGTCCTGCTGGGGCCTTCTGAGGAGCCTCAGAATTGTCTACCCATGGATAGAAGGGGGGACATTTTTCCACCAGCTTCATATTTCCACATGCATGAGGGCCGTACTGCATGCTGGGGAAGTGCCAGGTGTGCGGTGCAGCTGAGGCGAGGTGCTGTCATGTTACACTGCTCAAAGCAGGTTGCTGAAGCAGTGGTTGGAGAAAGAGGTGGGCTGAGAGGAAAAGGGGGACAGAAAAAACCTCCCGTAACACTGCTATTTTTTCTTTTTTAAATAAGAGTGTTCATAGCAGCTTTATTCACAATAGGCAAAAACTGGAAATAACCCAAAAGTCCATCTACAGGAGAATGGATAAACAAAATGTAATATATTTGTCCGATGAAATCCTACTCAGCAACAAGAAAGAATGGAGTGCTGATATACAACAACATGGGTGACACAGACATGGCACTAAGCAAAAGAAGTTGAAAACCAAAGAATACACACTATAAGATTCTTCTTATGAAATTCCAGAATAGGCAAAACTAATCTATGGGTGGGGGACCAGAACAGTGACTGTCTCTGGTGGGGTATGGGGATTAACTGCAAAAAAGCATGAAAGAACTTTCCAGAATGATAGAAATGGTCCATATCTTGATAAAGGTATGGATTGCATGGGCTTATGCATGCATCAAAATTCATTAACTTGTACACATTTCATTCTGTATACATTTTACCTAATAAAAAAAACTATAAAGAAATATTTAGCTAGTAGATTTACCTCTAACAGTGGTACAGGTTAGTAACTCTACCTTCTGTGTACTCAAGTCTTGAGCAAATGGATAGGATATATTTAGGATAATGAGAATTCTGTTCTCACTGTTGGAAAAGGGGAATTATAAATATGGACAGAGGGGAGACCAGAATGTGGCCTGTGGTTTTGGTTTGGAACTAGATGCATCAATATGATCTCATGGTTTTATATGGATAGAGATAGACCTACATATATATGTACACGTACACAAGTATGCACACATACACACACTTCCTAACTCTATCTGCTCAGAGAACCTAGAAGCAATGAGGCACCAGGAATACTGAGCACATATAGAGCCCAGATCTTGGTTTCTAAATATCACTTTCTACTGAAAGGAACCAGGGCTCTTTGGAGAAATGGCTGATTCCAGGGAAAGCACCAAATGACCCCGACACATCTTCTGCCATTAAATAAGAAAGTGGCTCAAATGCTGATGGGGAGATATCAAAAGAACAGCGGGACCAAGTTGGAGTTCCCAGTGGTTAAATCTGGGGCAATTTGAGCATGAAGATAAACAAGGATTGTGATGGAAGTTAACTGTCACGGAACCCATGACAAACTAAATTGGAAATGATGCTGCTGAAGTAACAGTAATTAATAAATGAAGCAGGAATGGCAGCAACTGGAGACCATGCCCCGTTCAAGATAGTACTTACTGGGCTTCCCTGGTGGCGCAGTGGTTGAGAGTCTGCCTGCTGGTGCAGGGGACACGGGTTCGTGCCCCAGTCCGGGAAGATCCCACATGCCGCAGAGCAGCTGGGCCCGTGAGCCATGGCCGCTGAGCCTGCATGTCCAGAGCCTGTGCTCCGCAACGGGAGAGGCCACAGCAGTGAGAGGCCTGCGTACCGCAAAAAAAAAAAAAAAAAGATAGTACTTACTGTTAATGCCCTGATAAATAGCATCCTCTCCCCAAACTGCAGGAATTCCAACTATCCAAGTATGCACAAGTGCTGCCAATTTGTTAAGAGCTTCAAGGCGGCCAGCCAGACTTCTGCCTAGTGCCCCAACTTAGAATCCTGTGTCAATTCTCACCACTTCTAAACCTAGTACCAGTAACTATAGCACACCTAAGTAGCAGGTATAAGTTCACAAACTCAAGGTGTGCAAAAAAAAAAAATTCTATTTCTTCATTTTCTTTATATCAAAGTAAATCTTTCAACCCTCTGGCCTGCTAGGCTGGAAGGAAATGACATTGCCATTGTTATGAGGTCTCTCTTCTCTTCCCTGACCCTCGGCGGAAGGCACAAGTTCTGTGTGGTGCGGGGAACAGGCAAGGTCACTCTTCTGGGTTTTTCAACCTCTTTGTTATCTCCGTTTTCTAAACCCACCACAGACTCTTGAAGGCTCTGCTTCCTTGGACCCGGGAGCCCTATAGTTAGGGACCAGCCTCCCACGGCCCTCCTAAATCTCAGCACTTCCACTAGGGACAGCAGAGAACAAAGCCAAGGACTGGAAGAAATCCCTCCTGCTGCCCTGCCTTTGCCTCAAAGATGCTCCTCTGCCCACTGGTGTCTGCAAAGGAAGAGAGCATTATTCCTCTAATCACTCTGGTTTTAGGAAGATAAAGGTCTGAAGAAAAAGTGTCTTTTGAGTAATTTCATTTTGGACACAGTAGCCCCCAACTTCCTCTGAGGCACAGTGTTAATGAGGGAGCACAAAAGCCCTGCCCACCTTGGTGGAACAGGGGAGGAGAAACTGTTAGAAGAGATGCCCCAGTAAATTATCCTGTCACATAGATTATGTGTTAAGTGACCCTGGGTTGTTTACAAAATTTTAAAACCTATGACTTGTGTATTAGTCACTCATAAGAATCAAGAGAAGACTTGCGTTTTGAGATCACTTTAGGTTCATCGGAGGAAGTTTGTGGTCCACTGACCTTTCTTCAGGATCCTGACCTGGTCCAACCTCCCATCCCTGGAGGACGCCCATTACAGCATCATCACAGGGAAGTTGCTAGACACTGCTCAGACATGTCCGAGCATAGGACATAGCTGCCTCCCAGGGCAAATCATGCCCTTTCTGATTTAAAGCAACTTCTGCCTCTTTAACTTCTTTTCACTGATCCATGTTTCACCCTTTGAAGCTGCCCTGAGTTTGTCTAGCTTACTAGCAGTGGTTCCAGGGACATAATTTTAAAGTTTTTGCAGAACTTTGAGGAATAATCTGCTCAGTCCTGGAGTGTTAAACTCGTGTAAAACATCTAGATCTTCTCTTAAGTCTGTTCTCCTCTTTAAGGATTTGAAATTTTTCCCATTAAAAAAAAAACTATATTGAAATCAAGTAGTTCTCCTTTTTTCTTTCATTGCTTAACTTTATCTCTTTATCTAAACAACAGAAGTTCATAGTTTTTAAAAATAAGGTAAAAAGACAGATCAAGAGAAGTAAAATTACCCATAAACTCAACACTGAGATCTCTCTCCTTTTAATGGATACATATAGGCATAATTATATATTTACCAAGTATCCCACTGGCTGTACTGTTTTGAACTTGCTTTCTCCACTTAGCAACATGTCTTAAAAGGGCCTGTGTTCCCACGCTAGTCACTTGTCATTATACCCCAGTCTCAAGCTGTGAGTTACCTCTTTGTTATCCTTATTTCAAATATATCTATTTTTTAAAGCTCCTGAATATTTTGTTCTTTGGGTTCCTGTACCATTTTTTCATTCCATAATTTTCATTGACTTGCTTCTGTATACATCCTTCTATAGAAACAATATCATAATCTATAAACAATACCTTATAATCTGTCCCTGTGTGTCACGCATGAACAACCTGACTTTCTTTAGATATCTTCCCATTTCTTCTTCAAAAAAGAACATCACTTGTAATTGCTTGTTCAGAATTTTGCCGTTGTTAAGCCCTCACCCCCTCCTAAGCCAACTAAGCTTTTAGAGTCTCTGGCCTTGGCATCAGATCTATTCCTTCCCTCTGAACATTTCTGACACCTGCCTTCCTAAAATCTAGGGTACGTAGTCAACGGAGCCCAGAGCTGGGGATCCAGCACAAAGCTGGCCAGGTCCATCCTGACATTTTGAGAACTTGTTGCTCAGTCCATCCCTCCTCCTTAACACACACACACACACACACACGTGCACGTGCGCACACACACACACGCACACACACACAGGCTAAGACCCTGCACTCAACGGTTGATCTATGGACTATCCTTGGCTCCAGGACCATAGTCAGTGGGACTGGGGTGGAGATGTCTGGTTCAAACCAAGCCAGTAGATTCTCTCCCGGGCATATGGAACGGGGATACAGGGACTATCAGTCTCTTCCAGGCCCTTGCATGGGAAGTGGTAGGAAGCAGAGCCCGGGGGGAGCCACATCTGGCCCAGATGGAGGCAGATGACACAGAACTGGTTTCCCGAGAGAGAAGAACAAAGCAGGTACAGAGAAGGAAGTGGAGATACTACAGCAGACACACTTGTTGCCCCTCCCAGATCCCCTTGGGTTCCTTTTACCAGCTGTGTGTGCCCACTGCCAGCCTCTGCAAGCCTTGTCGCTCACGGCCCTCACTGGTGACTTTCTGAGCATCACCCTTGTGTCCTGGAGCCACTCCATCCATGGGGCTAGAAGCCCCTGGGCGCTTCCTGTTTCCCTCTATGCCTCCCCTCCCTCCTCTACGATCATCAACTGATCAGTGCTCAAGTACACACATCCATTTCCATAGCTCGAGGCCTAATTTACCCCCCTAAGCTCCCCTTACTAAGTTCCCCCTGGAGCATCTCACTGATACCCGAATTCTTAGCATTTGGGAAAGCCTGATGCAGAACACATGGGAAACCAGGTAGCCAGAGAAATGGAGAGAGTGACCTTGGGCCTGAGAGATGACTAATCCTGGCTGAGGTCCCCTGTGAGGCCCGAAGCTCTTCCCCTGCGGGTTCAGTGGTCCGCTCCTGAATCTTCAACTCACTCTCCTCGTGGGTTAGGCTTGAACCAGCCAATTTCTCTGTCCTGGTACCCCGAAGACCTGACTCAGGCACCCGGCACGCCCTCCCTGCTGGCGGTCACTGTGCTCCAGAGTTCCCAAGCTTTAACTTTGATCAATTATTTATTTCCATTGGTCAGCATCTGGAGGGGATATTATCAGTAAGACAAGTTTAGAATTCATCAGAGACTCTGCTTTTACTGGAAAGTGGCTTCCAGAAGAATTTCTAGACCTTTAAGTCACTCAATCACTGCTATTTTTGGCCATGCTTATGCTTGTATATTTATTTCTAGACCTTTATAGGCTACATATACATTATACTTATTTAGTTATATAAAATAACTAATATTTAATATACGTAAATATTTTATATACATATTTATTATATATGTGTGCCACTCTTGTCCTAGAGCAAAATTTTTTACTGTAATGAACAGCTTTAAAAATATTATTTTAATGGAAAGGTCATGTCCTTTGCCCTTTTATCCAAAAGTCTATTTATATAAATGCAAAAAAAAAAAAGAAAAGAAGCTCATGTTCCTTATTTGGTGGTTGTGTTTCTTCTACTAGAGCCTGCCTCACAAAGATATTTTTGTTGCTGACACAGAGATTTTGGTTTTTGTTTTGTTTTTTAAGGTTCTTTACTAAAAGCCAGGGACTTTTTTGTACATCAGTTATCAAGTTTCTCCCAGGCCGTGATGAAAAGGAATATTGCTTAACAGACTTTTCTGACAGTAAATTAGGTGTTTCCACTGTGTTGAGAACACATTATACAATAATTGATAAATACAGAAAATCAGGCTTCACATTGTTCCTTAATGAAATAATGAAGTGGACGTAAAAACCTCGATGATTCCTTATGATGCTCAAAATTGAGATATGGGAAGGAAATGTTAGCCCCACATTGACTTGGAGAAGCACAGGACTGGACATTAGTTCCCATTCCTCATTCAATGCTTTGCTTTTTTTCATCATCTTTAAGGCCTTGTTCTTTTCCAATTTCTCCCCACACTGTTCCTTTATTTTCAGCTGTCTTTTGACTCCCTGATCGTTTTCCACCTTTAAACACAGATGAGCAATGCTTAGGGGCTCTAAACATCGCCATCCAGCACTGCCACAGACCCCCGCACTTGATTTGTTGAATGCTGACCGCAAGTCTGGACGGCCCTTTGCACAGCTCCACACGTAGAAAGATTTCAGTAAATGCTGGCTTAGTAGCTGGATCAAAGGAGAGATGGTGTATAGCGATCCCTCAGGAAAGGACGGACGGACTAGGGTTCCACTCACTTAGTAATCGCACGTATCACTTCTTTTTTTTTTTTCATATTACTTCTTTTGGATCCCATTTTTAAATCTAAACCTCAGGACCCATGCCTTTCTGGAGGGCTGGGATTGTGTCATAGCCACACGTATAATAAAAGAATAACTGCCAACATTGAAAGAGTACTTCATATATGACAGGCATTGTTTAATTGCCACAAAACTGAAAGAAGGAGGTAACACTGAATTACCTCATTAATTAGAATTATTAGAATTCATCAGAATTATTTCATTAATTCTAATATATATACTAATGATATATATAACGATGCTAATAATATGGTTACTACTAATAAATATAAATAAATATAAACTATATATGCTAATATACTATGTATTAAGTATATACGTATATATCTTTTCACTAACATCTCAGAATCCTGATGCATCTTATAACTGCTGGCATTTCACAGTTAGTCCGGACCTGGCAGCAGCAATACGGACTTGTTCTTGCCTGTGATACACAGACTTGGTCTTTGCAATTAATATTAGTATTTCAACTGAGTTGTGTGCCTTGCTGGGACTACGTGAGCACAGAAAAACATGGGAATAGAGTTGGAAATGTGCTGCTGGAGAAATGATTGCACACCTACATTTTCTTGCAAAGGCACAACCAAGAGCTTCATGGCCCTGAGAAAGGAAGATTCCCCATAGGCAGATGAAGCTGTGTCACCTTTAGCTCCTGAAATGTGCACAAAAGGACTGCCCATCACATACTGAGCAATGCAGTAGGAAATGGGAAAGCCATGGCAGGCTGGTGTGACGCATTCACACTCTATACAGGACTATTTTTTTAAGGCAACGTGCCGAAGTTTCAATGGCAGTGTTTGCCTTCCTTAGAAGTAAAGAAATAATGTATGCCTTTAATCAAAGATCTCTGAGATTTGATTACAACTATCATCTCCATTTTACAGATATAAAAACTGAGGATTGAAGAAACTGGGTAATGTGCCCATTTCCAAGTGCTAGGAAATGATAGAGCCAGGATGCAAACCCCAGCCAGTCCGATCCTAGATCTTCTGGTCCTTAATCACAAAACTGCACCACCCCTCACAGCACTTAGCACGGTGCCTAGTAAAATAAATGTTTGTCAGTACAAACCAAACTGTTTAAAGAGGGTTTATTCTCGGTGAGAAAAATAATCAAATATGTAGAGAATGTCTCTAAACATGGGAACATCATCATTCTGGTGGAAGAAAAACTCAGAGCATAGCTGCATCCAAAGCTGTGAGCCCAGGGATAAATGGGGCTCCTCAGAGGATCATGATCTCCACATGGTCTCCCGTCCAGATCACTGAGTGGGGAGTACTAGGGTCATGAGCCATGTGTCATGGGCTGGGGTCCACGGGCAGCAGCATGCTTGTGAACCTCTGGCCTGGAGTTTGTAGGAGCCGGCCCCCAAGAGGCTAACTTCAACCTATCAACTGAATTATTTCTGATTTTGAAACTTAAAAGTTTTATTTTAACATTATTTTTTTCCTGATTACTGAAGTAACTCATGCCCAGAGAAAGACAAATATCATATGATATCACATATATGTGGAATCTAAAAAAATGGTACAAATGAATCTATTTACAAAACAGAAATAGAGTCACAGATGTAGAAAACAAACTTAGGGTTACCAAGGGGGGAAGGGGGAAGGGATAAATTGGGAGACTGGGACTGACATATATACACACTACTTTGTATAAAATAGATAACTAGGGCTTCCCTGGTGGCGCAGTGGTTAAGAATCCGCCTGCCAATGCAGGGCACACGGGTTCCAGCCCTGGTCCGGGAAGATCCCACATGCCGCAGAGCAACTAAGCCTGTGCACCACAACTACTGAGCCTGAGCTCTAGAGTCCGCAAGCCACAACTACTGAGCCCACATGCCACAACTACTGAGCCCACATGCCACAACTACTGAAGCCTGCGCGCCTAGAGCCCGTGCTCCGCAACAAGAGAAGCCATGACAATGAGAAACCCGCACGCCGCAACTAGAGAAAGCCAGCGCACAGCAACGAAGACCCAACACAGGCAATAAATAAATAAATAAATAAATTTATATTTAAAAAATAGGTAACTAACAAGAACCTACTGTATAGCAAAGGGAAATCTACTCAATACTCTGTAATGACCTGTATGGGAATAGAATCTAAAAAAGAGTGGATATATGTGTATGTATAACTGATTCACTTTGTTGTATAGCAGAAACTAACACAACATTGTAAATCAATTATACACCAATAAAAATTAATTTTTAAAAATGGAGATATTAATTCCTACTATGTGGAACTGCTGCAAGTATTAAATGAGATCTAATATCTGTAAGAAAAAAATAAAGTAACTCATACCCCCAAATTTAAAAATTCATAAGAAAATCGTGGCCACCGTGAACACTCTGGTGTACATACATTTTCAAGTTTTGAATCAGGTGGCTTTGCAATGTTTTCTGTGGACTTAGTATATTTCATAAATACCTTCCCAGACACTAAACATCTAGAATATAGCTTTCCATCAGGCAAATATGGTCTTCTTGAAACACTTAAAACCTATATAAAGTGGAAAAGTCCTTGAGGTAAGGTTTACTGTATACAGAGTAAGCCCTAAATAGACAATGAGATTTCCTCAGACAGAATTTAAATGTAGCTGGTTTTTAAAAATGAAATGATGGGAAACTGTTTTCTCAGTGTCTCCTTGAGACGCTCCCTTCCTGGCCCTTCCCAAACTTCCCAAATCAAATGCTTCTTTTTTATATTTAACTATCTGAAATATGATGTATTGGCTTCCTAGGGCTGAGGTAACAAAGTGCCACAAACTGGGTGGCTTCACACCACAGGAATTTATTCTCTCAACAGTGCTGGAGGCTGAAAGTCCAAACTTCAAGGTGTTGGCAGGGCTATGTTCTCTCTGAAGGCTCCAGAGGAGGACTCTTCCTTGCCTCTTCCAGCTTCTGACAGCTGCCAGAAATCCATGGCGACCCTTGCCTTGTAAAGGCATCACTGCAATGCCCGCCTCCATCTTCACATGGCCATCTGCCATGTGTCCTTCTCCTCCTCCTTTTAAGGTCACCAGTCATGTTGAATTAGGGGCCCACCCTACTTCAGTATGACTTCATCCTTTTTTTTTCTTTTATTATTGTTACTTCTTATTGTGGTTAAAATATACATAACAAAAATTTACCATTTTAACCAGTTTTAAGTGTACAATTAAATAGCATTAAGTACATTTACATTGTTGCACAATCATCTGCATTATCTATTTCCAGAACTATTTCATCATCCCAGACTGAAACTCTGTACCCATTAAACAATAACTTCCCAGTCTCCCTCCTCTCAACTCCTGGTAACATCTATTCTACTTTCTGTCTCTATGAATTTGCATGTTTTGAGTACTTCATATAAGTGGAGCCATATAGTATTTGTCTGGCTTATTTCACTTGGCATAATGTTTTCGAGGTTCATTCATGTTGTAGCATGTATCAGAATCTCATTCCTTTCTAAGGTTGTATAATAATCTATTGTACGTACATACCATATTTTGTTCATCCATTCATCTGATGATAGACATTTGGGTTGTTTCCATCTTTTGGCCATTGTGAATAATGCTGTTAGGAATACTGGTGCTCAAGTATCTGTTTGCGTCTCTGCTTTCAATTCTTTTGGGTATATTCCTAGAAGTGAAATTGCTGAATCACACGCTAATTCCACATTTAATTTTGGAGGAACCACCAAACTGTTTTCCACAGCGGCTACACCATTTTACATTCCCACCAGCAATACACAAGGGCTCCAGTTTCTCAACAATTTCATCAACATTTGTTATTTTCCATATTCTCCGTAATAGGATACTCACATCCTAATAAACTGAGTATGACAAGTATGACCTCATCTTAACTTTACATTTGCACAGATCCTATTTCCCAGTAAGGTCACATTCCAAGGTTCCAGGAAAGACATGAATTTGGGGTATGTGTGTACTCTATTCAACCCTGTACATGTGGTAAAGAGGATTTCCCATAGGCAGAGTGGGATTAAAGAGAACAATTCCCGGGCTTCCCTGGTGGCGCAGTGGTTGAGAGTCAGCATGCGGATGCAGGAGACACGGGCTCGTGCCCCGGTCCGGGAAGATCCCATATGCCATGGAGAGGCTGGGCCCGTGAGCCATGGCCACTGAGCCTGCGCGTCCGGAGCCTGTGCTCTGCAATGGGAGAGGCCACAACAGTGAGAGGCCCGCGTACCGCAAAAAAAAAAAAAAAAAAAGAGTACCATTCCCAGAAGTCAAACTTACTAAAGATAGGCTGTGATATATAACTTTGAGTTCGAATGAGGAATGATGGAGGTTAAATGAAGGAAATAAAAACTAAGGTTTCCCTCATCTTAGTGGCTGAATTGCTGCCCACTGCAGGAGAAAACAGTGTTAAATTAACTGGACTGATACATGGATTTCTATTTTGTATGCAATATATCATGGGTTTAAAATAGTAAATGACAAAACCGTTCTGAAAAAAACAATTTAGCAGATGGAAGCCAAGAGAAAGGCATTGATAGGCTAATGATCTCTTTTAATCTATAAAGTGTGTTTCTGGACGTGAGGTAACTTTAAACGCATAGCAAGAAGATGCTAATTGCCCCACCAGAGACTTTGTGTACACAACCCCTTCAGTGACACTTGATGGGGGTACAGAACTGGGATGCCGCCTTTAGTGGACCTTGAGGAATTTCATCCCTTGGACAGGTGCTCTCACAATTTACCTTGCAGAGATTACAGATGACTTTGGTCGGATCAACGTCAGTGAAGAGAGAGAGAATGCGCGTTTGAGATGTTGAACATGACAAGTGGAAGCATTCCTTATTAGTTCGGGGGACCATAAGGCCTCTTCTACCTCTTTTCCTATCTGTTGTTAACTCCTGGTGGGTAAATTTTTTTATACTAAAATAGTTCATCAAAATCCATAAAAAGTAAATACAACTGTCTATTTCTAAGAGTCGAGAAATATATTAGAGTGGATTAATCAATAATGAGTGAATTAATAGGTGAATAATTAGGTAGTTAATTAGGGGCTGGGATTCTGGAATGACTGGCTGACTTTAGTCACACCCTCAGGCTCACATCCAGTGCCCTGATCTGACACTGACCAATGGAGATAATCATGACTACTTTCCTAACCCCATACGGCATTTGGGGGAATTAAATAAAGTGAACTTCTTGAGGGTTGAATCTCAGGTCCCACTCATTCTACATCCACTGCCAGGTGCCAGCCACCTGCTCACAGGCCTTTGATGAGTATTTGTAGGTAGATGTCTCTAGCCCAGACTTCTATGCTGAATTCACACCCTAATCTCCAGCTGCCCACCAACCACCTTCACTTGGCACCTAACCCCTGGAACTCACTATGTTCAGAACTGAACTCACCATCTTTCCCTGTCAACCTTGGCTTCTGTCTCAGGGAATAGTAACAACATCCCACCCACATGGCTGCTCCATGGGGAACCTGGGAGGCGCCCTTGCCTCTGCTCTGTTGCCCACCATACACCATCAGACACTCACCAAACTCTTTTTTTTTTTTTTTTTTTTTTTTGCGGTTCGTGGGCCTCTCACTGTTGTGGCCTCTCCCGTTGTGGAGCACAGGCTCTGGACGCGCAGGCTCAGTGGCCATGGCTCACAGGCCCAGCCGCTCCGCGGCATGTGGGATCTTCCTGGACCGGGGCACGAACCCGTGTCCCCTGCATCGGCAGGCGGACTCTCAACCACTGCGCCACCAGGGAAGCCCCCACTCACCAAACTCTTGACCGAGATTCTCTTCTTGACCAAACTCTACCCAGGCTCCTCTGAGCCCTCTTCTTGGCCAGGCCTCAACCTTGGCCCAGGAAGACTTGGTGAAACACTAGCATGGTTTCTAACATCTCAAGTTCGTATCCCTGGGATGACCCTAACCCTCCTCCCCCCTTAAAGTGCCTGCCTGAGAAAACTCAAGGCTGCCCAAAGAAGTGACTGTTCCAGCCAGTGCCTGAAGATAGGGGTCCCCTCTTCCAGCCTCTGTGAGAGGGAAGGAACCTAACTTAGCAAATCCAGATGGTTTCACACGGACCCACCCCTTTTCCTGTTTTTTTGTAATGTTTCACTTCCCTGACTCTTCTCAAGGCCCTGCCATCCCCACCCCATTCTCCTTTTAAAACACCCAGTCACCTCTGCATGGATCAGAATGAAGCCCAGAACTTTCCGCTACTGCCAGTAGTTTCTGAATAAGATCTATTTTCACCACTTTAACTAATGTCCAGCTGTGTTTCTCTTTAACACTTTCTCAGTTCCTCTCAGCATCTCTTAGTTCCATCCATGTTTTTCCATCCTTTCGCTTCAGTTCCGGCCACCATCGCCTCTCCCCGGATTGCTGTGGCGGCCTCCTGGAGACCTCCTGGCCCCCAGCCTCGCCTCATCCAACCCCCTTTCTGCACAGAGCACGTTTGATCAGCGCCCCCTCCAACACCCCTACTCAAAGCCCTCAAAGATGGCTTCCCTCAGGACACCATTCAAACTCTCTGAAATTGGCCACACAGTGAGGTAGCCCACTGACAACGAAATGAGCAAACTCATGGAGTTTAGCTGGGATGCAGAATCCTTTGGGACAGGATATCCTGCGCTTTTCCTTCCTGTCTGTGAGGGGGATTCCGACTTTGCCCCCGTCCCTTCTCCTAGAAAACAGGCTCGGAGAACTTAAAAGACCAGCCCTAAGTCCCCCAGTCAGCGTCAAGAAGACACAAATCCAAGACTCCTACACCCAAAACAAGTCCTTTTCCTCCACTCTGTGGCACTCACCAGCTCCCCTTTCTAGGATGCACGCTCTGGTTTTTTTGTATAAATTTCACCAACTCTACTTCCTTCTGCATTTTTACCTCTTGTGAGCAAGGGAAGTGCTTCTGTTTTCCTGTCACAGCTTTCCCATCCTCTTCTGCCTGTTCTGTATCCAACAGAGTGAATGGATGATTTATCACTGAAAATTTATCTTATTTGAAAATACAATTGTTAACTTATTTTTTCAAACAAGTAATTTACACAAATGGCTCCAAAATGAACCAGACAGTAAGACACAGAGTGAAAATTCTGTTTCTGCTGTTACTCTCCATCTTTCTGCTCCTTCCGCTCTCTTTCCCACCAATAAGCACTTCCAGTATTTTCTTGTTTATTTTTCCAGAGTTTCTCTATGCAGTACAGGTACCAATTTCCATGCTTATACCCCTCACCTTTTATACAGAATGCACACACATGACACGCCATTCTGCACCTTGCTTTTTTCACTTAACAATAATATATATTGGAAATCATCCATTATCAGGGCATAGAAAGTTCCCTCATTCTTTTTTATAACTGCAGAGCAGTTCAATAAATGGATACATTCCATGATTTATTCAGTTTGTCCCCTAGTGATGGAATTTGGCTAGTTTCCATTTTTTGGCTATTATAAAAAATGCTGCAAGGAATAACCTTGAATATGCTGCATTTCTCCCAGAATAAACTGTTGAGTCAAAGGAAATATTTGATAGATACTGTGAAATTTTCTAATGTACGTTACCTCCAGCAATGAATGAGAGTGCCAGCAATTTGTGTTGTTGAACTTTGACAATTTTTGTCAATCCTATAGATAAAGAGTGGTATATCGCTGTAGCTTTAATATGCATTTTTTAAAAATAAATTTATTTATTCATTTAGTTTTTGGCTGCATTGGGTCTTCACTGCTGCGCGCAGGCTTTCTCCAGTTGCTGTGAGCGAGGGCTACTCTTTGTTGTGGTGTGCGGGCTTCTCGTTGCAGTGGCTTCTCTTTGTTGTGGAAACAAACACAACACGGGCTGCAGTAGTTGTAGCATGCGGGCTCAGTAGTTGTGGCTCGTGGCCTTAGTTGCTCTGCAGCATGTGGGATCTTCCCGGACCAGGGCTTGAACCCATGTCCCCTGAATTTGCAGGCAGATTCTTAACCACTGCGCCACCAGGGAAGTCCCTTAATTTTGCTTATGTGTAAGGGGGACCATCTATTCATATTTTTAAAGTTATTTGTATTTATTTTAATGTTAACTGTCTGTTCATATTTTTGCCCTTTCAGGAATAGTGTGTTTTGGTCTTGTTGTTGATACCTAAGAGCTTTTTATATATTAGGGTGACTAGTGCTTTGTTTGTGATATGAGTCATGTAAATATTTTTTCTAACTTTGTCATCTGTCTTTTGAATTTGCTTATGATGCCTTTGGCCATGCAAAAGGTGATTTTCTTTTTTAAAATTAACATAAAGTACAATTGACCTTTCTTATTTGGTGTACAGTTCTACACACGTATAGATTCATGGAACCACCACCACAATCAAGATACGAACAGTTTCATTACCCCACAAATGCCCTGGTGCCATCTATGTGTAGCCATGCTCCTCAACCCTAGAAACCACTGGTATGTTCTCCTTTCACTATAGTTTTTTCTTTCCAAGAATATTTTATAAATGGAATCATTCAGTATGTAGTATGTCTCAGCATGATGCCTTTGAGATTCATCCAAGTTGTGGTTATATCCTTAGCTCGTTCCTTTTTACTGCTAAGTAGTGGTCCATTGTATGGATGTACCACAGTTGGTTTATCCATTCACCAAGGACATTTAGATAGTTTCCAGTTTTTGACAGTTATGAATAAAGCTATATAAACATTCATGTAAGGTTTTTGTGTGAACATATCATAAATACCTAGGAGTGGGGTTTCTGGGTTGTATGTTGGACTTTACAGGAAGCTGCAAATTGTTTTCCAGAGTGGCTGCATTGTTTTTCATTCCTGCCAGCAAAGTTGCTTCCCCTCTTCCTCAGCAACTGGTGTTGATAGTATTTTTTTGTTTGTTTTTTGTTTGGCCATGCCACGTGGCTTGCAGGATCTTAGTTTCCTGACCAGGGATCTAACTCATGCCCCCTGCAGTAGGGACCACCCAGGGAATTCCAGATAGTATTTTTTATTTCAGCCATTATAATAGGTATGTAGTGGTATCTCATTGCAGTTTTAATTTGCATTTCCCTAATGGTTTGATATTAAACATATTTTCATGTGCTTATTTCCTGATGTCCTCTTGGGTGAAGTATCTGTTCAAATCTGTTGCCCAATTTTTAATTAGGTTGTTGTTTTCTGACTGTTCAGTTTAGAGAGCTCTTCATATATTCTACATATAATCCATTGGTGGATATGTGATTTGAAAATATTTTGCCTCAGTGTGTAGCTTGTCTTCTCATTCTCTTAATAGTATCTTTGCAGACCAAAATTCTATGTGCTTTATACAAAATTGTATAATTTTGATGAGGTCAAATTAATCAGTTTTTCTTTTATTTATCATGCTTTTGGCATCCTGCCTAAGAATACTGCTTAAGTCCATGTAGTTCATGAAGATTTTCTCCTATGATTTCTCATTTTACATTTAGATCGATGATCCATTCTGAGTTAATTTTTATAAAAGGTGTGAGATTTAGGTCCAGGCTCATTTTGTGTGTGTGTTGATGTTCAATTGCTCCAACACTATTTATTGAAATGGCTATTCTTTCTCCACTGACTTGCCTTGCATCTTTCTCAAAAATCAATTGGCCATATTTGTTTGGCTCTATTTCTAGCCTCTCTGTTCTGGTCCATTGATTAATATGCCTAACCCTTGCCATACCACACTGTCTTTTTTTTTTTTTTTTTTGGCCATGCCACACATCTTGTGGGATCTTAGTTTCCCAACCAGGGATTGAACTTGGGCACTCAGAAGTGAAAACATGGAGTCCTAACCACTGGACCACCATACCACACTGCCTTGATTACTGTAGCTTTATAGTAAGTTTTAAAAATGAGAGGTATGCAGATGGCTTCACAGGCAAATTCTATCAAACATTTAGAGAAGAGCTAACACCTATCCTTCTCAAACTCTTCCAAAATATAGCAGAGGGAGGAACACTCCCAAACTCATTCTACAAGGCCACCATCACCTTGATACCAAAACCAGAAAAACATGTCACAAAAAAGAAAACTACAGGCCAATATCCCTGATGAACATAGATGCAAAAATCCTCAACAAAATACTAGCAAACAGAATCCAACAGCACATTGAAAGGATCATACACCATGATCAAGTGGGGTTTATTCCAGGAATGCAAGGATTCTTCAGTATACGCAAATCAATCAACGTGATACACCATATTAACAAATTGAAGGAGAAAAACCATATGATCATCTCAATAGATGCAGAGAAAGTTTTTGACAAAATTCAACACCCATTTATGATAAAAACCCTGCAGAAAGTAGGCATAGAGGGAACTTTCTTCAACATAATAAAGGCCATATAGGACAAACCCACAGCCAACATCGTCCTCAATGGTGAAAAACTGAAACCATTTCCACTAAGATCAGGAACAAGACAAGGTTGCCCACTCTCACCACTCTTATTCAATATAGTTTTGGAAGTTTTAGCCACAGCAATCAGAGAAGAAAAGGAAATAAAGGAATCCAAATTGGAAAAGAAGAAGTAAAGCTGTCACTGTTTGCAGATGACATGATACTATACATAGAGAATCCTAAAGATGCTACCAGAAAACTACTAGAGCTAATCAATGAATTTGGTAAAGTAGCAGGATGCAAAATTAATGCACAGAAATCTCTGGCATTCCTATATACTAATGATGAAAAATCTGAAAGTGAAATCAAGAAAACACTCCCATTTACCATTGCAACAAAAAGAATAAAATATCTAGGAATAAACCTACCTAAGGAGACAAAAGACCTGTATGCAGAAAACTATAAGACACTGATGAAAGAAATTAAAGATGATACAAATAGATGGAGAGATATACCATGTTCTTGGATTGGAAGAATCAACATTGTGAAAATGACTCTACTACCCAAAGCAATCTACAGATTCAACGCAATCCCTATCAAACTACCACTGGCATTTTTCACAGAACTAGAACAAAAAATTTCACAGTTTGTATGGAAACACAAAAGACCCTGAATAGCCAAAGCAATCTTGAGAACGAAAAATGGAGCTGGAGGAATCAGGCTCCGTGACTTCAGACTGTACTACAAAGCTACAGTAATCAAGACAGTATGGTACTGGCACAAAAACAGAAAGATAGATCAATGGAATAGGATAGAAAGCCCAGAGATAAACCCACGCATATATGGTCACCTTATCTTTGATAAAGGAGGCAGGAATGTACAGTGGAGAAAGGACAGCCTCTTCAATAAGTGGTGCTGGGAAAACTGGACAGGGACATGTAAAAGTATGAGATTAGATCACTCCTTAACACCATACACAAAAATAAGCTCAAAATGGATTAAAGACCTAAATGTAAGGCCAGAAACTATCAAACTCTTAGAGGAAAACATAGGCAGAACACTCTATGACATCAATCACAGCAAGATCCTTTTTGACCCATCTCCTAGAGAAATGGAAATAAAGACAAAAATAAACACATGGGACCTAATGAAACTTAAAAGCTTATGCACAGCAAAGGAAACCATAAACAAGACCCAAAGACAACCCTCAGAATGGGAGAAAATATTTGCAAATGAAGCTACTGACAAAGGATTAATCTCCAAAATTTATAAGCAGCTCATGCAGCTGAATAACAAAAAAACAAACAACCCAGTCCAAAAATGGGCAGAAGACGTAAATAGACGTTTCTCCACAGAAGATGTATACAGACTGCCAACAAACACATGAAAGAATGCTCAACATCTTTAATCATTAGAGAGATGCAAATCAAAACTAAAATGAGATATCATCTCACACCAGTCAGAATGGCCATCATCAAAAAATCTAGAAACAATAAATGCTGGAGAGGGTGTGGAAAAAAGGGAACACTCTTGCACTGCTGGTGGGAATGTGAATTGGTACAGCCACTATGGAGAACAGTATGGAGGTTCCTTAAAAAACTACAAATAGAACTACCATATGACCCAGCAATCCCACTACTGGGCATATACCCTGAGAAAACCACAATTCAAAAAGAGTCATGTACCACAATGTTCATTGCAGCCCTATTTACAATAGCCCGGAGATGGAAACAACCTAAGTGTCCATCATCGGATGAATGGGTAAAGAAGATGTGGCACATATATACAATGGAATATTACTCAGCCATAAGAAGAAACGAAACTGAGCTATTTGTAATGAGGTGGATAGACCTAGAGTCATACAGAGTGAAGCAAGTCAGAAAGAGAAAGACAAATACTGTATGCTAACACATATATATGGAATTTAAGAAGAAAAAAAAATGTCATGAAGAACCTAGGGGTAAGACAGGAACAAAGACACAGACCTACTAGAGAATGGACTTGAGGATATGGGGAGGGGGAAGGGTAAGCTGTGACAAAGCGAAAGAGAGGCATGGACATATATACACTACCAAACGTAAGGTAGATAGCTAGTGGGAAGCAGCCACATAGCACAGGGAGATCAGCTCGGTGCTTTGTGACCACCTAGAGGGGTGGGATAGGGAGGGTGGGAGGGAGACGCAAGAGGGAGGGGATATGGGAACATATGTATATGTATAACTGATTCACTTTGTTATAAAGCAGAAACTAACAAAAAAAAAAAGAGAGGTATGATTCCTCTGAATTTTTCAAAACCATTTTGACCATTCTCATTCCTTCGCCTCTCCATATGTATTTTAGAATCAGCTTGCCTATTACTAGAAAAAAATCCTGCTGGGATTTTGATTAGAGTTATGTTAAATCTGTAGGTCAATTTGGAGAGAAATGACATTTTAATTATGTTGAGTCTCCCAGTCTATGAACTCTCCTTTAGATCTCCTTTCATTGCTTTCAGCACTCAAGTTTTGTAGTTTTCTGCATACAGATGCTGTACATATTTTGTAGATTTTTCATTTCATTTTGGGTAAGCTATTGTAAATAGCGTGTGTGTGTATGTGTGTATTTTTAAAATTTCAGTACGTGTTTTATTGCTAGTATGTAGAGATGATTGATTTTAATGTTGACCTTTTATTCTACAACCTATTAAACTCACTTATTATATCCAGGAGGCTTTTTTTGTTTCCTTGGGATTTTCAATGTAGACAATCATCTCATCTGTGCAGAGAAACTATTTGAATCCCTTCCCAATCTGTGTGCCCTTCCTTTCTACATTTTGCCTTATTGCACTGGCCAAGGCTTCCAATGAGATGTTAAATAAGATGCAGAAGCTTTTGTGGGTTTTGTTTGTTTTATTGTCTGAGGCTGCATTTATCAGTCTTCTATGAAATTTGGATTTTGATTAATGATAAAAAGACTTTCCACTGAAATTATTTTATAACTCTTTTTTTCATGCTTTTTGGAAGAAAGATGCCAGGGCAGCTGTGAGGACTAGATAATAGAGAAAAAGAGATTTAAAGAGGCATTTTTGTGGTCTATGTATTTCTTTTTGTGATGTCTGAGAACTGTAATAAAAGAACTTGAGTTATCTTGAAATTACTTTTTTATTGATGAACCCTTATACTTGATCACACACTACTCTTGAGACTGGACCATGTGGGTGAGAGTTCTTTAAGTGTCATATTACCAAGGATATCAAAAGCATCCACACTCAATTTTAACACGAGTCTGCAAAGCGAGATAAAATTCCAGTGGCCTGATAAATTTAAGTAAGATTTCAAGAATGAGCAATAAACATATGAAAAAGATTCTCATTCTTATTAGACATCATGAATGCAAATTAAAGCTCTAATGTGACACTATTATAAACTCAGTGCAATGGCTAAAATGGAAAAAGACAAAAATATATGAGGATTAGTCAGAATATGGAACAATCATAATGTTCATTCATTAAAATTTGTAATATTCATTAAAATTTGTAATATTTACTAACTGCTGCCGTGCATCTCCCCTGACCCACTAATTATAGTCTTAGGTAGATGTCCAAGATAAATGCACACGTATGTTTGATAAAAGATATGTACAAGAATATTCATAGCAGCACTACTAGAGTAGTTCCAAATTGGAAGCTATCCAACTCTCCATCAACAGAAGGAACAAAGAAATTATGGCATATTCACACTGCTGTATACAAAACTATATTCATTGTGAATGAATCAACTTTAACTTCATACAGTAATGGGCTTGAATCTCACAAACTTAATGCCAAGTGAAAGAAGCCAGATCCCAAAGAATACATACTGTGTGAGTCTTTTTATATAAAGTTCAACAATAAGCAAAACTGACTAATGGTGGTAGGAATCTAGATAGTAGATACCCTTGAGGGGGATAAAAAGGGGGTTGAGAGGGCTTCTGGAATTCTGATAATGTTTTGTTTCTTGACATGAGTGCTATTACATGGTTATGTTCAGTTTGTGAAAATGTACCAATTGTACAGTTATGATCTGTACATGTTCCTGTCTGTATTTACCACAGTTTTTAAAAATTCAGTGTTTTTGTTGAGTGTGGAAGCTAACAGGTAGAGTAGGATACAACTGGCATCAAAATCTAACCACATGATGCATTATTTTTAATGTGCTATTGAATTCTGTTTGCTAATGTTTTATTTAAGAATTTTACACTGTTTTGCATAAGTGAAATGGGTCTATAGTTTTCTTTCTTGGTGCCATCTTTATCAAGTACTAGGATTAATGCAACACTTGTTTCGTAAAATGGACTTGGAAGTTTTCCTTCTTTTTCTATGTTCTGGAATATGTTAAGTAGCACTGGGATTATCTGATCGTTAGAAGGTTGGTAGAAGACAGAACTACCCTATGAAATCTGGACCTGGTATATTTTTGAGGAGAGCTTACTTTCTCTATTTCTTCACTGGTAGTCTGTCAGACAGGTGGTTTTCTTGAAAATTATACACTGGATCACTAACCGTGTTATGCTAGTTACTTAATCACCAGAAGCTTTAGTTTCTCTGTCTGAAAAAAGGGGATAATGTCAGAACCTCCTTCATATGTGAAAAACTCCTATCTGGTAAATACTAAGTGCTTGGTAAATATTAGCAGTAAGCTAGCAAACTTTACACAGAAAAAGCATCTTTCAGAACACAATTGATCTGCCTTGGTATTTGAACAATCAGTAACTCCTAAATCTACTGCCTTGCTAGTAATATCTTTTCCTTGGATAATAACCATTTATGATACATACTAAAATTTTTGCTTTTTCAGTTTTCTTTATAGTTTTCAAAGCAATTTCACATAAACTATATTCATTGCTTTTACATAAGAATAGACAGAAAAGCAGTGATTTATACTTAAGCGTTAAATTTTTTCTGAATATAAAATTCATAAATGCTCATTGAAAAAATGTTAGACAGTTTGGAAAATAATTTTTTTTAAGTGCAAAAACTTATAATCCTAACACTAAAACCAGGTACTTCCATAATGGTGTTTTTCCTCCCAAAATTTTTTCCTGTGCATTTAAGACTCAAAGTTGTTGTAAAGCAGTTATACTCCAATAAAGATGTTTTTAAAAAATTAAATTAAAAAATAAAAACTATAATAAAATATTATATAGAAAAAAAAAGACTCAAAGTTCTGGTTCAACTTTGTATGCAATGTTGTATCCTGGTTCTTAAACTTAATATAATGACAACAACGACTTGTCCTCTCCAGACCAGTCTCAGCACAGTGTTCCATCCCACAAAAAGACATATGTGCTGGGCATGGAGACCCTTTCCTTCTACCCTACGGCCACCCCAGCGATAATGGGCAGGAGAATCTATTAAGCATTTTATTAAAAGTGGTTAAAAACCTTCAAGAAATGAAATTTTAATAGATGAAAATATTCCATTCTATCATTTTTAAATCATCCTCAATCACTGGATATTTAGTTTGTTTCCAAATATTTGCCATTATATACAAATAACAAGGCATAGTGGAAAGAAAGAAGCTTTGAGAGAGGCAGATGTGAGTTGGACTTCTGTTCCTGCCACTTACCACCTGTGTGATTTGGGGCAAGGCATTTCTCCTCTCTGGCCTTCAGTTTTCTCCTTTGTAAAATAAACACTACAATACCCATTTCTCTGATTTGTTATGAAGATTAGGGACAATTCCATAGATAAAGCAGGTAGTGTGGCCAGCAGCCCTCACACATAGCAGGCTCAACAAATAGTAGTTATAAACCAAAGGGTGATAGTATTATGTACAAAAATGTACTATTTCTGTATGCCAGAATTTTTTTTAATTAATTTATTTTATTTTATTTATTTTTGGCTGCATTGGGTCTTCATTGCTGTGTGCGGGCTTTCTCTAGTTGTGGCAAGCGGAGGCTACTCTTCGTTGCGGTGTGCAGGCTTCTCATTGTGGTGGCTTCTCTTGTTGCGGAGCACGGGCTCTAGGTGCGCGGGCTTCAGTAGTTGTGGCTCATGGGCTTCAGTAGTTATGGCTCGCGGGCTCTAGAGCACAGGCTCAGTAGTTGTGGTGCATGGGCTTAGTTGCTCCGCAGCATGTGGGATCTTTCCAGACCAGGGATCGAACCCTTGTCCCCTGAATTGGCAGGTGGATTCTTTTTTTTTTTTTCCTGAGGTATGCGGGCCTCTCACTGTTGCGGCCTCTCCTGTTGCGGAGCACAGGCTCCGGACACGCAGGCTCAGCGGCCATGGCTCACGGGCCCAGCCGCTCTGCGGCATGTGGGATCTTCCCAGACCAGGGCATGAACCTGCGTCCCCTGCATCGGCAGGCAGACCCTCAACCACTGCGCCACCAGGGAGGCCCGTGGTGGGTAGATTCTTAACCACTGCACCACCAGGGAAGCCCCAGAATTTTTGTTTAAAGATAAAATTTCCCAAGTGGGAGATTATTTGTCCAAAGGATAGAATGTCTTGTAGATCCTTAATATATACTTGGTAGGTGTTATTACTGACATTTTTCAAATTAAGAAATGAAGGCTTAGAGAAGTTAAGCAATGCAGCTAGGTTTAGGTGCTCATAAATGGTAGGGGCCACATTAAACTTGTATTGGGAATTCCCTGGCGGTCCAGTAGTTAAGACTCAGCGCTTTTACTGCCATGAACCTGGGTTCGATCCCTGGTCAGGGAACTAAGATCCCAAACTAAGATCCCACAAGCTGAGCAACGTGGCCAAAACAACAACAAGTTGAATAAAGGACTCTCACAATTCAAAATAAGAAAGCAGATTAAACTCACATTTTTACGAAACGTCACAAACCCAGAACCCTAATCCTTGCAGTGTGGGAAACGAAATCAAGCCCTTTGTGAAAATCAGCTGTACAAGCTTCCTTATAAATGCCATGGTTTTGCTCTGACGGGCCCTTCCCCTCAGGAAACTTTTATGGGTATGCAGTAGGGAAGGAGTTGCTGAAAAGTTGTCAGCTTCGGTCACGGAATCAGGACGCCTGGGATTTCTTCCCAGTCCTGCCATTTACTCTCATGTTATCTTGGTGGAGTGGTCAACATATCTGGTCACAGTTAGCTTATCTGTAAAGTGAGCACTCTGGATGACTCCTAAGGTCATTTCTGGTTTAAAGTCCCGTTGTTAAAGTAGAGTGATTACACAGCTGGGGAATCAAGACTGAAACTGTCTTCCTAGATGCCCTCTACTAAATATCATGCCACAACTGAAATAACTGTTGCAAATGTATATACATTGGTTTATGTTTTCTTTAAAAATACCTTCGGAGACCGAAAAAACAACACATGTATGCCTATCCCATAAATGTTCATTAGAAGGTGGTGTTGAGAACTTGAGGGTGGGTCTACTCAAGAGTTTAGTGTGTGAGGAAGACATGTCTTTGTAGAGTTAAGAACTAGAAGGAAAGTGAAAAATGAAAGCCTCGGACTTGGGGGATGGCCTAAGAGTAGAGTTTTTCTTTTCTTTTCAATTACTCTCAGTATTGTTCATGCAATGCCAACATCAACAACAAAAATACTACTTCTTAAGATGCTGGTGATGAATTCTGGCTTTGAGAACCTTGTTTGGAGGATTTTTAAAAAAATAAAGTCTTATTCTTTAAAAAAAAATTTTTTTTTTCAAGATCCTGTTTAGTTGAGCAAACATAACAGATGTGGGTAGCCTTCGGGGGTGAGGACGGCTCTGAAATTGGCCAGTACCCCAAAAGGGCAGATTCCTGCACTGAGCATATGTAACGATTGGCTGCATAAACACATTTCTGAGCTGTAGAGGCAGAGGACCATCAGAGGCCTCTGCTTCAGAAAGTGCGGCTTGCTCCAGCCCTGGTCTGCCTTCAGTCTTTCTCTCCGCACCCACATGAGATTAGAGGCAGTTACTGTCAGCTGCTTTCCCTTCCTGGCCTCTTCCCTGAGACTCTGAAAGCACAGGGTCGCTCTTACACCTGTGGCTCCCAACCAGGGGTGGTCGGCCCTCACTCCCCACTGCAGGGAATATACACCAACGTCCGGAGACGCAGACATTGGACAACGTCGGAAGACACTTCTTCCTTCAGTTGTCATAAACGAGGAAGATGTTTGCTACCTAGAGGGCAGAGGCCAGGGATGCTGTTAAACACCCTCCGATGCACAAACCAGCCTACCCACCGCGAAGAAAGACCCAGCCCCAAACGTCTATGATGCCGAGGTGAGAAGACGTGCTTTAGGGATAAGAGAAGTGAAGATAGGGCGGGGGCTTCCGGCCTAGACCCCTGTGGCAGGCTGTCATTTGCAAAGGGCACAGAAAGTAGGTAAAGGGTCATGGCCAGTCCTGCGGTTCTGCCCCAGTGACATCATCAGCCCCTGGAGATCTGGTGCCTGGAAGCTTTGCCTGGATGAAGACTGACCTCACCAGTCTGCCTAAGTGGACACAGGAGTCGGCCCTTGCCCCGACATTGTGTCCGAGACATACATTCCTACACGCTCAAGACGACTTCGTGCCAACCGCCCTTTCTGTAAAGCCTGTTTCTCACCATAGCAAGTTTCCTGTAAAACCAGTTTCTCAAGCCTGGCAGCCAAGCCCTGACATTTCCAAATCTCTTCTTCCTTGATTAAGTGAACTCAAAGGCACAAGAGGGCATGGAAAGCCCAGGACTAGGTGAAGGGAAAATCAGCCAAGAAGAGAAGCTATCAGAAATGATCAGGGACTTCCCTGGTGGCACAGTGGTTAAGAATCCGCCTGTCACACCAGTCAGAATGGCCATCATCAAAAAATCTAGAAACAATAAATGCTGGAGAGGGTGTGGAAAAAAGGGAACACTCTTGCACTGCTGGTGGGAATGTGAATTGGTACAGCCACTATGGAGAACAGTATGGAGGTTCCTTAAAAAACTACAAATAGAACTACCATATGACCCAGCAATCCCACTACTGGGCATATACCCTGAGAAAACCATAATTCAAAAAGAGACATGTACCAAAATGTTCATAGCAGCCCTATTTACAATAGCCCGGAGATGGAAACAACCTAAGTGGCCATCATCGGATGAATGGGTAAAGAAGATGTGGCACATATATACAATGGAATATTACTCAGCCATAAAAAGAAACGAAATTGAGCTATTTGTAATGAGGTGGATGGACCTAGAGTCTGTCATACAGAGTGAAGTAAGTCAGAAAGAGAAAGACAAATACTGTATGCTGACACATATATATGGAATTTAAGAAAAAAAAAATGTCATGAAGAACATAGGGGTAAGACAGGAATAAAGACACAGACCTACTAGAGAATGGACTTGAGGATATGGGGAGGGGGAAGGGTAAGCTGTGACAAAGTGAAAGAGCAGCATGGACATATATACACTACCAAACGTAAGGTAGATAGCTAGTGGGAAGCAGCCACATAGCACAGGGAGATCAGCTCGGTGCTTTGTGACCGCCTGGAGGGGTGGGATAGGGAGGGTGGGAGGGAGACGCAAGAGGGAGGGGATATGGGAACATATGTATATGTATAACTGATTAAATTTAAAAAAAAAAAAAAAAAAAAAGAATCCGCCTGCCAATGCAGGGGACACGGGTTGGAGCCCTGGTCCAGGAAGATCCCACATGCTGCGGAGCAACTAAGCCCGTGTGCCACAACTACTGAGTCTGCACTGTAGAGACCACGAGCCACAACTACTGAAGCCCACGCGCCTAGAGCCCATGCTCCACAACGAGAAGCCACCACAATGAGAAGCCCGCCTCCCGCAACAAAGAGTAGCCCCTGCTCGCCTCAACTAGAGGAAGCCACGTGCAGCAACAAAGACCCAACGCAGGCAAAAATAAATAAATAAATTTGTTTAAAAAAAAAAAAGAAATGATCATAAAACCACCAAGTTATATGAGAAAGTGCAACTTAAGCTGGCACAAACTCCGCCCAAAGGCTGACGATGAAACAATAGTTCCGGGAGTTTAGTTCAGAGAGTTTGGCTCGAGACACTGAAAAGGGAAAGATGAAGGGAAAGGAATTGGTCAGAGAGCCAAGAATCCGAGGAAAAGGGTTCACGGACAGGATAGAACAGTCTCGATAGCGAAGAACAGAAACTTATTACATGACCGTGGTGTGGTGGAAATATTTCTTACAGCATCTGGCTTCTTTCACTTTAATTTTGTATTCGCTGTGCAACTCTGACCTCGATGAGGTTTTCTGAGGTCATGTTTTTCTGTCGACCAGCTAAAATGAAGACTTGCCTGTTTTTATTGTAAATTAATAAGTGAGCATTTTGGTTTTGCTGAGTCCGGCCTGTTCACCCTTGGGTGAGTCTGAATCGCAGGACCCGCAACGCTAAGGATCCTGGAAACAGAGCTGGAGGCCTTGGGCGACCTTCGTGGTGACAAAGTGAGGGACCATCTTGCTTCCGGGGAAGCCTTTCAGTAACAAGGTATTAAAAATGGTTTTCAGCCCCCGGTTGACAACACTGACAGAGGGAAGACAGACCACACGGCCGCTGAACCCCCCGGCATATCTGACTCTCCCTCTGCCA
Organism: Hyperoodon ampullatus; assembly: GCF_949752795.1. Lineage (NCBI taxonomy): Eukaryota > Metazoa > Chordata > Mammalia > Artiodactyla > Ziphiidae > Hyperoodon > Hyperoodon ampullatus. Next base: position 12,220,182 of record NC_136929.1, on the reverse strand, counting down.
TCAGGATCTTGTCCTCCCGTCAGTCCGGCTGAGAACATAATCTTACTAATTAACCAAGACAATAAGGGGTGGGGAAAAGGGAAGGCCTTTTAAATCCAGAGCCGTGGTACAGATGGATGAGCAAGCGGGTCAGTAGGCATAAAAGGTTTTCACTGCAGTAAACTCAACAGGCGGTCTTGAGAAGTACGGCCAACGTGGTTAACACAGCGAGGACCGGGGGGCCAGCCAGGCACCGTCTCCTGGGGTCGTGCAGGGTGATCCAAGCCCTGGGCCCTCACTCGTCCTAGTCTCTTCCCTGGTGGTTTGGAGTCTTCTTCCAGCTGCTCCAGCCACTGGCTTCTGGAATTTCTGCAGTCTTAAATCTCCTGCTCCAGACTCGGTCTTGGCCCAGTGGATTGATTCTGGGTCTGTTTCTCCACCCTGGACCCTCACTTGGGTTAATCGCACACAGACGTGCCTGGATAGTTTACACAGATTCAACTGAAAGGTTCCATGAGAGGTAAATGGCCGTGCCCCCCTGTGATGGAATGCTGTATTCCTGCACCCTTTATCTGAGATCGGTGCAACCACAGAAAGAGTCTGAGCTGGGTCGCTAGGAAGATACACCCACACTGTGACAAGTGAATATCAGGACCCATGGAAGCCCTGTGGTGGCCAAGTTACAGTCGTGAAGCCTTGTGTAGCAACCAGGAAAGGTGCTTGTGGTGAAACACTTCCATGAATAGGTGAAATAGGATAGGAACGTGCATGATGCCACGAGGATATTTATTTCTCAAAGACAACGCCATCAGCAGTACTTAGGTCTCCAGCCCTACGGCTGCTGAATCAGAACATCTGAGGCTAGAGCTCAGTAGTCTGAATTTTACCCAAGTCGTCCTGGTGGTTCTTATGGGCTCTAAAGAGTGAGAACCACGACGGAAAGAAGTCTGTGCTTAGGACGCAGCACTGCAGCCAGGAGTTACATCAGATTTAGCAGGATTATTCATGGATTTTTCTCACCCCACACTTTTTGCTACTGCTACTTTACCTTTACAATGAAAAGTAAAGTATTTTACTTTTACTATGAAAAATAAAATAAAAATAAAAACAAACTAAATAAAAAAATTTTAATATATAAATAAAAAGGAAGAAAAGAGGAACTGGAGGAGCCCTAGAGACAGGCACACAGGTAGGCAGCCACCGAATAGCCCAGGTGAAAGATGACAAAGACAGGGCCGATGCAGTGCAGGTATAGAAGGGGACTTTTAGACCTAGACTTAGAAAACTCGGGTTCAATTTTGTGAAATCTGAATTTAATAATTGCCCATTTTCTACATGCCTGTCGCTATTCCTAGGGCTTTCCGTATATTATCCCATCCAATCATCACAGAAACACTTTGAGAGACATACTATTGATGTTATCATCCCAACTTTTCAAATGAAGAAAGTGAGAAACAGAGAGGTTAAGTAACTTGCCCAAAGACACTCAGCTAGGAAGTGACAGAGTTGGTAAATAAGTATGAATGTGCTTCATTCATCATTCAGCTCTGTATAATGTCAGGAAGCAGCTTTTTTCTCTTTTTTTCCTTTTCCTTCTTTTTGAAGTGGCCGAGTAATCCCTTTAATTAGAAGGAAACCTTCAGATCCTTCTCCGTGACTTCAAACATTGTCTATGCCCCCGAAGGGTCACTCTTGCTGAGATCAGCACCACCTGAGACAGACTCTGAACTGGACCTGCTGGGAAAATACCATCCCCATGGTGACCAGTAAGTCTTGTCATGGGGAAGCCATGCAGAGGCAGGCATCCTCACACCACCTCTGCCATGTGACTTGGAAGTGTTACCTGCGCTCTCCTGAACTGGCTCGGGACTGTTCCGTGTCAGGACACCTGGGCTCAAGTCCCAGCCCTGCCACCTGTCGGCTGTGAGATCTCAGGCAACTCACTCACCCACTAGCTTCAGCCCCAGCTGCCACGCTGGCCAATTACTGGGCTTTGCAAAGCCCTGCAGGTGATTCCAACGTGCCACCAGCACTGAGCACCTTTGGTTTGCCTCTCCAAGCTTTCTGTTGCTTATGCTCCTTAAAAAGGGAGTAACCGGGCTTCCCTGGTGGCGTAGTGGTTGAGGGTCCGCCTGCCGATGCAGGGGACGCAGGTTCATGCCCCAGTCCGGGAATATCCCACATGCCGCGGAGAGGTTGGGCCCGTGAGCCATGGCCGCTGAGCCTGCGCGTCCGGAGCCTGTGCTCCGCAACGGGAGAGGCCACAACAGTGAGAGGCCCGTGTACCGCAAAAAAAAAAAAAAAAAAAAAAGGGAGTAACCACTCATAACTGAAACTTACTTCTTGAGCATTGATCAGGCATTTTCTCACTGAGCCACCAAAAAGGCCCATGAACCCAGTACTGTTTATCCCCTAGTTTGTACTTAGTTGGTGGTTAGTGGCAGAGCTGAGACCCCAACCCAAGTGGTCAGACTCCAGGCACAGTCCTTCCCACTGCCTGACATCTCTCCGCCAGCAAACGGTTTCACACACGGTTTTCTGCATATCAACCAAGAAACTCCTAGCACAATGCCTGGCGCATTAGTCAATAAGTGGAAAAACTGAATAATTAACTTGAGACAGAATTTATTCTAACCTACAACTTTCCAGGTGTCTTGGAATCCACCCCCACCCCAAAGCAAGGCAACATGTTCCTTTTCAGTGATTACTGGATGCATAAGATTCAAAATCAGGGCTCTTACTTACCCCCAGTCCTGGATTTCCAGATCAACTTTGCTCAGCCACGGTCTACACTGGGTGGTCCTTTGGGGACACTACAATGCAGTCTGCTTTCTGGAGTTGAAGACAACAACGGCCTTCCAGCCAGAGTAGCGGGCTCTGAAGGGGTGGTGATACAATGCAGCTTGTGCTGTATCTCCTCCATCTTCATGAGGATCTTGTTTCAGGAAATCTTTGACTGTTGTCTTTGGGTATCCAGATGACTTACTGATGCCTTCCAGAAATCCCAGCGTTATGGTCAGGTCCTGTCAGCCCAGTGGGCCAGCTGAGGGCTGTGCATTCTCCAGGTGACAGTCTAGATCGCAAGGAGGTATAAGAAGGGCCCAGCGTTTCAGCAAAGCCTTCCTTACTTTACAATCCGCTTCCCACTTTCCCTATGTCAGGATCACCTGTGGGGCTTGTAAAAGCATCCAATGGCTGGGCCCCAGGCTCAGAGTTTCTGATTATGTACAGCTGTGCATTTCGAGCTAGTTCTCAGGTGGTGCTGACGCTGCTTGTCCGGGGCCAACACTGGATTAGAGAGACAGCCATCATGATCGCCCGTGTCTTGTGAGGCGGATTCCTGGAGATTCCAGCAATGACTCTGAGGCCACCTCATGCCTGCTCTGGCCCAGGAACTCCTCCTCTTTGGTCGCACTGAGGCTGGAGGCCCATGGGGAGGTACATGCGGCAGTGACGTTGGGCAGAGCCAGGACCAGGGGTCTAGGGACTCCAGCTTGTCGGATCAGGTGACACCCAGGGCTGAACAGGGATGGTCTGGAGTTAAGGAAGTCTTACACGCCAGTGGTGAAGATCAAAGTCCAGAAGAAACGCAGGGCTCCAACATCAAGAAAGTCTTAAAGATGACAGCAGGGCTTCCCTGGTGGCGCAGTGGTTGAGAGTCCGCCTGCCGATGCAGGGGACGCAGGTTCATGCCCCAGTCTGGGAAGATCCCACATGCCGCGGAGCGGCTGGGCCCGTGAGCCATGGCCGCTGAGCCTGCGCGTCTGGAGCCTGTGCTCCGCAACGGGAGAGGCCACAACAGTGAGAGGCCCGCGTACCACACACACACACAAAAAAAGATGACAGCAGACCCAGGGGTAGCATAACGTGGCGTTGTGACATTATGGTATCCAGGGGATACCACCCTCAGGCCTGATCCTCTGGCAGCAGGATGTGATATGCAGTGGAAAGGGAGGTGTTGGCCTATGCTCCAACATGAAAAGCTGAGAATAAGAGTCAGAAAACTACGATGCACTTTGCTCCCGACTGGGGCTGAGGCAGAGGGGCTCAGAGTCCCGGGCAACAACTGTGGCAAAGCCCATGAAAATATCTATCCACGGGATGGATGCGTGCTTGTTGCCATGGGAAACCTAAAAGTAATTTTTTGTTTGATGCTCAGTAAGGCAAGAAATCGATCTTGGGAAACCATTTTGGTACAAAACGTCTGACGTCGATGGCTTTTACACGTGTAGACTATGAGCACTCAGTCTCTCTGGCTGATCTGGAGTTGGCCACTGTCCTGTATCTGCTGGTTCTGTCCCAACGCCAGGAGCCTCACCTTCGTTCACTTTGGAATTGCGCTGTATTCCGCAATATGATGAAGGGCAAGCAGCATGGCAAAGCTGAGGTCAGGAGCGGTTAAGTGTTTTCCCCGAGAACACGGCAAAGCACTGGCAGGGCCCTGAGCCTCTGCTAAGCTCCTTCATTCATCATTCAGGCTCTCTGTGACATTTCCAGACCAAATGAGGACACACTGCTTAAAATGAGAAAAGAACAAGGCCTAGCCTAGGAGTTATCATTCTTTTATTAAGAGAAAAACTGTACCCTGCCTCCTCATAATTAAAAAAAAAAATTCAACTAACTGCTCTTCATTGGGTAAATTGTTTTATTGGAGCATCTTCATATCATTAGGCCAATGCACGTGCTCCAGAATGCACTGGTATCGAGGTCAGAGGAGGCTAGTTTCCTTCACTGCGCGCCTCTGATGAAAAGAACACCAGCATTGGGATGCTTAGTGGTCTCTGTCGGTTAGCACGTGTTAGTTTTGTCTTTCATGTGCTTTCTTCTAAAATGGAGTTTTAATTCCATTGAACACTGTATTGGCTAAAATAAGGTTCAGTAACAGAGAGGAAGTATTCAGGTGAGTAAGCACAAAAATGGAACAGGAAGTGAAAAAAATTCCAGTGTGATGACTGACAGTTAAAAATGAGAACGGCCGAGATGACTCCCAGCGCTGATAATGGCCTTCAATGTAGTAATTATGCCAAAAAGGGCTTGGAACATAATGGTAGAGACAGGGGAGTTTGATAATGCTCGACATTTCTCCTCTGAGGGATTTTTGAAAGCATTTTTCTGAACGCAAAAAAGGTCCATAAAGTGAAATTCAGTGCATTCACCAGGTTGAGTAGTCACACGGGCGTCGTTTTTAACATACTTTTTTTTTGGCTGCATTGGGTCTTCGTTGCTGCAAGCGGGGGCCACTCTTCATTGCGGTGTGTGGGCTTCTCAGTGCAGTGTCTTCTCTTGTTGTGGAGCACGGGCTCTAGGCGCATGGGCTTCAGTAGTTGTGGCATGCAGGCTCAGTAGTTGTGGTGCACAAACTTAGTTGCTCCGTGGCATGTGGGATCTTCCTGGACCAGGGCTTGAACCCATGTCCCCTGCACTGGCAGGCAGATGCTTAACTACTGAGCCACCAGGGAAGTCCCATGAGCATCGTTCTGAGAACATTCTCAGACCAAGCGAATATGACTGCTGTCACCATCCAAGGGACAGCTCTGCATCCATTTTTGGCTACATTTTGATGACAAGATCAAGTCTAAACACCCCCCTAACCCAGTGGCATCAGCACACAGATGCTTGTTGGCATTTGCTTTGCTGACTCCTTTCTTTTCATCCCAGCGCCTTCAATCTGTAAGGTCTACAGGATTTCCGTGGACAGTAACAAAACCAAAACCAAACAAACACAAGAACAATACGGGACTTAGCAAGGACATTTAGTGTCCAGTCTAGTCTCTGATGGGTACAGACATTTGGGGGCCTGCTCATGGTTGTTTCTTTATAAACCCCAGAACATCCCACGTGGCTGAATTAACACTCTCAAAAAATACAGGAGAATCAGTTTCCCCGAGGCTTTAATGTAATGGATGAAGGCTAGGGACGCCTCCGAATATTTTCACGGAAAGCTACGCCTCTTCATGGAGGAGGAGCTGGAGAAAGCACATGAAACTCTGTTCCATGAGGTCTAATTCACTATGTCTATTGGGAACCTGATTCATTCTTTGTCTGAAGGTCGGGCTGTCTGTTCTTTGGATCTGATCGTTGCTATCACCAGCCATCAGAGTACCCCAAGCGGTTGCCAAGCAGCACAGTGCTGTTCATTCTGTTAGGGTCTGTCATAGCATTCTTCTGCCTGCCTGCAGCTGTACTGCGACTTGCCACAGCGCCTACCGCTCTGCCAGGGTGACTGCCAGTGGGGCTTTTGTTTGCTTTCCAAAGGAGATGGGCCAGAGAGTCACTTCCCAGGACACTCCAAAATGATGCCCACAGACCTGATGGCTTAGTAACCGGAACACCCACGTGGGGAAGGCGCTTCCAGAACACATGAAAACCAGCTCAGACCCCTGTGTGATCATCTCCGCCCTGGGGAGGGCAGGCTGGGATGCGATGGCAGGACCGTCGGGGAGGACGGTGTGAAGATTCGGGAAGGAAGAGCTTCATGCCCAGGCTGGCACGTGGCAAGGCGAGCTTCATGCCCAAGCTGGCACGTGGCAAGACCTCTTTCGTAAGCCTCTGCCTGTGGTGACCATGAACGTTGCTCCCAGTCCTAAAAAGCAGCTCTGGCCCCCTGGATGCATCACACAGACTTACTCTGGCAGGAGGAGAGGACACTGACCCACCACTCACTCCACTCACCCCCCACCCTGGAAGGAGCCTCCTCTCTTCCGAGACAGGAGAAGGTGGTCTTACCTTTGTGGAAATAAACAAAGGGCAACCAAATGAGAGAAGCAGAGGCTATTGATTCAGCGCCTGCTGTAGCAGGGAGTCAGCCACCTTCACTTGTGTTTGGCAGAGACTCAAGGGCAGGCAGGGCAGGGGGAGAGCTTCATAGAGGAGAGCAGGGAAGGCTCCACCTGGGCCCTGATTGGAGGATATTGGCCTGCGGAAGCTGGGGGCGGGACAACTAGGAGAGGGGCTCCTATGTGATTGGTTGGGGGGCATGTTTGGCTTTCTCTGATTGGCCCCAAGTTGGAAGTGAGGATGAAAATTAGGGAAGCTGGGCTTCCCTGGTGGCGCAGTGGTTGAGAGTCTGCCTGCCGATGCAGGGGACAGGTTCGTGCCCCGGCCCGGGAAGATGCCACATGCCGCGGAGCAGCTGGGCCCGTGAGCCATGGCCTCTGAGCCTGCACGTCCGGAGCCTGTGCTCCGCAACGGGAGAGGCCACAACAGTGAGAGGCCCGCGTACCGCAAAAAAAAAAAAAAAAAAATTTAGGGAAGCTGGTAGTTATTAAGCAAGTCCTGGCCATTTTGGGACAGTTGCTAGAAGGGTTATTGTTTAGCTTCCTGGACTGGTTACTAGAGATAATGGTCTGACCTTCTACAAGTCTGACTTACATAGCCGACTGGCTTCCTGGGCTGTACATAAATGTCCTAACAGACCTCTCCCCCATGGTGCCCTCCATTTACACGCCCGGCTCTAAAATAACTTTTTTTCTTAATCCATATTTCTTCAGTCCTCATCTTCTCCTTCCAAAGTTCCATCTCCAAGTGTGAGGTCTTGGTGGACATTTGCAAAAAGCAAACAGATTAAGGTGTGAGTGTGCCTGCAGAGCCTTCCCAGGTGATTCTGTGTATCTAAAGAGAAGGTGCTGATTAAAGCTGATTCAGCTCCAACCGCTGAGAGTCCGGGGGTGGAACTCAGGGAAAGATTCCTGGCAATAAAGGAGGGGAGTATCCTGGGGCAGGTAATCGTGTCCCATACAGTGGGAGGGCCTCTGATTTCGCTGTGTGAAAGGGAGTGAGAGGACAGCCACAGCCAAGGGCAGGCTGCACCAGGATAAGTGAGCAAGGGATTTGGTGCCACCTGGGGTGATGCAATTCATAGGAATTTCACCATCCACCTGGCCTCTCAGGTTGGAGATGGAATCAAAGCACGTGGGCCAACAGCAGCCGTCTCAGGACACTTCCGAAATCCCGTTCCTGTAGATTTAGGCTCAATATTTTGATGCTCACAGAGCATGTTCTGCCCACAATTCAAAGCCCACAAGTACAAACATCAGCGGCTAAAAATCTGGGAGAGAAGCCACAGAGCGCAGGGCCTGGACCGCCTTCGTCAGGTCAATAAGAGGATTTGTGTCTCTCTGCTTGTCCCTGACATGAAATTCATTCCTGGTGCTGTACAAAGTGGGAATAGAATTAAAAACAAAATCCGCTCCTAACCCTGAAAACCTCTCCACAATGGTAGCAGAGAAAGAAAGCAGTTTTACTATCTATCAAGCATTAAACAAGAATGTGATGAGTATTGCAGACAACCTGCTAATGAGATTGCAGGCGGCAAGCGTCTCACTCTCAGGTGGCTAACTGGGTACATCGATTACATTTGTGGGTTTCACAGTGCAGAGTCAGGTGACAATTCCGGCCCATCTCCTCCCGGGAAACTGGGAGCCAGGGCCTTATCTTCCCTGATATTACATTGCAAAGGGACGGCTCCAGGTCCTCGAGGAAATGACCCTGAGTCTTAAGGGTGGCAAGTGGCTTCTCTGGCCATTAAAAAGATTTACATACATTTGAAAGGACAGAGAAAAATTCTGAAAGAAAAGGGAGAGGTTGGGGAAGGCTCCCCCCCTTTCAACCAGAGGAATTAAGCCTCTTATTCTTAATTTGTATTTGCCCTTACCAAAGCCACAAATGTCAGACACTCTACGCTATCACTTATATATGGAATCTAAAAAATAAAACAGACGAATGTATACAACAGAACAGCAACAGACACATACAGAGAACAAACCAGTGGTTAACAGCGGGGGGTGAGGTGGGCAAGACCGGCAAGGCGGATTAAGAGACACAAACCATCGTGTATAAAATAGATCATCAACAAGGATATATTGTACAGCACCGGGACATACAGCCATTATTTCGTAGTAACTTGAAATGGAGTATAATCTATAAAAATATTGAATCACTTATGTTGTATACCTGACACTAATATAATACAAATCAAATATACCTCGATTTTAAAGACCCCACACCTGGTTCAGGAGTCAGGGACTCCTGGTTTAGAGGCACCAGCCTGGGGAGGATGGCAGGCAGAAAAACCAGCGGGCGTGGGCGCAGTTTCTCCTTTCGGATGAGCTCCTCTCTCCCGCCCGCCCCCTGCAGGCCAAAGCGAGGGCAGCGGGCTCCACGTTCCCGGCGAAAGAAACCCTCTGGGCACAGGGGGGATTTATGAGCGCTTCTGCCCCCCTTCCTTCTCCCCAGACAGCCTTTAATCCACTCCCCGCCCCCGCCCTCCGCCATTCGCACGTTTTTATCTCCGATCCCCACTCACAAGATAAGGTTTCCATAATGGAAAATGAGAGCAAAAAACGAGCGTCAGGTGATGAGTCAGAGCCATTCAACAGCAACTTAAGAAGCCCTACTCTGAAGGCTGCCGCTTGAGCTGCAGCGGGAAGCAAAAGAGAACCGGAGCTGCCAGAACATCACAGGCGTTGCGCGCCCACGTTTTCTTTCCTTCTCTTTGCAACCTGCCCGCTCTGGAAATGCGGCCCCGCCTCCCTCCTGCTTCCAGGGCTCTGGTGGAGTGAGCCTCCTGCTTTTCGAAAACGTCCCCCAGGAGCCCCAGGTGGGTTTCTAGCAAAGCTATCAGAGGTCAAAAAAGATCTCCAGGAAATCATAAGGTCGGACCCTCTGCCTTTAGCTAGGTCATGGCCAGATGTCCCCAGGCAGGTAATGTGCTGGTCTTATCTTAAATAAAATGTGGCCACTGCTGCCAGGGACTGGACATCCATTCATTGCTTCACTCATTCATTCCTTCCACAAAAATGAGTTGATGGCCAGCTTTGTGCGGGGCACTGCTCTGACGGTGTGGACACAGGACAGATTTCTGCCTGTGCGTGGTATGTTCCTACAGAGAGAACAGGTATGTAGAGCTGTGGGGTCAGAGCCATCCATCCCCCTAAGAGGCTTAAGTGAGCCCCCGGCAGTCACCAGGCATGTGGTCTAATCCTGTTTACCGCACCTTCCTGGAAAAATATTTGGTAGAGAGTCCAGGAAACCTTTCTCGAAAAATACCCAATAGCAGATAAGGCTGCAAGGGTGCTTAGCTCTGGCTTTTGGCCAAGATCTGATTCAGCTGTGCAATCAGGCGCACCTTTGGAAGGTCAAAGATCCAACTTCTTTGTCTTTTCAGGCATCCTGACCTCAGGCACCTAGGTTACCATTAACTCTAATCAGCGCAATGATGCCAGTAATACAAGGACTAAGGTTCACATTTATTGTTATCCCTGAATACTTATTCTCCAATATGAGTAAATATCAGTAACTGAGCAGGACCCCATAGGCCCTTCCTGGGACAGACCCCTCCCCCATATCCCCTGTTTCAGCCCCTCTCTGAAGTACCCAGATAATAATAGTATCTGATGCCTATTTTCTGAGTTGTTTTACAGGTGCTAAAACCACCACAGATGGAAGAAGTTAACTACTTGATGACCATGAGCACCTAGCCCCCAGGCCTAGGGCTCCTAAGGATGGATAATGTAACCCCCTGTGGCTCCGCCCTTTTACCTCACCATCAACCAATCACAGAACAGTCCACAAACTGAAATTCCCCTCCCTCACCATCCCTTTAAAAAGGCTTCCTTGAAACCCACTGGGGAGTCTGGGTGTTTGAGCATGCGCTGCCCTGGACTCCTTGCTTGGCGCTCTGCAATAAACGCCGCCTTCTCCTTCACCGCAACCTGCCGTCAGCGGATCGTTTTTACTGCGCGAGGGTAAGCGGATCCAAGTTTGGTTTGGCAACATATCGATGTGTAATAAAGCATCATGCTTAAAGCACAGCCCAGGTCTTAGTTTGCAGGATTGTTTCAGTGAACTTGCATCATTCCCATTGATCAATCTTTAAGTTCAGGCCTTAAAGAATAGATAAATCTTTACCTTTGTCGCTTGCCACTGGAGAGGAAGGGAAGCTTAATAACTTGGTGACGACATTACCAGCATCAGTACCTTGCCCTGCAAGGCTAAGCCAGAGAAGTCTTGCTCTCCCAACGAGTTCCGTTGAAAGCGAGTGACTAATATCGGAAAAATGTAGTTTCGTGGCCACAAGAGAAATCGTTTCAACACTGAAATGTCAAATTTAAAAATTAACTTCTAAAATTTTTAATATAACATTGTAAGAATCATTAAATAGTTTTTGATGATATTTCAGATTTTTTTTTTTGTAACCCATGAGTTTTAGTCTTTGATATTTGGCTTCAACGTCAACCAGGTATTGATTTTAACACTCAGTCACTCCCATTCAGCCAAAATAAACATTCAATGCACCCGTAGTCACTGAGGACACCGTCAAACTGAGTCTGCACAGTTCTAAATGGCTGGTCCTTGGGGAAGTCGGGGGTCGGGGTGGGGCAGGGGGAGGGGTGAGTAAAGGACAATGAAGGCAAAGGTCAAAGGGTAACCAAAGGGCTTCCCTGGTGGCACAGTGGTTGAGAGTCCGCCTGCCGATGGAGGGGACACGAGTTCGTTCCCCGGTCTGGGAAGATCCCACATGCCGCGGAGCGGCTGGGCCCGTGAGCCATGGCCGCTGAGCCTGCGCGTCCGGAGCCTGTGCTCCGCAAGGGGAGAGGCCACAACAGTGAGAGGCCCGCGTACCGCAAAAAAAAAAAAAAAAAAAGGGTAACCAAAACAGCTGAAGGAGTGGTGACCTCAAGAGCTTGTGACAACGCTGGTCTAGCAGCTCACCCTACCCTGATGCCCCTTACACTTCTGCTTTGAGACCAGTGCCCTGTTTGGTATAAGCATTTTAGCACCTGGACACTCATCTTGTTCCCACTTCCGCTCTGAGTTCTTTTGTCCAGAGGTCCTACACGACTGGGACCCTGCCCTGTCTCCTAAGTCTTGAAGGTCCCCAACGCTGGCCCTTGAAACCCTGAGCTTGGGGCTGCGCCCCTCCTGCCCATTGTCAGGTTTTCCGACAAGAATGTCCCTCCACTGCACACCCCTTCCTGGGCTGAGTCCCAACCTTCTAGGATGGGCTGGTTCTGCTCCTGACTTCGCATGAGCTGAAATCCCGTAATGATGGCACAGCTGCCATATTGTAAAGGATGAAAATGGGGCTTGATCAGAGCTTTAAGACAAAATAAATTGCAATTCAAGAAATCTTTAAAATAAAGGAAGAAAATCATATCATAGATACAGGCATTTAAAAAAATAGTTCTTGTACCAAGCCACGTAATACCTGGCTTTGAATTTATACCCATTGTATCAGTTATGGGGAGGGAGGACCCCATGAGGACTCGTAGCAGATAACTGGGGGAGGGCAAGTGGAAAGCTTAGTGCTGCAACACCTTACTTCATCTTGATTACATGGCTAGAATAGTGGTATGAAGGCTCAAAAATTTTTGCCATGTAATTAAACGAATTGGAAATCCTTCTGTCTGTCTTTTCAAGGCAGGCTTATTAATATTTGATTTACAATGCTTATGTTTTCTTTCTTAAATTTAAACTCTTTATCCTGAAAAAAATCTCAGACATCAGAAAAGTTATAAGAATAGTATAATGAACTCCGTATACCCTTTACCTGAATTCACCAATTTTAGCCATTTTTACACATTTTCTTTTTTGCTTTCCTGCTCTCTCTCCCTCTCCCTGCTCCTTCTCTCTTAAGAAGAGAGACATTCTCTTAACTAATTACAGTACCATTAGTCAGTCAGGAGATTTTATAACAATGCCATCCTATTATCTAACCAATTTTCCATTAATATCCTTTATAGAATTTTTTTTTTGATCCAGGATCTAGTCCAGGATCACACTTTTTTTTTTTTTTTTTTTTAGTTTTACCGGGTCTTAGTTGTGGCTCGCAGGCTCTTTAGTTGTGGCATGCGAACTCTTAGTTGTGGCATACATGTAGGATCTAGTTCCCTGACGAGGGATCGAACCCAGGCCCCCTGCATTGGGAACACGGAGTCTTAACCACTGCACCACCAAGGAAGCCCCCTCCGTTTTAGCTGTGATTGTTTCCCCGTGATTGCAATCAGCTTTCCTCCCGATTAGAATCGGGTTGTTTTTGGCAGGATTGCCACATTGATGCTATTGGATCCTTCTCAAGGCCTTGCCTCAGGGGCATGTGATGCTGGTTCTTCCCTTTATTGGTGGCCCCTCAGTTAAAGAACTGCCCTCCAGCTCCCTCCACTGCAAAGTTCCCTTTTTTTCCTTTGCAATTAATAATTTAATTGTGGGAATATATCATTGTATTAAGGTTCTCCAGAGAAACAAAACCAATAGGATGTGTGTGTGGAGGCAGAATTCCCACTTCCTCTGGGAGCCCCAGGCTTTCTCTCTACTGGTTGCATGAGGCCCGCCCACATTGTGGAGGATAATCTGTTTTACTGAGAGACTACAGATTTCGATGTTGACTTAGACTGGTGTTTCACCAAATGTCTGGCACAGCCAAGCTGACACACAGAATTAACCATTACATTCCCCAAACCTTCATCTAGTGGTTTTAGCACCATTGATATTTCTAGCTTTAATCAATAATTATTATGATGGTTCAAAATGGCAATGTTCTAACTCTATCATTCCTTCTATATTTATTGGCCTTTAAAAAATTAGAAAATTGCAAATAAAGCTAAGTTTCCCAGTAGTATGGTGTATATATATATTACTTTGATGTGCACCATTCCACATAGTTTTAGGTATTTAATTTTTTAGGTATTTAAATATCTTCTTCATTTGGAACTGATTCTGAGTACATTGTGACATATGGAGCCAACTTAATTTTCCCCCAGATAACTACTCTATTTTCCTAACACCATTTGTTGAAAAGTCCACGTTTTTTCCCAGTGATTTGGTATGACACCTTTATCAAATTCTAAATTCCCATATATTTGGGTCTATTTTGATCTTTATGTCCCATTCTATTTGTCTTTTCACGACCCATATTACCTGTTTTCATTATAGAGATTGTATAATACCATATCTGTTGGGACACAGTTGTCTTTGGTCTCTTGCATTTTTGCACATCTTTTGAGCTGAAGATGCCTTTGTTCTGGGCTATCTTTCAAGGATATGTGTGTAGCAAACAGCCTTGGAAGATAGAGGCAGTGTCTCTTGGAAGCATGATGATGTGGACTTCCTGAACTCAGGGTCTCTTCCCCTTAATGCAACCCACCTGGCCCTCTTCATGTCGCCTCTGGGAAAGGCTTGGGGAAGCCACACAGGAAAACGTTGATGATGCCGACACTTTGGATTTACTGGGGGATCTCATGTCTTCTACAAGCCTCACGCAACCGTGGTAGGGCAGCTTGCTGGCTTGCAAGAAGGGTAAAATCTCCCACTCTCACCCAGTTCTTGACATTATCCTGCAGGGCAGTCCTTTCTCAATGGTCTTCTTGTTTAGAGTTTTCCTGGTATTCTTACATGTCTATCTGTTCATGTCAACTTTAGAATTAGTTAATCTACTTCCCAAAGTTAATCAATCAAACAAAAACTTGTATTTTTACATGGAATCTTAATTTCACAAAGCCACTTAGGGAGAATCTATGACTTCATTGTTAAGGCTTCTTTTTTCTATTCTCATGATCCATCTTGTAATTCACACCTTATCAATTTATTCTTGAACTACAGCTCTTCTTAAAATCAAATCTTGGATTTTGTCTTACACAAGAGGGGAGAAAACCCCTGTTAAATCACAGGATGAAAAGCATCGTAGTCAAAACATGGCCTGTGGGACTTCCCTGGTGGCGCAGTGGTTAAGAATCCGCCTGCCAATGCAGGGGACACGGGTTGGAGCCCTGGCCCGGGAAGATCCCACATGCTGCGGAGCAACTAAGCCCGTGTGCCACAACTACTGAGCCTGTGCTCTAGAGCCCATGAGACACAACTACTGAGCCTGTGTGCCACAACTACTGAGCCTGTGCTCTAGAGCCCGTGAGCCACAGTACGGAAGCCCGCGCGCCTAGAGCCCATGCTCCTCAACAAGAGAAGCCACCGCAATGAGAAGCCCGCGCACCACAATGAAGAGAAGCCCCCGCTTGCCGCAACTCGGGAAAGCCCATACGCAGCAACAAAGACCCAACGCAGTCAAAAATAAATAAATAAAATAAAAAAACAAACAAACGAAAAAACATGGCCTGTCATTGAACAGGGCCTGGGCCCCATCTGTAAAATGGGTAATAGCAGAGCCCACTCCACAGGGCTGTTGTGAAAAGTAAATGAATTCATGCATGTGGATCAGGCTCAATAAGGGCTCAATAAACGGCAGCTAGTGCTATTATAATTATTTCTTTTTTTGTAACAGTGATCTTTCATCTCATTTGGCCAAAAAAATCCCAGTTCTAGCCATTTTAATATGTGCAAATCTGTTGGTGAGGAAGCTCAGGATAACTTTTACAAAATGGAAATGATTTATTGGACACCTCTCCAACATGGCTACATTAATTTGACTACATTGGTTATGATCATCTATAAATAAAATCCTCTCCCTCAAATGTGTTTTTTCACTGAAAAACATGTTACATATCTCATGGAGGCCACTACTTCATCATTTTTACAATTTAATGAGAATGAAAGACTTGTGCTTATGCAGAAAGGGATAGTAATGGATGGTTTTGTTCTATATCAGAACTATTATAATTCTGAATCCTCTGCCCTTGGAAATGTTTGGTTCACAGATTAATGTTGAGTTCAGCTGTTGTATAAAATACCTCTGTAGGGCTTCCCTGGTGGCGCAGTGGTTGAGAGTCTGCCTGCCGATGCAGGGGACATGGGTTCGTGCCCCCGTCCGGGAAGATCCCACATGCCACGGAGTGGCTGGGCCCGTGAGCCATGGCTGCTGAGCCTGCGCGTCCGGAGCCTGTGCTCTGCAACGGGAGAGGCCACAACAGTGAGAGGCCCGTGTACTGCAAAAAAAAAAAAATAAAATAAATAATAAAATAAAATAAAATAAAATACCTCTGTAAAAACCGGCCATTGAGGCAGTTCAGAATTAAACAGAAAAAATTTTCATTTGTTTTTTATTTTCTGGAGATGTATAACCCAAATAGCTTTATACTTCCTTAACGACAAATTGATGCAAAATATGACAACCTTAATGCAAAACTTTGTAAAAAGTTCAATTTTGAAATAAAACAAAAACACAAACAAAAAATCCCACAACTGAGAGAGGGCGCAGCAGGCTTCAGAGTTTTTAACTGGAATTTGGTTATTTGCTTTATTCCAAGGTATAGTTTTCAATTCTCATTATTTCATTTGGCTATTAAAAATCCTAATTTTTATGCCATAATAAAGGGTCTGAGTGATTTCCACGATAATGTGCTACGCTTTTTTTTTTTTTTTTAAAGCCTAAATCTGAAATGTGACGGGAGTCCTGAGTTGTTAGGAACAGGCCCCTGGGCACAGTAACCTTTTTCAGAGGCAGGAACAAAACTGAGGCAAGGCCCGTGTGGGCCATCTGGAGCAGCCAGCTGGGATTTGAGGTGTGGCCCCCCAGCCCCAAACCATGCCCCTTTGCCCCAAGACCCATTCCAGCTGGGGAACCAAGAAGCTAGTTCACATCAGCTGGTTAGGCATCCAGCCTATTAACAGTTTCTCTCAGAAGGTTCTAGCTAAAACCACATTCCCCCATTTTTTCCCAGGAATATTTTCCAGGGGCCCCTCCAGGTCCATTCTCTGCCCACCTCCACTCTGCCCTCTGCCCTGGGAGGCTGTCTACGTGAACTGCCCACCGGACTTCCTTGCACGGGCTTCTGGTTGGGTTCAGCCAGTGGGAGGCGGGAGGAGAGGGAAGTCAGGGTATCTCTCCTCCCAGGCTGCCTTGGGTTGGCTGCATCCCTCCTTCCAGGACCATCACCCTCTCCCACGGCTGAGCTGCCTTCTCTGGGTTCCAGTACCTGCTCCCTCCCTTTGCCTCTGTCTCGTACTAGTAAGGTTTTTACCAGATCCAGGTGCTTAATCATTGTGTTGGTCCCACCAGCCTCACCCACAATCTTTCTTGCTTATGGTTCCTACAGACTCTTCTCACTTCCCCACTTCGAGGGTGCCATCTGTTTTCTGTTGGGGGCCCGTATGAGTTTCCTAGGGCTGCCATAACAAACTACCACAAACTGGGTGGCTTAAAAGAGCAGAACTTCATTCCCTTACAGTTCTAGAGTCCAGGAGTCCAAAATCAAAGTGCCGGCTGTCAGCAGGGCCATGTTCCCTCCGAAGGCTCCAGGGAAGACTCTGTTCTAGGTATTTCTCCTAGCTTCCGGTGTTGCCAGCAAGCTCGGGCACCCTTGGCTTGTGACTGCATCACTCCAGTCTCTGCCTTCCTCATGACACGGCACTCTCTGCTCTGTGTCTCTGTGTCTCTATAGCTCTTGTCTTCCTGTAAAGACACTGGTCATATTGGATTAAGGGCCCCCCCTACCCTAACTTGTTGACATCTACAAAGACCCTATTTCCAAATAAGGTCACATTCACAGGAAACAGGGGTTAGGACTTCAACGTATCATTTTGGGGGGATACAGTTCAGCCCACAACAGGGCCTGACCGATGTAGTGCCCCAAGGGGGCTTTTCTCTCCCTCCAAATTCTCATGCCCCCAAATCTCCTCCACTGGTCCTTCCTCCCCAGCCTTCTTCAAGTTGCTCTCCTAGTTGACTTCCCAATCACCTCAAATGATGTCCCCTTGAAAACTCTTCTTTCTTTCCTGGTCCCATGGCCACCACCCTAGTTTTAAGGCATTCACCTCTTTGCCCTGTCCTGGTCTCCTGACAACCTCCCCACTGCCCAGACCTGAGCTGGCTGTGCACGTGCTCTGCTAACAGTGATGAACCAGACGTGGGTCGCATGCTATGCACATACACCCAGTTGTGAGTTGAAAGTCTCTTCTCTCTCACGTGTGTACTGAAATTGACCATGACTAAGGAAGCACTGCTACCGGCATAGCCCTCCTATAACCACGAGGGGAAAATGAAATGAGAATGACGTGGATGGAGAAAAACTGAAAGAAAATAGAGGCTGAAAGTATGGAGTCACTGATGACATCGTAGAGCAGCTGGATCAACCAACCCTGCAGCCTGTCCTATCTTTGGACTTTCAATCATGTAGCCAAAAAATGTCCACGTTACCTACATCTGTGTGGCTTGCGGTTTCTGTTACTTGCAGCCAAAGGCAAGTACACCACTAGGGGTTTTCCCTGTTTCTAAGTCTAAGCAGATGAAAAAAAAATTAAAAACAAATCAGAAACCAACTTCCCTGGATGCCAGGTGGCCAGATCAGAATTTGAGGCTGCCTGGTTCTTAATGTCAGGATGTCAGAGGGGATAAATAACTTCTACTCTCCCTGGGTCCTTGGATTTTCAGCCCCACCAAGTCTGTCCTGAGTGGATGCTGCAAACCGGCTTATAGCTTGAACGGAAGGAGAGTGGGAGCGAGATAACCTCTGCAGAACCTGGAAGACTGCTTTGGGTTTGGGAAGAACAGGTCAGCAAACTAGACCTGGGGAGAAGGTAGCTTTTCCAGGCATCTTGAATAAGTTGTTGGGAAGAGTAGAGACAGAAAGTCTGTTCAGTCAGAAGAAGGCTGCAATTGTACACCCGGGTCACGGCGGTGGCGGACTTCTGGATAGAGATGCGCACTGAATAGAAATATTTACACCGACCCCCTCCTTAAACTCAGTACATGACAGTAAGGACAGTGAAATATATATTTTTTTAATGTATCAACTCACAAGAACTGGAGAGAAGACAACAATATTGACAATTTTGGAAGCTGAAAAGCAGATAGAAGAGTGGTGAGTGACTGAGCCAATTCAGAGAGCTGGATTCAAAGTTTTATAGTAAGGAAGCTATAAAATAACTCAAATTGCACACACACCCAGGCACACACGCACACCCATCTCAGGAATCAGCAGCATCAGCACCTTAGGAAGCAGGTGTGAAGGTGGGGCAACACATGGAATCTGATTGTTAAGCTCCCCCATCCCGTTCCTGCACAGCGGGGTACATCTCCCGCCCCATGACCTCCCTGGTGGTTTAGTCTCTGGAGAGGGTAAAACCAAGCATCAAGGGCTTGGGGACAGCTGGCACACACAGGACGTAAATGAAGTTTTACACACTGAATGCTAAGTTCCTCCTCCCCCGCCCCCCCCCATTCAGAGCTCAGGACAGTCGTGCTTTCACCCTCTGGTCTGGATCAGCTAAAAAAAATCTAAAAATGCCACCTTCTGGGTTTCTGCAATAAAATGGCTTATCCATATTTCCTTAGAGTGAAGACCATAGTTCTGTGCACAGAACTTCCCAGCAGCTTTTCAGACCCCTCCTCTTAAACATGAGCAGACAGCCAAGAATCATAAGACATTTGGGGAAAAACAACTTGGAGGGAACAGAGACTAAACAGGGGAAGAATGCTTAAAATACCCATGGGCATAGTCTAAAAGGAGAGAAGACACCGTCATCATGAAATACAAGCTGGATACCATCAAAAATAACAATTCAGATAATTAAAAAGACTCTTTGGATTAAAGCTGGTAGGAATTAAGAAAAATAAATCAGGGAATTTGGAAAATAAGTTGAGGATTTCTCAAAAGTAAAACAAAAAGAAAAAAATGTAGGAGAGAAAGGATAAGAAAATTAGAGTCTCAAGAAGGAATAACATCTAAATAATAGGAGTTCTAGAAGGGAGCAGGGGAAATGGAGGGGAGAGGATTAAAATAAAATTCATGACAATGGCCCAAAATCCAAGGACATGAGTTTCCAGATAAAAAGGGCCCACTGAGCAGCCAGCATAATGGATAAAAATGGATCCACACCAACATACTTCACCACGAAATTTCAAATTACTAGAAGCCAAGAGATGATTCTACAAGCTTCTAGGGAGAAAAACGTTTTCATACAAAAGATCAATAACCAGAACGCCTTGGGCTTTTCAACAGCAACATTGAAAGCTCAAAGTCAGTGGAGGGATGCTTTCAAAGCTCCCAAGGAAAATGGCTTCCTGCTGGAATTCTACACCCAGCTAAGTGTCGATTAAATGGGAAAGTAGAATAAAAAACGTTTTCAGACATTCAAGACCCTAGAAAAAATTTACCTCCCATGTTTCATTTCTCAGCAAGCTACTACAGAAAAGTGCCCCGCCGGAAAAAAAAAAAAAAAAAGAAGAAGAAAAAAGGAAAGAATCAAGAAAAGAGATGACATAGGATACAGAAGGTAACAGGAGGTGACAAAGCAGAGAGGTGAAGGGGACCCCAGGATGCTTTTAAAAGACTCTTTCTGGCTTCCAGATTGGAGTCCTTCAGAAGGCTCCAGAAGAAACCTTTTTAAGATGATGAAATCAATAGAACATTTAGTGTATTTGATCATACTGAGAGGATATTTAAACTAAACCAAGGAAGATTTGGAGGCTGAATTAGTAAAAATATATAGAAGAGTAAGCAAGTTTTTAAAAGAGTAAGTAACTCCAGGGAAACCAAAGTACAGTATCTGCAGAGAAGGAAAAGCTAATCTTAGTACACTACGTAGCTTATGTGAAAACAGCACTTACATGAGCATAACAATGTGACAGTGAATATTAATCTAACTAAAGTCACTATAAAGCTGTACTGGGTGGATGGGGAACACCCTCCCCCCAATACATGTGTGCATTTGCAGCTGATGTGAATGGCAGGGGGGGTGTGAGGAAGAGCTACATTCTCATTGTCTACAGTAGGAAGTTAATATATAAAGTTGAGAACTGAGAAACCAACAAGTAGTTATATAAGCATGCCATTTGGAGATAAACCATCAGATTGTTTGCAACAGTTCAAAGCGGTGCCTCTAAGGAGTGGGAATTGGCCAGGGGAGGGAAAATGGCGGACTGCTATTTCTCAAAACAAGTCTTGTAGAGATCTTTGCCTTTCTAGACTTTGCATGTACAGATTTGATTTTTAAAAGACTAATTTAAAAAATACACTACATTAATACAGAGTATTCAAGATGGATTGGGTTCGAACAATTATTTTGACTCAGGTGGGTTTGGGTAGATTTCATGCAATCAAATCTCTAGTGAGATGCCTACTGGGTGCCTTACCTCTACTTTGTAAAAATAAACTTGATGTGGCAGGTGACCAGTCACTCCGCACACAATCTTGCCAAGCTATTGATTAAGGGAAGCATAATCTGAAAGCTTCACACCACCACTCATTGGAGAAGAACAAAGGAAGGGTTACTGCAGTGCTGTTTCCTATCTCTGCTGCCAAAACCACATTGTTTAGGGTCTACCATTCTTTGATTTATTTTTAAATTGCAGTCAGAAATTTCAAAGACCAGTCAAAAGGCTTCACATGCACTTAATCACTGCTAAATGCCACACCTAACTGATATTTGATTTTTATCCTTCAAGCTGAAGGTGGAAAACGTCAGTTTCAACATCTATGTCTATGGCTTCTTGGCCCCAGGGTGGATTTTGCTGCCCAGTGATTGGAGGAGTGGGGTCAGGAAGGAGGATGGTCCAGAAGAGAGGCTGGCAGAGTTCCGTAGAACTCCTGGAAAGAGTTCCAGCAAATGGAGGCAATGTTCCAAACTGCTGGTAATCTTCTCAGGGCAGAGATGGGGACCCCAACTCAGGCCAGGAAGGAATCCCATCGTACTTAATTTTACAACAAAATGGGGCCCAAGCAGGGCACTTGTTTGTAATATTCAAAGTTCCTCTGTGTGGAGGTGCTGATATGTCGAAGGCAAGGCACAGAGGCCTTGGCTGGCACACGTTGCTTGAGAAAATGACCTAAAAATTATACATGCTTCTGCCAGGCATTCCAGGCACCACTGGGGATGTTCTTAAGAAACTCCCAACACATTTTTTTCTCAAATCAAAGTCAACACATGTTTGCTCAATAAAATGAGCATTCTCATTTCCACAGAGGCCTTCAGCAGGGCACATGCAGATGTGAACAGAACAAGAGAACAAAGGACCCAGAGGAAGGGAGAGGATGTGAGAGGAGTTTTGCTGTTTCCGGAGACGTGACCACCAGCATCTCATCATGCTTGTTCTGGACAACAGCACCGAGGAAATCCAAACCTTGCCTTGGATAGTTTACATCTAAACATACCTGACGAATTTATAGAAACAGGGACATGCCTGTATTTTACCTGTATCACCCTATTTCTTATGCTGGTCATCATAGCTTCTAATGACTCACGATGCTTTAGGAATTTCATTTTCCCCAGGAAAGATTCACTGGTGTTGATGGGAGATAGGGTTCCAACTTAAAAAGTTCCTAGTTTTTAATAGCTGTGCTCAGTGACCCACGTCATGTTTCCGTGCACTTACTGGATCCAAAGTTGTTCCCGAAAGGCACACATTATCGCTAATCACAGCGTTTGCGCCGTGCTTTGACAGTTTCTATTGTGCTCTCACACGGTATCGAATGCTGTGGCTTCAACCTTGGTTGCTAATAATTCCTGGCGCGTTTAGAAAAAAAACAGATGCCCAGGCTGAAACCCCAGAGTTCTGATTCTGGGTCTAGGGAGGCCCAGGCACTGGGATTAGAGCCCCTCAGATGATTCTGAGGGGCAGCCCACATTGAGAACCTCTGTCTGACAGCTTCTCAACATGCATAGGAAAGAACCCAAAGTCTTATCATGGCCCCCAAGGCCCTACACGATCAATCCAGGTCACCTCTCCCTCGCCCCTTGCTCACCACACTCCAGACATGGGAGCCTCTTTGCTGTTCTTAGACACACGAACCATATTCCCATCTCCGGCATCTGCCCTTGTTAGGACCCCTTCCAGAACGTTCTTCCCCATCTTGCTCCCTTACTCCATGCATGTCTCTGCTCACATGTCACCTCTTCAGAGAGGCCCTCCTGGGCCACTCCTTCTAAAATACCAGCCTTCACCCCTTACTCTGTTTATTTTTTGTTTCATAGCACTTATCAACACCTGACACTATTATATATTTATTAGCTTACGTGGCCTGTCTCAGTGCCTGGAAACCACGAGAAGCTTAATAAATATTTATTGCACAATTAAATGAGTGGATGAGGATGTGTATTAGATAATGCAAACTCTGGCTTGTAGGAAGTGCTTGATAAATGTGTTTCTTTCCCAATTCACACAAAGCCTGTTGCTTCTACCTGCTGCCTGGTGTCATCCCAAGGAACAGCGACCCCTGCTGGAATTTATACCTGAGTCCCAGATTATAGAATAGAGTCCACTAATCCAGTCCCAAGAATGGAACTTCCAGAAAAAAATACGCAGTGTATGATGAGGCCTTCTGATGTGCATTCATGAAAAATTCCGAATAAGGTAATCACGACATTTACAAAAGCCTTTTGTTGGCATGTTGTGGCAAGTTTTCCCAAGGATGTTCTCTTCTGCCATCTTGTGGCCACACTGGGGAACTTCCAGGGGAGCAGTTTGCGATGCCCTTGCTTAGTCAAAAGGAAAGTTGGGGGCTGGGCTTGCCCAGGGCCATTGGGCAAAACACCTGTGGTCATTTAACCAGGCCCTGGTGCTACCCAGGTTCTCGGGCTTCTGTTTTTTAGAAACAGGAAGCAACCGAGGTGACTGCCTCGATTGGTGGCTTCTGCTGGGGAACAGCAGAGAGAAGCAATCGAGGGCCATTCCCTGCCCAAACTTGGTCCTTCCATTCTGACACATCCCTACATAAACTCTTCACAGCTAGACCCTGGCGATCTGGTCTGGGTACTCAATAAATGCTTGCCACCTCCACAAGGGCAGGCTTTATCTATTTTGTACCCCTAGTGTATTAAACTGCATTGAGGGCTTCCTTGGTGGCGCAGTGGTTAAGAATCTGTCTGCCAATGCAGGGGACATGGGTTCGAGCCCTGGTCTGGGAAGATCCCATATGCCGTGGAGTAACTAAGCCCGTGTGCCACAACTACTGAGCCTGCGCTCTCGAGCCCACGAGCCACAACTACTGAGCCCACATGCCACAACTACTGAAGCCCGCACGCCTAGAGCCCGTGCTCCACAACAAGAGAAGCCACCACAATGAGAAGCCCGTGCACCACAACAAGGAGTAGCCCCTGCTCGCCGCAACTAGAGAAAGCCCGCACACAGCGACGAAGACCCAATGCAGCCAAAAATAAAATAAATTTATAAAAAATAAAATAAAATAAACTGCATTGAGCACAGAGCAGGTGCTTACTAAATAACTGTTGTTGAAGGAATGAAATAATAATTGTGAGTGTTTATAGAGCACTTACTACTTACCATGCACTGTAGGAGGCCCAAGCACTGCACATACATTGTCTCCTAAATTAGGCTGACCAACTCGTCCCAGTTTGCCCAGGACTGTCCTGGGAACTCCCTCAGTCCCTGACAAACAGGGACGGTTGGACCCTGTATTAGCCCGTTTGGGCTGCCTTAACAAAATGCCACAGACTCGGTGGCTTGAACAACAGGAATTACTTTTCTTACAGTTCTGGAGGCTGGAGGTCCAAGATCAAGATGCCATCAGGGTTGGTTTCTGGTGAGGCCTCTTTTCCTGGCTTGCAGACGGCTGCCTGGGGGTGGAGGGGTCGAGGAGGGAAGGAGGGGGCAGCAGTGGGGAGAGGGAGAGAGCCCTCACTTCTTCCAAGGGCACGGATTCCATCATGAGGGCTCCCTCCCTCCTGCCTGGGCTGCCTGCTGCAGGGCCTTAATACTTATGGGACACACGTGGGTTGTGACTGTTAGTAGCTGAGTGGGATATATTAAGAATTCTTTGCAGGTTTGTAGCCAAACCAAGGATCCAAGTAAGACCGATGACTCACTGAAGGTTAGTCTTACCAAGACTGAAATCCATTGAACAGCATGGGGCAGCTGAGAATGTCATTTCTGCCCAAAGGTACAGTTTCAGGAGGGGCTCTCGGCACCTTTGCTGGTAATTGCAGAGCTGGGAAGCCTTACACAGCGAGTTCTGTGAGAGACGGCCTGCACCTCCCTCCTCTTCCCTGTGGTGATGGGGGTAGAGACTGCTCTAGGAGCCACGTATGAAATGGAAACTGTTAAGGGAAGCACTTTCTTCATTCAGCACTCAGGGCAGGACTCCCACACAGCAAAAGCTCTTAGGGCCCCTCACTGGCCTCTGGGACCTGCCACCTTAAGAAATGCAAGGCTCTCGGGAATTCCCTGGCGGTCCAGTGGTTAGGGCTCTGCGCTCTCACTGCCGAGGCCCAGGGTTCGATTCCTAGTCAGGGAACTAAAATCCCACAGGCCATGCGGTGTGGCCAAGAAATATTTTTTAAATGAAAAGAAAAAAAAAAAACAACTGGAAAATATTAAAAAAAAGAAAAACAAAAAACAAAACCGTGCAAGGGTCTCTGTTTCAAGGGCACCAGAATATCAACCTTACAGATCCAGCTCCTGTTCCTTATGAGTCTTTAAACACATCTATGGAGCCTCCAAGTCTCATTAGAACAAGCCAGACATTCCAGTAAATACAAACCCTGGGGGCTCTGAGTGGTCAGAGGTCGGCAGGATTTGGGGAGGGGGGACAGACGCTCTGTGGTCAGGCTGCAGGGGCTGGAGGTGGGCTGTGTCCCCACGGACACACCTCGGAGCCCCGGGCGGCCCAGGCTCTCTCCTGTTTATCGCGTTTGATCAGGTGTGAGCTGGAGGCCGCAGACACTCAGGGCTTCTCCAGGAAGCCTGAAAGGCCTCCGACATCACAGGATGGAGGTGAGTGGAAGGGGAACTGCTGGAGGCCTCTGGGAGGAGTGGGGAGTGGGGAGTTAGTTTTTACTGAGGATGAAGTTTCAGTTTTGCAAGATGATAAAAGCTGTGCAGCGGGCCGGTGGTGACGGCTGCAAAGCAGAGTGGATGCTCTTAATGCCTCTGGACCCTGTAGACCTCAAAATGGTTCGCGGTGAACTTTGCCACATATGTTTTACCATAGTGAGAAAGGAAACAAGACAGCCTGCCCGCTCTCTGTGGCCCTTGCTGTGACTTGCTGGCCACTCCTCCTTTGTAGCCCACACATACCCCCGCCTCCCAAGCCGGCTGCCCCTCGCGTGAGACCCTGGCCCCCGCATGGCGAGCTTCAGAGCTGATCACCATGACCTCGGAGGCGCCAACGCCAGGACTCCCACACTGGCCATGGGGGCGTGCAAAACCCAGATCCATGGGGAGGGGGTTCCAGTGTCTCCAGAACGTCACAAGGTCTTTACAGGAGGTCCTGGATCCCTCTCAGGTGGTAACTGTGTCTAATCTATGCTGTTTCACCCTTGGAAAGCAGGGTTTACCAGCCTCTCCTCCCTACACATGGCCGCTCTTGCCCCTCTAGGCCAGCCCTGGGGTGTCCACCTGGATTTCGGGTGGATCATGTTTCTCTGAGGCCCCCCAGTGCCCGCTTTGCCCTTCTCCCTGGTACACCGCTCCTGTCATCACATGTCTGCATTTGACTACGTGAAAGAAGACAGTACAGCCTGGTGATTAGGAGAGAGGTACTTCTCCCCGCTCAGACATGCTTGGGTTCACATCCTGGCTTGGCCAACTGTTGGGTATATGGCCGTGGGCAAGTTACTTGAGCTGGTTATTCCTCAGTTTTCTCATCTCTAAAATGGGGGTAAGAACACCTTCCTTAGTATCGTTATAAGGATTAAATTCAGTTAATCCATACTGTCCAGTAACCATTGGCAGTGAGAGGCAGGCTGGTGTAGTGGCTGGTAGCCTGGGCTCTCGAGCCAGATGGCAGATGTGACCTTGGGCAGATTACTTGGTTTCTCTGTGCCTGTTTTCTGCTCTGTGGAATGGGACTAATAACAGGAATCTAAATTATAGGGCTGTTGCAAGGACCACATGCTTGTAAACGTGACACAGTAAAGTGCTTCACATGCTGTCTGCCCATATTCAGTGTCCAATAAGGGTTAACTACTTCTATTCGTCATAAAACAAATGAAGCTGCAGGACTTCCCTGGTGGCACAGTGGTTAAGAATCCACCTGCTAATGCAGGAACACGGGTTCGAGCCCTGGCCCAGGAAGATCCCACATGCCGCGGAGCAGCAAAGCCCTTGCACCACAACTACTGAGCCCATGTGCTGCAACTACTGAAGCCCGCGCACCTAGAGCCCATGTTCCGCAACAAGAGAAGCCACCGCAATGAGAAGCCCGCGCACCGCAACGAAGAGAAGAGTACCCCCGCTCGCCGCAACTAGAGAATGCCTGTGTGCAGCAACAAAGACCCAACACAGCCAAAAATAAATAAATAAATTTATTCTTTAAAAAATGAAGCTGCAAAATAAGTCCAGAATGCATGAAAAAAAATCTATGGCTAAAATGGTCAACAAAAATTAAACTGGAAGGTGCATTTAATAAAGTAACTTTGTAAAGTCTAAAATAGACTGCAAAATAAGTATGTTAGTACCCTGAAAGAAATAAAGAACATCCACAAAATAAAAAAAAAATTATGGAGACACGTGGAAACAAAACAAGAATAGGCCAATAAGATTCATGGGGACATTATAACCACTGTTCAAAATATTCTCCATCAAAAAGTCTAAAAACAATAAATGCTGGAGAGGGTGTGGAGGAAAGTGAACCCTCCTACACTGTTGGTGCAAATGTAAATTGGTGCAGCCACTATGGAGAACAGTATGGAGCTTCCTTAAAAAACTAAAAATACAGCTACTATGTGATCCAGCAATCCCACTCTTGCACATATATCTAGAGAAAACCATAATTCAAAAAGATACATGCGCTCCTATGTTCACTGCAGCACTATTTACAGTAGTCAAGACAAGGAAGCAACCTAAATGCCTGTTGACAGAAAAATGGATAAAGAAGATGGTACAATGGAGTATTACTCAGCCATAAAAAGAATGAAATAATGCCATGTGCAGCAACATGGATAGACCGGGAGATTATCATACTAAGTGAAGTAAGTCAGACAAAGAAAGACAAATATCATATGATATCACTTATATGTGGAATCTAAAAAAATGATACAAATGAACTTATTTACAAAACAGAAACAGACTCACAGACATAGAAAACAAACTTATGGTTACCAAAGGGGATGGGGGAGGAGGGATAAATTAGGTGTTTGGGATTAACATACACACTAGTATATAGAAAATAGATAATCAACAGGGACTTATCGTACAGCACAGGGAACTCTATTCCGTATTCCGTAATGACCTAAATGGGAAAAGAATCTGAAAAAGAATAGATATGTGTATATGTATAACTGAATTAATTTGCTGTACACTTGAAACTAACACAATATTGTAAATCACCTATACTCCAACATAAAATAAAAGTTAAGAAAACCACAAAACAAAAACCCCACAAAATATTCTGGCTTTTAGGTATAAGCAATGATATCCTGCTATGTACAACGAAAGCATTTCCATTCCAGATACTCTCCCCAACCCATGTAGGATCGTACTTCAACACTCAGCCACTGTTCAAGTCAGTGAATTATTTTGATTAAACACTGATCAGCAACTTAGAGAAAGGTTTAAAGCACAAAAAAATGGGGGCCAAGGAAAAGGCAGAAGACCGGAGGTTGCGGATCTGGCCCCATGCGTCCCCCTTGGCCACTCCTGCCCCATGACACCTGCCATTGTCCAAAGTGTTTTGTCTAGAACCCCCACAGTCGCACCCGTCAGTCTGATTACGTTTGGAAGAAATGGGAAGATTGGAGGGAAGGTCACTCTGAAAACTCACCCCTGATGATCAGAGTGCCCCGATGCCCCCCATCCCCACTCTTATCCTTTAAAGGCCAGTGGAGGCCACATTAACACTGAGTGAACGTTTTCGTCCAACTGCAAAGCACACTCAATGTTAAAGTCGTAGTCGATTGAGGGGCAGGTCTTCATTCAACATTTGGAAGCCTGGTGTGTGCCAGGTACCCTCAAACAAAGGATTTTAGAGATTTCACATTGTCTCGTGTTCTCTTTGTTTTGTAGGAGATGATAATGAGATTTGAAAGGTGAAGAGTTGCCCCATGTTATCCAGCGGCTGTAAGAAGTGTTAGGACCAGAATATATTTTGAGGATTTAGGATGAGTTCTCTTTGGATTATTGACAAGAGTGGGGTAATGGAGCTGACAGCTCATCACCGTGACGGTTGTTTTTCTCCAGCAAAGGCATACTGTGTAAGTTAGAGGGTAGAAATGACCAGAGAGGCAAAATTCGTAGTCCCTTATAGCTAGTCTTTCACACTAGACCTTGTCAACGAGGCACATTCAAATCACTGCTCAAGGTTCAGTTCTCAGCGTCTTCCATCTCACTCCTCATGGTCCAAGAGATTTTAAATTGTTATTTAACAAAAGAGGCCAACCACCTTCCGGAAATTAAATGGATCACAGGATACACGCAGAGAGCTTCCGGCCCACAGAAAGCTGGACAGTCACAACACACTGAGGGCTGTGTCACAGGAGTGCAGAGGAGAGACAGCCAAACTGTTGCCAGAGCTGCTCCAGGTCTTTGCTCAAAACCTGCCAACCCCTACCTTTAGCAGGAGTGAACATAAATCTTTAAGTTAAAGGGTCCAGAGATAAGAAAGGAAGCTACAAACAAAAAAACCCAGATGGGGACTTCTCTGGTGGCGCAGTGGTTAAGAATCCGCCTGCCAATGCAGGGGACACGGGTTTGAGCCCTGGTTCGGGAAGATCCCACATGCTGCGGAGCAACTAAGCCCATAAGCCACAACTACTGAGCCCGCACTCTAGAGCTCGCGAGCCACAACTACTGAGCCGGCGTGCCACAACTACTGAAGCCCGCACACCTAGAGCCTGTGCTCCGCAACAAGAGAAGCCACCGCGATGAGAAGTCCGCACACCTCAATGAAGACCCAATGCAGCCATAAATAAATTAATTAATTAAAAAAACAGAAGCCCAACGCAGCCATAAATAAATTAATTAATTAAAAAAACAAATCCAGATGGAACCAGCTGGGACCAAGATGGTGCCCCGAATCGAATCTGACCTCCAACAGACCGAGTCGCATGATACACTGATTTTACTACATTAGCATATTAAACGACACACACCTACCAACGGCCATGACCGGACACCAAGGACCAAAAAAGGGTAAAAGCGGTGGCACTCCCCTCCCTCGGAGAAAGTGCTGCCGCCTCCCCAGTAGACTAACGCATATGCCTCCCCATCATTAGCCTCAGTCCTCCTCCCTTCGTCTTTACTCTAAAATTAAATCCCTCTCACCAGGTGGGTGAGAAGCTGATCTGTGAACTTACCTCCTGTTTCTCCATTCTTTGGCCCATGAATAAAGCTTGTGCTGTGTCCATCTCAGCTTCAGTTTTGTTATTTGCCTACTTGAACCCAGCTGGGCTAGGGCTCAAACAGGGACCATGCAACTTAATTTGGTAACGAAACTGGGGAACAGGAAAACCGTTGGAGGAAGTGGCCTGGATCCTGAAGACGAAGAGGATTTTGCCAGGAGGCGCGCGTGGGCAAGGGGGTGGGTAGAAAATAAGCGTCTCAAGGCCTGATGTTTCTTTTGCCTTTGACTAGAAGTGAGAACCCACTGCATTCCAGGAACGAGAAGCAGCTGGTGGGTCAGAGAGAGCACAGAGAAAGGTGACATATCCACAGAAGAAACAGCCTTCTCAGTTAAGGAATGAGGACTTGATCCAAAGGGTAGAAAAGGTCCTCAGCAAGCTTTGATCATTTACATTTGCGTTTCTCACTCTAGACTTTGTCCCTCTGTTTCATTCCGTCTCCACACTGCAATGACAAGCTTGTGCCTGAAGCATCTTAGAGATCCAAGCTCCTAACCCAGGAACCAGTTTCCACATTCAGAACTGTGCACACGTCTAAGAACTGTTGCTCGTTTTTACAAGAATGCCAAAGCAGACTTGTTCTGAGTCTGATACCTGGGAATGGTTATATGATAAATATCTACAGGATGAATTAGGCAGGAAGTGTTTATAATATTTTGGAACGATTTTTATTCAAGTAGAAAAATGCTCACGAGTATTGAGAAAAACACTTGGAGATGGTACAAAAATATGCACACAGGAAGCTCCTAGTAATAAAAGAGAAGTGTAGCCACAGATAACCCTGAGAAAAGTAGGAAACGAACTCTGATATTTCATGTTCCTGGAATTTACTGTTTGTGGGTCTTGCTCTGTTCATGCTTTTATCAACTTCTGATGAAATCTTAATGAGCGGGCACAGCTTTTATAACCAGGAAAGGAAACGTTCAGGATTTCTTACTCTGCCTCCAAATACACAGACACTTACTCTTCAGAATGAGAATTTATTTCATACCATTGAAGCTCTAAAAATCATGACTTGCCTTTACCTGAGTAGTTTTTTGAGTTATACATAATTTAAAAAGACGTAGGGGCTGGAAAAACAAAACTAAAAGCAGAAGGTAAAGTTGCCAGTTCCTACTAGCCGGTCCCCATTGTGTACCATTCTAAAGCCTAAACACTCACTTTTTGCCTCATTTAACATTGTTTCCATAGAGTGTTCGAAGGCAAACAATATGGAACTTTGCCACCATTTCAAAAATTTAAGTTAGTCCAAAATAACTTTGTGTCTTAGGAAAGGAGTTAAATGCAGGGTATGGACGCAGTGTTGTAAAAGTATGTGCATGTGTGTGTGTATGCTTTAAATAAGACTTCTCTGCAAAACAAACAAACAAAAGGACTTCTTTTAGAGTGTTAGGTTCGTTGCTGGCTGCTTAGAAAACAGCTTTCTTGGTTTGGTTCACAGTTCTGAAGTCTTCCCCATCAGCGGCCATACAGCAGAGTGTCCCGCCCCCAGGGGACAGACACCTGGGCACATCCTGGGCCCAATCCGTCCTCCACTTGCTTCTTGATATTCACATCTGTGTCTGTGAGACGGAATCCAACTTGGGATATGGGTTGCTATTTTCCAGGTACTCTTTCTTTTCATCCGCATCAAACTGCGCTTCAATCTCTGCTGGATTGATGTACGTATAGAATCGGGCCATGATGGCAAATATTACGCTGACGACCAGAAGCAACGCCGCAAACAGAACATACTCGGCCCACTTTGAAGTTGGAGCAAGGAAGAAAACAAAAACAATACAGGTTATGGGAATGTATGTATCGTGGGTATTCTTTCTTGAGACATCCAGATCGAAGGTGTTGGAAATGAAGTTGTTAGGGGAAACTGGTAGCTACTGCCACAGATGCAGAATGGCCAGCTTTTCTTGAATGCCCAGTGTAACAGTAACATTCTTCGAACAGCTCTGGAGTGCAGACACCCAGGACTTTAAGAAGATGAGACAAAATTTCTGAAAAACCCAAGTCTTAAGATAAATAGCTGGCCCCTGGAAGGATGGGGACCAAGAGCACACCAGGCAGAGTACTCCTGAGGGAAAAAGAATGTGCTGAAATGTTCTAAGGTAAGACCCCCATGTTATCTTTTGGCAAAACGTGGAGGTCTTGAGCATGAAGGATTAGCACAGGCTCTGATGGGACCTGGTGGGGGAAGTAATGAGTCTGATGGGGTAAAGGGACAGCTCCCTTATGAGGCAGAGATTCTGAGTGCTGAAGGAGAGTTCCAGAACCTGAAAAGCCCTCATTTTATTTTAATGGGAAAAATTACGACAACCTTTAGAATGGCTTTAACTTTAGGTATTATGGAACTTTCTGGATAACACGCCTGCTTTGGGGCCATTGAGCTGCATTCACTGAAGCCAGGAAGGATGTTTCCTTTGATAGCAAACCATATGAGCGTGTAGGTATGTTAACCCCATCTGGTTACATCTGGTTATTTTCCAAGTAGAAATAAGAAGAATCAGCACACACTTGGCTGTAAGACCTTTTTGTATCTGCCCTGTCTGGCTGGTCTGGCAGTTTTACTCAGCCATTAGCCAAGACGACCACGTGTATATACGGACAGCTAGGGAGGGTCGTCGCGATGATGATTAACAGGCGAGAAGACAGAGGTACGCGCGATCTCTGTCTGCATCAGTACCTGTTCACTGAACTGGCCTGCTCCTGCTACGATGAGGACGATGAAGTTGCCAATTGCCACTGTCAACAGCCACCCTGCTTGAAGCACGGATTTCATGTTGGAAGGAGCCTGAGGAAACGAAACAGAGTGAGTCCCGATGTAGACGTCAACCGCAGAGCGGGAGAACACAGCGAACTCACAGACTCCCTTAATTAGGCCGTCTACCCCCAGAATGCACATTAAGAGTCAGGCTGGTTTAAATGTAAAAAGGATTATCACTTGGATAACAAGACATCCCAAATGCTCCTGTGGTATGAACATACAAGAATCCTTTGTTTTTCACTCTCCACATGCTTGCAAAGCTGTCATCCTAATGAAATGGACGAATCTACAGATGAACCGATTCTGCTTCTACAGAAGAATTTTCAGACAAAGCCATGCAGTCCGACCTCTCCTTCCCCCCAAACGGAGGCTGCTCTCTGCGCTGTCATCTTGCTCTTTGGGGAGCTTCCCCGCTAGATCACCAAAACTTCTCTTAGAACTCTTGTCCCCTGTGTTATAGTCATCTCCTTAACGAGACTGTGAGGTCATCGCAGAAAGGGATTACCCAGCTCATATTTACAATCTTTACTGCAAAACTTGAAGGTATTAGGCATGCTGGGGTTAGGACGACCGTAACTGTATTTTGATACGATAGTTCAGAACCTAAGCTCTAATTTAGGTATCAGCAAAATGTGCCTCATTAGTCTAATATTCACAAAAGCAATACTATTTTTTAACTTTTAAAAGCTAGACCTTGGGCTTCCCTGGTGGCGCAGTGGTTGAGAGTCCGCCTGCCGACGCAGGGGACGCGGGTTCGTGCCCCGGTCCGGGAAGATCCCACATGCCGCGGAGCGGCTGGGCCTGTGAGCCGTGGCCGCTGAGCCTGTGCGTCCGGAGCCTGTGCTCCGCAACGGGAGAGGCCACAGCAGTGAGAGGCCCACGTACCGCGAAAAATAAATAAATAAATAAATGAAATAAAAATAAAAATAAAAGCTAGGCCTTAATCAGTGTGTTTACTGGGAGCTACAAAGAGACCTCGAGTGAACCTTAAAAATAATGAGGACACAGACCTATGCATGAGCCTGTTATGAACAGGGTTGTTTCAGAACGTGGGATCCACTGACCATCACGACCCTGGTAACGGTTGTTAATACAGTTTTTCCTACTTAGGACCCTAAATCTCTAGCATGTGACTGGAAATTCAGATACCTATATATGGACACTCATGATGCTAAATAGTAATATTCTTTTTTTTTTGGCCACGCTGTGTGGCTTGCGGGATCTTAGTTCCCTGACCAGGGATTGAACCTGTGCTCTCGGCAGTGAAAGCATGGAGTCCTAACCACTGGACTGCCAGGGAATTCCCTAAACAGTAATATTCTTATTCAGTAAATAAGACTTGGTAATTTCTAAAACCTTGTTTGGTAGAACCTACCGTAATGCTTTCTAGAATTTTCTTTTACACTGTAAATACATGGCTACCCTAGCTTTTAATTAAGTCCCAGCAGCATTATTTGAAGGCAGGGTTGTAGGAGAGGGCTGTACAGAACAATAGACAGGAAACCTGAGAATATGAGAACTCCAATCCCGTGACGGAGAAAACCACCTCGCCGCAGGTGAGGAGGAAGTACTGGGGGATTTGCAGGGCCATGCTGATTGTGTTCGGGGAAATATCTTCAAATATCGTCAGTTTGGGGCAGCTGTCACCCTAAACCAGTAAGGCAAAAGCAAGAAGAAGAAATGAAAATCGAGACTGCTTCCAGAATAAAAATTGCTCAGAGAGGCAAACTGAATTTGGACCTTCAGGGTTACACCATAGGATCTATCCAGAAAGTACACATTTTAAATGTAAATATGCAACACTGCATTTTATCCTTGGGATGGGATGGCCTTGGTAGGATTTGAAAATATGTTCACTAGCTTTTTCTTCTTAAATAAGAGAGCAGATTGGAAGTCAGGTTTGTTGAAAACATTGCCAGCTCTTTGAACGAAAAGCTTCCAAGGTCCATGTTGACAGTCTATGAGGACACTGGTCAATGTGAACGTTTAGAGGTCAGTCTGTTTAATTTTATTCTAAAGGTGAACTTAAGGCAATGATAAACCACAGAATTAGTGGTGAACTGAATTAATTCTAAATTCGTTTAAAATACAGATCCTAATATCACTCTGTTAAATCATTACTATGTCCTGTTTTCAAGGACTCATATCAATAAACTTTGAGTGGAACTTCTGATTCAGTGCAATGAGTTACTAACCTCCCTTGTGATTACATAGGTATACGCACTACCAAATTCAAGGTAGGATGTTTCCAACTTTTTACACTGTTGTGCAATCTCTGGTGAGTTTATTGTGAAGGTCTTTCTATGAAAAGAAAGATTAATATAAATTAATGCTCTTGGTATTGAAAGTTTCAATGTATTATTTAAAGAAAAAGACTTGAAACCCTTGAACTTGGGAGCAAAGTGTCCATTGTAGGTACTTACTTGCCAGAAGAGAAAAAATGATATTCGCTGGCATTGTGACTGGTGACGTTTTCATAAACTTCCCTATCCATTGTGACATTGAAGCTCTCAGCAAGAGTATTTACAAATCTGAAACAGAAAACCATCTGTCTTGTGAGTGGACTATGGAATGATTTGCTCCAGGTCACAGTATGTGCATCTGAAGTTGGGCTCTCTTCCCTTTTGGAAGGAATTTAAGATGTCTGCAGAAGATGTCTAGAGTATAAAGGCAGAAAGTAACTTACTCTAGGTTTGCCTTTGCTCACCTCATGAGAACACACCTAAAATAATTTATTTAACTCAGGTAAATGCCGGGAACTGTTCTAAGTACTCTGTGACTAGGAACTATCTCAGTGGTATTTTGGGATATTAAGTACAGATTGAAATAGCTGCATCTCCTCCCCCTCCGGAAGGCAGCCATGTCTTTGTGCTTCTTATTTCAGAAGCTTGACAGCCAAAGCGATGAAGGACCAAAAGCAGTAGTTGCCGAGTACCTAAAAGACAGCCTCCAACTGGGGCTTCTTTTACAGCGTCAGGGAAGCCCATTTATTTCCTTTACTTTAAACAGCAGCTTCAGGCAGGGAGGGGCTCCAAGAAGTGGACAGGAAGACGTGGGCCAGCCCAGCAATCAGAGACAGTTTGGAGGAATTCCCTTCAGATGGCAGAGACCTGTGTCTGCAGGTCGTGGAGTAACAGTGATCAGCACCCATGGGAATACGGCTGGGAATGGAACACCCAGTAGGACTGGGTGCTGGGTCCCAAGGTTTCCAGTCTCTGAAACATTCCCTGTGTCCAAGCGTCAATGGGACCATTTGAGTTGTTTGCCTCCAAAGGACCATATAGGTGGTGACTGGGTGGACAGATGATTAGAGATCCCTTCCTCAAGTGTTCCAGGCTAGAGAAGACTCTGATATTCTTGTACTGCCCCAGGGAGAAGGGGGCTACCCCAAATAAGAGCAGCGGACCTTTCCTACCAGATAGGTGATTTGAAGGCATACAGAAGATCATCCAATTCAGAGAACGAGAAGTAATAACAGTATACACCTAAGTACCATAAAGAACAATTTACCTTCCACATCCCTAAAATACATGGTGATGGAATAAAATTTACGTTTTAAGGCAGGACAAGAATATGTAAGCATACCATTCCCTGCCCTGTATTGAGCACTCCCTAATACGCAGTGTGCATCTGCATTATACATTAACGTGACCTCCCCAAAGGTGGGAATGCTGGCTCCACCGTAAAGATCAATTTTTTTTTTCCTTTCTTCTGACGTCAGCAGTGTAACTTCTTGGAAGATAACATTCTTTCCTAATTCTGTAAGGGGTCGTGGTGACCTGCTGCTTGCTTTGTATGTGCAGACTTAGACTATGTGTTTTTGGTGAACCTTATGTAAAAATGTGTGTCATTTTGATGTACAATCTTTTGTCTCAAAAATGTATATTTTGAAGTACCTTTGTGGTTTGTTTTTTTTTTGGCCACGCCAGGCAGCTTGTGGGATCTTAGTTCCCTAACCAGGGATTGAACCCAGGCCCTCGGCAGTGAAAGCGTGGAGTCCTAACCACTGGACCACCAGAGAATTCCCTTGAGGTACCTTTGTATACATGAAGGTCCTTTGACTTCTAACAAATGGAACAGTCCTCAGAGTTTTTTGAAAGACTGTCTCCTGGGTTATAATCTTTTAGATCTGCTCGAATAAAATTCTCTATTTCTCCTTTAGATGGACTATTGATTAATTTTTTTGTCAACAGTGGCCAAGTTTCATCTACTTTGTGGCAATAAGTAATATTGGTCAAATTCCAGGGACTGAGAGGACATTTTTATGAATGAAACATTTGACCTGGTGTCATTTAACAGGTGATTAAAATAGAAAACTGAACCTGATGTAGGTCAACAGGTGCCTAATAGAGTGAATATTGCTCCAAACTGTAAATGCCACTTTGATAAAAGATTAAGATGAACCATTCAAAAGAGAGACAGTGGAAACAGTACGAAATTAGGAAGTAGACCCTTGGGCCTGGGGCCTGGCTTTATGTATTATAAGCCAGAAGACTGAATAAATCCTATCCTAAGGCTTGAGTACTACTGCCCGCCTGACATATGTCTCAGGGCTGGTACAAGATACCAATAAGAATGGAAATAATCTGAAAAAAAAAAAAAAAAAGCAACACCACACATACCAGATGTGTTTTCATATACACACAGAAAAAAGGAGAGGATAAACAGCAAACACATTCTGAGTGCTTCGAAAGGCATGGAAAGCGGAGGTTCCAGATCAATTGTGCTCTGAGAGCTCCGATCAGGCAAATCTTAGGGTCCACTAGGCTTCAAGCTGGCTTGACGTCTTAGGAGCACCAGGATCTAAGCTAAAAAGTGATCATGGGAGGAGGGATGGAGAGTGGGAACCAGCTGAGAAAACAAGATGGGACCAATTCCTTAAAGAATAACGAGGGTACAGAGATATTTGTTCCTCTTCAATAAAAATTTTTTTTAAAAAAGGCTTTATGAGCTATAGTTCACATACTGCAAAATTCACCCCTTTAAAGTGTGCAGTTCAGTGATTTCCCTATAGCCACATGGTTGTGCAACCATCACAAGAGTCCAGTTCTCGTCACTCTAAAAAGAAACTCAATACCCGCGAGCAGTCTCTCTCCATGCCCCCTCCCCACAGTCCTTGGCAACCACTAATCTCCTTTCTGTCCCTGTGGATTTGCCTGCCATTTCATGTAAATGGAATCATACAGCAGGAGGTCTTTGTGCCTGGCTTCTGTCACTTAGCATAATGTTTTTAAGGGGTATTCATGTGACAGCATATAGCAGTACTCCATCTCTTTTCATGGCTGAATAATATTCCACTGTATGGATAGACCACATTTTGTTTATCAGTTGATGGGCATTTGAATTGTTTCTACATTTTGTCTATTGTGAATAATGCTGCTATGAACATTCATCTACAAGTTTTCGAGTGGACATATATTTCCATTTCTTGTGGGTTGTATACCTGGGTGAAAAATTGCTGGGTCATATGGTAACTCTATGTTTAACATTCTGAGAAACAGTTTTTCAAAGTGGTTGCATCAGTTTACATTTGCACCAGATGTGTACAAGGATTCCAATTTATCTGCCTCCTCACCAACACGTTTTATTACCTGTTTTTTTTTTAATTTATTTATTAGAGCCTGGTGAATGTGAAGTGGTATCTTGTTGTTTTGATTCACATTTCCCTAATGAATGATGCTGCTGAGCATCTTTTCATGTACTTTTTGGCCAATAGTATTTTTTTTGGATAAATGTCTATTCAAATACTTTGCCCATTTAAAAAATTGGGTTGTCTGTCCCTTTATTATTGAGTAGTAATAATTTTTATACATTTGGAATATAAGTCTCTTATATATGATTTGCAAATATCTTCTCTCATCCTGTGGGTTGTCTTTCACTTTCTTGATGGCATCATTTGTAGCACAAATGTTTTCAATTTTGATGAAGCCTATTACTATTTTTGTTGTTGTTGTTGTTTGTGCTTTTAGTTTCATATATAAGAAACCACTGCCTAATCCAAGGTCACAAAGATTCATTCCTATTTTTCTTCTAGAAATTGT
The DNA here is from genome assembly GCF_949752795.1 of Hyperoodon ampullatus. Taxonomy (NCBI): domain Eukaryota; kingdom Metazoa; phylum Chordata; class Mammalia; order Artiodactyla; family Ziphiidae; genus Hyperoodon; species Hyperoodon ampullatus. The sequence goes on along the minus strand of NC_136929.1, from coordinate 12,181,227 downwards.
ATTGCTTTAGTTATATTTAGGTCTATGATCCATCGAGTTAATTTTTATATATGGGATCAGTGAGGGGGGTGTTCAACGTCAGTCTTTTGAATGTGGATTTCCAGTACCATTTTTGGAAAACTCCACAATTTTTAAAATGAAGATATCTTTCTGAATCTACTTATGGCCAATCATGTCCCAGCTACACTCCCTCCTTAAAGCATCTTTTTTCAGTATGGCAGTCATCAAAACCAGGACTGAAATAAACTGAACTGACAGTAAATCTTAAATTGAGATTTTTAGCAACCAATGAAGCATATAATCACATTATCTACATGAATGATTTCTGTACCACTACTGAATAAAAATATTTGTAAAATATTGTTTTTTTAAACTTTTTTCATCCTTTTTGTATTTCTTTTTTGTATTACTTATGATGAACATATTAATTTGGTACAGTAGTTTATATACATTTATAATTTATAAAGGATACCATATTCATACATTGCGGGTACATGCTCAAAATATTTTTATTGAATGTGATAGAAGGTTTAAAGATCACTGCCCTCGAGAAACTTCCCACATGTGGACAAAGAAACATATGTGAATGTGGACTGTGACATTGTTTGGAAAAGCGAAAATAACCTAAATTTCCTGTACAGAGGAATGGACAAAAAAATTGTGGTATATCCATGCAATGGAATATTATACAATGGTTTAAGTGAATGGATAAGGGACACAGATATGAATATGACTAAATATTAAAATAATATTTCTAATGTAATATATTTTATAATATGATTGCAGAATGACATATACACAGGACAATAACATTTTAAGTTTAAAAACATGTCAAAAACATATTGTTTATAGATACATATATATGTAGCAATATGTAGTGTTAAAAAAATTCATGAGAAAGATCAGTATCAAATTCTTGACCACTTTTTGACTGAAGTATTGCCATTTATTTAAAAGAATGTAGTCTATTAAGTCCTGCAGTTTCCTGATACCACATAATTAAGAGGATTCCATTTTGCTTAAGGTTCTATATACTATTCCTTTATTTCATATATTACTCAGAAGTCTGACTTCCTGAAATTTTTGAAGTTGTTCTAATTATCAGTTTGTCTCTGACGCTAGTTTTTCAGAACTTCCCTTTTTTTTTTTTTTTTTTTTTGCGGTACACGGGCCTCTCACTGTTGTGGCCTCTCCCGTTGCGGAGCACAGGCTCCGGACGCGCAGGCTCAGCGGCCATGGCTCACGGGCCCAGCCGCTCTGCAGCATGTGGGATCCTCCTGGACCGGGGCACGTACCTGTGTCCCCTGCATCGGCAGGAGGACTCTCAACCACTGCGCCACCAGGGAAGCCCCTTCCCTTTTTATTTTAATGTGTCTCCTGGGCATTACTGAAATAATAAATAATAAAACCTTTGATCCGTTAAGAATTTGTTGTTGCCAATAAAAAGAAAAAAGCTTCTGGTTTATCTTTTACCACGTGGATGGATTGGTGGAGTTAAGTGTTGGCGACCTCATGTATCCTTCTTCTTTTCTAAGATCTCATCAAAGACAATGAAGGAGGAGAGGGAGAGGGAGAGGAGTGAGGAAGGGGGGAAAGGGGAAGGGAAGGAAGAGGGGGAGGAGAGGAAGAGGAGGAGAAGAACGAAGCTTTAACAGCACCAGAACAAGAAAGGATACCACAATCTAAATTGTCCAAAGTTTCTAAGGTTAGGAGACGTTTTTGACAAAATCAAAGCAATGGATTCTGAGGCACAAAACAATACCCTGAGGCACAAAGGAAATCCCAGAGGTGATGCCAGCTCAGAATCAAATACAAAGGTCAGGAAAGGGCCAGGTGACCATGATTAGTGTACTTCCTCCCAGGTCTGCTAAGGCAGTTGTTGCGTATGTGCGTGGGTGAGGGAGAGAACAACAATCCAGAAGATAGAAAAGGTATTAGGGGCTGAACTGTGTTCCCCACTTCCCAATTCATATGTGGAAGTCCTAACCCCCCAATATCTTGGAATGGGACTGTATTTGGAGACAAGGTCTTTAAAGAGGTAAAATGAGGTTATTCGGGTGGGCCTTAATCCCAGATGACTGGTGTCCTTATAAGAAGAGGAGATTAAGACACAAGCACACACAGAGGGATGACCATGTGAAGATGAAGGGAGAAGACGGCATCTACAAGCCAAGGAGAGAGGCCTCAGAGGAAACCAGCCCTGCCGAAACCTTGACCTCAGACGTCCAGCCTCCAGAACGGTGAGGAAGTCATTTTCTTTTTGTTTAAGCCTCCCAGACTGTGGTACTTTGTTATGGCAGCCCTAGCAAACGAATACAGAAGGGAACAAAGAAAACGAGGGAAGGAACCGAAAATTCAAAGGGCCTAGTGCAGGCAAGATTTATGAATAAAATCACATCCGGACTTACTTTCACTGCAGAGAAATGTGAGAACACCAAGGAGAAAGGAGATAACAAAAGCGAGGAGAGAAGAAAATGAAATCAACTACAAAGACTGGCAGACGCTTTTTGTTGTTTTTTTTTTTTGTCTGCACAACTAGGTACTAGATGCCAGTAGAAAAAAAACCTCCAAGGTTCTGGGAGAAAATAGCATCCAACCTTATGATGAAGTGTACGAATAGAAAAAGGCATTTTCAGGCACGCAAGGGCTTGCAATTTACCTCACAGCTTCTCTTGACAAGATAACTGAGCATATCCCACAGCAAAACAAGAAAGGTATCTCAGAAAGATGACATGAGATCCAAGAAAGAAAGGCAGAAACCTGGGCATACGACAAAAATTCTGTGAGGATAGTGGCATCACAAGATTACAGAGCAAAGGTTCCAGTGGGATCAAAGAGCATGCTGAAGGTTTCCAGAGACACGGAGCCCTGGATCCGCTCACCTTGGGGATAAAGGCTTATGCTTTTGTCAATGAGAGGTCAAGTAAGTTACAGGACAAAAACAAAAGCTATGCGAGAAAGCCTTGGTTAAATTAAGGCAATCAGGATGCAGTATCACCGAACAATTCATGGAATGTCAATGAATCTTGACATTCAGAACATTTCCCTTTGAGGATACATTTTCAAGTTTATAAAGTTACATTCTCTTCTCTTTCAGACTGATCACTCTTATTACACTACGACTAATATTTATACAGTCAAATTGTAAATCCTGTGTATTGATCTATTTTTTAGACTCCACCTAGCACATGAAATACACGGAAAAATAAATGTTAAGTATTAACAATGTGAAACATGGGCAGTAAAGAGAGATGAAGAGTACATTAATTTCTTTATACCATTAAATTAGTAGATACCACCGTAATAACATACTTATTTCTCTATTAATGTGTTCTAGTGGTAGCTAGTAAAAGCTAAAATCAGAAATTTGGTTGTAGCCACAAAGAAATGGGAATTGCAGTAAGGGTTAAGGCAAATAGGAGACCTACTCTCATTTTTCCCCAATTTATTCTTATTAAAAAAGTGTATTTATAGTAAACTGGCTTTTTTGCTATATAGTTCTATGAGTTTTAACACATGTCTAGATTTATATAAACATCATCACAATCAGGATACAGACCAGTTCCATTGCCCCCAAATCTCCCTCATGCTACTATGTAGTTAAACCTTTCCTCCACTCCTACCCATGTCAACCACTAATCTGTTCTTTATTCTTAGGGGTTTTTTTGCCACTTCCAGAATGCCATATAAACGGAATTACACAGTATGTATAACTTTTTGAGATTGGCTTCTTTGATGGTATAATGCACTTCAATTTCTTTTATATTGTTGTATGAATCAGTAGTTCGTTTCTTTTTTTTCTTGAGTAATATTCCATTGTATGGATGCAATAAAATCTGATGTCTGTTTATCCATCACCCACTGAAGGATATTTGGGTGACTTCCAATCTTTGGTGATTATAAACAGAGCTTCTATAAACATTTGAGTATAGGTTTTATGTGAGCATAAATTTGCATTTCTCTAGGATAAATATCTAGGAGTGAGATGGCTGGCTCATATGGTAAGTGTACCTTTAATTTTACAAGAAATTGCCAAACTGTTTTTCAGAATGGCTGTACCATTTTGCACTTCCATTTCAACGCATGGGAGGTCTAGTTGCTCTGTATCCTCACCAGCACTTGATATTGTCAGTTTAAAAAATTATTATAGCCATCCAACAGGTGTGTCATGAAAACTCACTGTGCTTTTAATTTATATTTCCTCAATAACCAATGATGTTGAACATTTTTTCATGTGCTTATTTGTGTATCTTCTTTGGTGAAATGTCTGTTAAAATCTTCTGCTCTATTTTTTGTTTTGTTTTGTTTTGTTTTGTTTGCAGGACGCGGGCCTCTCACTGTTGTGGCCTCTCCCGTTGCGGAGCACAGGCTCCGGACGCGCAGGCTCAGCGGCCATGGCTCACAGGCCCAGCCGCTCCGCGGCACGTGGGATCCTCCCGGACTGGGGCACGAACCCGTGTCCCCTGCATCGGCAGGCGGACTCCCAACCACTGCGCCACCAGGGAAGCCCTGTTTTTAGTTTTGAGAAAATTTATTTTTTTTCTTTTATGGATTATGCTTTTGGTGTCATATCTAAGAACTCAAGTCACAAAGATTTTGTTTCCCTATAAAAATTTAATAGTACATTTTACATGTAGGTCTGTAATCAATTTTGAGTTAATTTTCCTACATGATGTATAAGACTTTTTATATAATTTTGTATAAAATGTGAAGTTTAGGACCAATTCATTTTTTACATATGAGTGTCCAAATGTTTCAACACCATTTTTTAAAAAGACTAAACTTATTAGCCCATTGAATTGTCTTTGTACTTTTGTCAAAAGTCAGTTGCCTGTACTTGGGTGGGCCTATTTCTGGACCATTACACTGACCAATTATGCTAAGTGAAGTCTGCTAGACAGAGAAAGACAAATACTGTATGGTGTCACTTATATGGGGAACCGAAAAAGAAAAAGTTGAATACATAGAAACAGAGAATAAAGTGGTAGTTGCCAAGGAAGGAGGGAATGGTGAGGGGAGATGTTGGTCAAAGGGTATAAACTTTCAGTTTTAAGATGAATAAGTTCTAAGGATCTAAATAAAGTACAGCATGGTGACTAATTAATACTATATTGTATACTTGAAATTTGCGAAGAGATTGGATCTTAAAATTCTCATAATATAAAAAGGGTAACTTTGAGGTGATGAATATGTTAATTAACTTGATTGTGGTAAATATTTTACAGTGTATACATATATCAAATCATCACGTTGCATACTTTAAATATATATGATTTTGTCAATTATACCTCAATAAAACTGGAAAAATCATAAACCAAAAAACCAATGCTACAATTGAGATAGGAAATGCACTAAACCTATAGATCAATTTGGGGAGGATTGACATCTTTTCTATATTAAGTTTTCTAATCAATGAAACCAACATCTCTCCATTTATTTAGGTCTCCATTGATTTTTCATCAGCGTTTTGTAGTTTCAGCTCTCAAATCCTGTATATGTCTTATAAGATTTATAATTAGTATTTCATCACTTTTTTTGGGCTATGGTAAAAGGTATAGTTTAAAATTTTCAGTTTCCAATCATTTATTGCTAGTATATAGAAATATGTCTGTTTTGTTGTTGGCCTCGTATCCTGTAACCTTTCTAAACTCACTTACTGATTCTATGGGCTTTTTCTGTAGAGTCCTTGGGACTTGTTTATGCAATCCTGCCTTCGTGAGTTGGGATAGTTTTATTTCTTCCTTTCCAATCTAGATGCTTTTATTTATTTTTCTTGCCTCATGGCACTAGCATCCAGAAGGATTGTGAATAGGAGTGGAGTGGACAGTCTAACCTGGTTCCTGATCTTAGGGGGAGAGCATTTAGACTTTTGCCTTTAAGTACAACGTTAGCTTGGATTTTTTTAGATGTACATTTTCAGAGTAAGGAAGTTCCCTTCAGTTCCAGTTTGCTGAGAGTTGTTAAATGAATGGATGCTGAATTTCATCAAATGCTTTTTCTGCATCAATTCGTATGATGATGTGGATTTTCCTCTTTAGTTTATTAAGATGATGGATTTTATTTATGATTTAAAAAACACTGAACCAGGGCTTCCTTGGTGGCGTAATGGTTTAAGAATCCACTTGCCAATGCAGGGGACACGGGTTCGAGCCCTGGTCCGGGAAGATCCCACATGCCGCAGAGCAACTAAGCCCATGAGCCACAACTACTGAGCCTGGGCTCTAGAGCCTGTGAGCCACAACTACTGAGCCCACGTGCCACAACTACTGAAGCCCGCGTGCCTAGAGCTGGTGCTCCGCAACAAGAGAAGCCACCGCAATGAGAAGCCCGCGCACCGCAACAAAGAGTAGCCCCCACTCGCCGCAACTAGAGAAAGCCCGTGCAGCAACAAACACCCAGTGCAGCCAAAAATAAATAAATAAAATAAATTTAATAAATAAATAAATTAATTAATTAAAAAAAGCCATTGAACCAGCCTTACATTCTTGGAGTAAAGCACATACTCTCATTTTATATCCTTGTTATAGTTGAATTTTACTATGGGTATACATTAGTTATGTAAGAAGCTGATATAACTTAAGTTTTAAAGAAATACACATACCTGATTCCATTTTTTCCATTTTCTGGCTTCTGGTTAAGGCCATCCTTTACCTGAGAAAGAAAACATTTTCAAATCTAACTCATCAGAATAAGTTCAGAAGGAGAGTGATATTGGCACTTATCCTAGGAGCTAAGGGCACCTTGATTACATTTGCTGGGCTCCATTCTTCAGCCCTGGTTCACCTGAAGTTAAGATGAGTCCCTACAACTTTTCATGCTTGCTTTCTAGTGGTTCCACAGAACACTGCTCTCCAAGAATTTAGGGCAAGCCACTCAACAGTTCCCTAATTAAACACATTACCAAGAAGTCTTAATTCCCTATCGCAGGTCTGTAGAAGCTCACCTAAATTCACCTGACAGAATACCCACAACTCCTTCATTAGGTCAACTACACCATCACAGCTTCTTTATATGCTGAATGGAATATCCAGATGCCTATATTTTGTCATGAAATCATTTTTATGCGTTTCTATTGCTTTTACCTGACGTATTCACTCTATTTTTTAAGAGACGGCTCTAATTTCCCAATTACTCAGTGCAAATTTTTTAAATGAATGCCATTAAAGATATATTTAAAACTTTATCCCAAAAAGTCTCTGAGAATGCACACAGGTACTCTGTGTGACCTGTGTACACATACACCATTCCATGCCCAGAAGGTCTTTTTAAGATTTGTAAAATTACTATTAACCCTTCCCATCAAACCTTTACTGGAAGTCAAATGACTGTGTCCTTGAAGAAGGAAGAATTGAGGATTATCTAATATGGGGAGGAAAAAAAGTCACACCACTAAAAGGCTATGTCTCCAATAGCACAGTCAAGAGTCAGCTGCAGGTGTCCAGCTACTTACCGCTTGGTAATTGTTTGGGGCCCAGACTAGAAGGGTATGGCGATGGCCCTGCTCAAAGTCAGGAGCTACTAGAGTGAGTGGTGATCCAGTAGAAGAAATGTTTATACTTGTCAGTTTGTCTGCACTGAAAGTCATAAATTCACTTGTCTATAATGGGGGGAAAGGAATCACAGTTAATACCAGAGCCTTATTCAGCACTAACACTGTCATGCATATGATTTGGCATTCCCAGGTCATGTTCATACACATCCAAAAATGCCTTGATGGGGGCTGGCATTGGTTTGTCTCAGCCCCCGCCCTAGTCCACCCCTGTGGACTCTATCCTGAAGTTGTTTAGCATTACCACAAGAATTATGATTTTCATCCAGCATTTTACTTTCATTTTATGAAGATAAATGCTATGGAAATTATTTCTACCATTGGGCAAGGAACAGCATTGAGGAAAAGCAACAGCCTGGGTGAAAATCAATACTGGGCTTTCCCAAGCATCGGGCGTCAAACATTCTTTCTTCCTTCACGATTATTAGTTTGGCAAGATCTAAAGGAGTGGTTCTCAGTGGTGGCTGACCAGGAATGTGACCAGTTAAACCAAAATTTCTGGAGTTGGGTTGCAGGCGTCAGAATTGTCAAAGCTCTCCAGACTTAAGGTTGAGAAGCTCTAATCGAGACCAATGACCATCCATCCACAGTAGGGTTTTCCAGTCTCACCACTGTTGGCATTTGGGGCAGATAATTCTTTGTTGAGGGGGCTGCATGTCAGCATCTCTGGCTTCTACATAGGAGACGCCAAAAGCATACTCCCAGTTGTGACCATTAGAAATGTCTCCAGAGATTTCCAAGTGTTCCCTGTGGGGGCTATTTTGATAGCCCCGGTGGAGAACCGCTGACCCAGAATCTTGCTATTTAAAGTGTGGTTCCACGTACCGGCAGCAGCAGTGTCACCCGACAGCTTGTAAAAATGCAGCATTTCAGACCCACTGGTCACAGATCTGCATTTTAACAAGCTCCCCAGGTGATTCACAGACACATTAAAGAGTACACTGGTCCAGAGTGAAGCCAAAATGAGATCAGAGATGAAGACAGTTCACTTCCGGGCTCATCTTTGGATTTACACAAGAACCAAGAAGATCAGCTTCTCCAAATCCTATTGTGATAACTCAGGTCAGAAAAGGAAAAAGAAAGTTGCATTTCCTTCTACTTACTTGAGGCATCTGGTCAAGTGTCACTGTCGTTCCAGGAAAAGATATATTCATGGTATCATTTCCTATATTCAATACTCTAATTTGGACTTCATTTCCTTTGGGGAAGACGGGAAGAGTTTTCTGAGCAAAATAAAAGAGAATTGGCAGTGAGGTCTTCAGTGCGTACTGAAGATGACCGTAACCATGGCACTGGAGTCACTTTCCCCCTGGCCGAGGAAGGTGGACTGGCTGAGGCACACAACGCACCCACCATGAAGCCCAGGAGGCCTCCAATCTCGCACTTCATGGCACCCATAGAAAGTGATGCTCGGATGGAACATGGAAGCAGTCGGCAAGAGGCTGCTCTCGGTCCTACCCAGCCACCTCCAGGTCAGACCTGGTCAAAGGATGCCAGGGTATGAAGCCTAATACCTGAGGGGTCAGAGTAACCATCGCCTAAATGAAGGTTGATCTTGTTGTAGCACCTGAGGTCTGCTCTCCCTCGTAACTCTAGAAGCTCAGACCTCAGCCCTGGACATAGTGCTCTAAATATCCCCTCACAATGCTTGGGAGCCCCCTGCCTCTCACCCTGCTCAGGGTTTCTGCCTTTTCTCTCAAATCCCAGTGTCACTGAAGTAATCCACGTCTATTTTAGCCCCACAATTCATTTCCCATAAAGCTAGTGATGTCCAAGAGAAAGTGAGCACACCCAAGCTCAAGGCAGCATTACTGACCACAGCCAAGAGGTGGAATGACCCAAATGTCCATCCGCAGATAAATGGATAAACAAAATGTGGTATATCCATATGAAAGATTATTATTCTGCCTGAAAAAGGAAGGAAATTCTGACATGTGCTACAATATGGATAAAACGTGATGACACCGTGCTCAGTGAAATAAGTCAGACACAAAAGGACAAATACTGTATGACTGCCCTTATATGAGGTACAGAGAACAGTCAAATTCAACGAGACGAAATAGAATGGTCATGGCTGGGGGACTGGGGGGAAGTAGAATGAGGACTTGTTGTTTAATGGGTACAAGATTTCAGTTTTGCAAGATGAGAAGTGCTCTAGAGACTGAGGCCACAACAACATGGATGTACCTAGTGCTACCAAACTGTACACGCAGAAATGGTTAAGACGGCAGATTTTATGTTATACATATTTTACCACACTTAAACATTTAAAAAAAGAGAGAGAAGGGAGGGAGGGAGGGAGAGAGACAGAAATAGAGAAAGAGACAGAGAAAAAGAGAGACATGGGGGTGGAGGGGTGGGAAAAGGAGGGAAGGGTGGGGGGGGAGAGAGACAGAATGAGAGAGAGAGAGAGAGAGAGAGAGAGAGAGATTTTACCTCTCATCTTACATACTACCTAACACCCTGTTTCTGAGACCTGCTCTCAGACTAACAGCATTAGGAATCTAGTTCAGTCCCATTTTGAGTCCAGCAGACGTGTGGATTAGCTTGGAAACTAACCATCATCAGGAATGTTAGAATACAAAAGGCATCTTCCCATGAACAATTTCCCATTACAATTGACACATTTTTGCAGGACTTTGTGAGTGACGAACCTCTTTTAACCAGATCTCTCAGGAGTTTAAATAGCAAAAGAACAAGTTCCACCAACTTCCCTCCCCTTATGAAAACTGTATTATACACGGAAGCCCCTGTGTAACTGCCATCTAAGTTTTCTCCTAACTGAGTGCACCCTTTCGGCCTGGCTCCTGGCTGCGTCCTTTGCAGTGACAAGAACCCACAGGGCAGGCTGACTGAAAGGGACTGTTTTGCCCTGCAGCGCATCGTCCGCAGCCCCAGGACTTAGTTTATCAGCAAATCCCTGGCGTCCCTCATCCTCTCAAGTCCTGGAGAAGGACGCTCCACCAGACCCACCAAGAAAGGCCACTGGAGAATCAGAAAGCAACTCACTTCGATTTCCACCTGCACAATTGCAGCTGCCACAAAAGCCATGGAAGCCAGGATCATCCCAACCGTCATCTTCTTCAAGGGACTGGCGGGACAAGCAAAAGGGTGGCTCTCAGCCAGCCATAGGTGAGCAAGCTGATGGTAAACCCACAAGGGAAGCGCTCCTCTCCCGCCCACCTCCCCCAGACAAAACCAACTCCCCCCCAAAACACGTGGATTCCAAGCGTCTGTCTCTTATTCATGACCAGGACTAAGGAGGATAAATGTTATGGCTTCTCATTTGCATTTGGACATTTAAATTCTAGAAACTACTTTGGACCACAGTTACTATTTCTATCATCTGCACATACAAGGGAGCCTTAATGAGAGGCTTTTTCAGGGTGCCATTAATAGCGCTTTCATTTTAAGGGCAAATTTTCAGAAATGTCAGCACATAGACATCTGATTCAAAAATATTTCTTGGAACGGGAATAAAGACACAGACCTACTAGAGCATGGTCTTGAGGATATGGGGAGCGGGAAGGGTAAGCTGTGACAAAATGAGAGAGTGGCATGGACATATATACACTACCAAACATAAAATAGCTAGCTAGTTGGAAGCAGCCTCATAGCACAGGGAGATCAGCTCGGTGCTTTGTGACCACCTAGAGGGGTGGGATAGGGAGGGTGGGAGGGAGGGAGACGCAAGAGGGAAGAGATATGGGGATATATGTATATGTATAACTGATTCACTTTGTTATAGAGCAGAAACTAACACACCATTGTAAAGCAATTATACTCCAATAAAGATGTTAAAAAAAAAATATTTCTTGGAAAACTCCCTCACATAGTGGCGTCATGGGAGAGAAGCCAGACGTTCTTTCTGCTGAGGCTCTGGGAGCTGAGGGAGCGCAGCCCATTTGCAAAGCCCTGGGACAGATGGAGTCCGAACCCCAAGCTGAGGGTCACCTACGTGAAACTGAAGCCACATTTTGCGATCAGAGGATACACCACGGCATCCATGATGGGGACCAGGATAACGATCAGGATGGCATTCACGGTCTGCAGAGAAAGTGGAGAGGGGCTGTGACTGTCTCAGTGGTGGTTTTGAGCTCTGAAAGCGACTTAAAAATTTTCTCTTACCTGCATCTGATCTGGTTGAATTTCAATAACTCCCTAAAAGGAGGGGGGAAATCTCATTGATAAGTTCGCACAGAGGATCCGTTGGGGGGCTGGGACGTTATGAGAGGGAAGCAAAAAGGGGGCAAAGGGGCTAAAGCAAAGGAATAGGGTCCAAGGGCTGTAAAATAGCTCCAGGTCCCAGACTTACAATTTTCCCATTCATAGCTGTTGCTTGCAGTGTCCACCTGGAGCCCTTCAAAACAAGTTAAGTTTCCTGCGTCATTTGGGAATGTGGGTTTTAAACATTTTATAAGTCAGTGCGGGGTCTTTTCCAAATCAGGAATGAGGTCTGAATTGCTAAGGGGTTTAAAGATGTTTTTCAGTATCAGGCTCCTCTCCCAGCTCCACTGTGATTGTAGGTAAGAAGAAACAAGGGCTTCCCTGGTGGCGCAGTGGTTGAGAGTCCGCCTGCCGATGCAGGGGACGTGGGTTCGTGCCCCAGTCTGGGAAGATCGCACACGCCGCGGAGCGGCTGGGCCCGTGAGCCATGGCCGCTGAGCCTGCGCGTCCGGAGCCTGAGCTCCGCAACGGGAGAGGCCACAGCAGTGAGAGGCCCGCGTACCGCCAAAAAAAAAAAAAAAGAAGAAGAAACAACTTGCATTTCTGCTGTTCAGTTAACAACAAATTGTACTCCAACCACTCACACAGAGCCTACAAAGGACCACTTTGAGATAAGCTCTCCTTCATAAAGACAAAAATGCATTTCTGAGGTTTGCTGGGAAGCTGACATCACCTGCAAGGTGAAAGCATCTTCACACCCTGAGGATATTTTATGTTCACTGGGATCATAGTTTCAGGAACATTATTACTGTTAAGAGCCTACTGTTATGTTAAAAAACAAAAACAAACAAACAAACAAAAACAAGAAGGGAGTATCATTGTCATTAAAGTAAATTTTAAGAAGTAAAATGGTGATATAAGGCAAATGTAAAAAAAAAAAAAAAAGAGCCTATTGTTGACAGCCTAGGTTGTCCTAAAATGTAATTCCATCAAGAGAGTGATGGATTTAAACCTGGGCAGCCTAGTTATATTCAACCTATTTTGTAGTAAAAGATGATGCAGGACTGTACAAGTATATGTTATATATTCCATGAGAACTGGATATGTGAATTTTTCAACATAATCTATCATCTCTACTAGGAGAACATCATAGAAAGTCAGGAAATATGCCACCGGCTGAGTTCTTAATATAAGCCAGTCACTGATTACTTACTATACATTCTCTCTTTTGATCCTCACAGCCTTGTCCTGGGTTATTACCCTTTCAGAAGGGTTAAAGGATTACAGCAAGTCACACAGATAAAAGGTGGTCAGTGCATTTCTAGTGCAAGCCTGATTCTAATAACCAGTTCCCGCCCAACATGCAAAACTTGCTCTTAAGATGTTGGTCTAAATTCCATACTTACAAATAAGGAGATTAATGTCTACACTCAGTTTTTTCCAAGAGAAGGTTTACCCTTTTAATAATCCTTCCTGCACAATAAAACCACACATGTGTGTAAATTTCTTCTTAAACCCCAGTTTCTAAAAGAAAGGATAGCTTATTACTTTGGCTATTGAGCATCATGCATTGGGTTTTCTAACCCTATTTAGAAAAATTCCTAGGCACGCATCTTCCAGCTGTGGGAGAAGGAGCAGGGTGACAAGTCAATGATGTGTTCTAGTTCCTGCTCTGATAAGAATGACTTTGGCAGGCATTTCACATTTCTGGATGGTGCTTCTAGCCCAAGAATCCCATTTCAGCGTGGAAGATATCAAGTCCCTCTCAGTCTAAATCCCATCAAAGACAATACAGCTTTTCTGCTTTTTTTTTTTTTTCGGTACGCGGGCCTCTCACTGTTGTGGCCTCTCCCATTGTGGAGCACAGGCTCTGGACGCACAGGCTCAGCAGCCTTGGCTCACGGGCCTAGCCGCTCCGTGGCCTGTGGGATCTTCCCGGACAGGGGCATGAACCCATGTCCCCTGCATCGGCAGGCGGACTCTCAACCACTGCGCCACCAGGGAAGCCTGACAATACAGCTTTTACATGCTGTATCAGGAGAAAAGCTCTGTATTCTCACTTTGGCTGGCAGGAGTCCTGGATACTTGTCTTTCCCAAGGCTCCTTTACTCGACCCCACCTACTTTTCTTCATTGTTTTGTCACAGAAATGTGGATAGAACCATCTAGATAATTAAAAAAAAAAAACGGAAAGAAAGAAAGAAACCCAAGGTGATCTAACAGTTACCAAATAAATGAAATGTAAAAAAGGAACTGGAAGAGAACATTTCCAGGAGCTAAATACTAAGTAAGTACAGCTTGCTATGCGGTAATGCCCAAAGAATGTTTTGTTAAGGAAGATGTACAGAAACAGCTGCATATTACCTGCTGATCAAACAAGGCCCAGAACATGGGGAGAGGAATATACAGGAAGATCACTCTTGTAACCATCTTGATTTGAGAGATGAGCCGCTCCTGCAGTTGGAGTGAGTGCGGGGACAAATCAGACATGACCTGTGCCAGAGCTCTCAGCCAATGCTATTTTCAGCGTAGACATATTTGCATCTAGAGACAAGCTGGGAGGTGAGTAATTGCTCCAAGAACCCTATCACAGGTTTCTTTAGAAAACCCCAAATTCCTAAGGTGTTGAAGAGTGAAAACATCTTTAGGAGGCAAATTATTCAAATTTAAGTGTAAATTCACTAAATGTAAATCCCACCACCATCACTTAACTCTTCGATATTCAAACTAAAGTTATGTGATCATAATGACAGATTATTCCACATGAACAACTATGAAGAGGTAATATTGTTTCCAGATAAATTATATCCATTGTTTCTCAAGTTCTTTTCAATATAAATAAGCACTCTCACACAGGGTCTTATTTAAAATGTTAATAAAGTTTATGAAGATACGACTGATAGTTCTGTCCATGTAGCCTATTTAATAATACGCATTACAATCACTGGGGCCGTTGTAGCAGTAATCATCACTTACGTCGTATTTCTCCTTAGCCCAGTCCAGCCAGTGCTCCCTCTTGGGAAATCTCTTACTCCGATGCCTGACCCTATTTTTGATGGCAAACTGAAGGAAGGAAGAACAATCAAGCTTCAAAACAGAACTGATTCCTTTATCAGTGCAACACATTCCAATGAAACTCCCTTTAATGGAAGACTTACGAGAGAAGCAAAATATGAAATTGTAGACGTTAGTGTAATGACGATGCTAAAGGCATAACATGCATTTATTTCAAACCTCTCCCTAACTGAGAGCGTTTGAGCCGGGGTGAACAAAACCACGTTGTTACTTACTGCTTCACTCTCTGGATTCTCTAGAGAGGAGCGTTCAGTAGAAATACAACACATGACACATTTGCCATTTGAGTTTTCTGGTAGCCATGTTAACAAGTAAAAGGGAAACAGGTGAAATTCATTTTAAATATATTTTATTTAACCCGGCAAACCCCAAATATGGTCTTAACATGTACTCAATGTTAAAAAATTAATGAAAAAATTTACATTCTCTTTTCATGCCAAGTCTTCAAAATCTAGGGTATACTTCACGCTTACGCCACATTTCAATTTGGATGCCAAATTTTTATCAGAAATGTTTGATCTGTATTTACATTGTCTAAAATTTATGCTTGAGGGGCTTCCCTGGTGGCACAGTGGCTGAGAATCCGCCTGCCAATGCGGGGGACACGGGTTCGAGCCCTGGTCTGGGAGGATCCCACATGCCACGGAGCAACTGGGCCTGTGAGCCACAACTACTGAGCCTGCGCGTCTGGAGCTTGTGCTCCACAACAAGAGAGGCCGCGACAGTGAGAGGCCCGCGCACCGCAATGAGGAGTGGCCCCCGCTCGCCGCAACTAGAGAAAGCCCACGCACAGAAATGAAGACCCAACACAGCCAAAAATAAATAAATAAATATTTTTAAAAAATTTTTAAAAAAATAAAATAAAATTTATGCTTGAAAAACTAGACTTACACACCTAAGTTGTTTCAAACATATTTAAAAGCTGTCCAATAACTGAATTGAGTACTGGTTTTGAAATTTAAGAGAACCCACTACATAGAAATACATGTATAAGAAATTACATAATTTAAATTAACTTAAGTGAAATCCAATTTAAAATTCTGTTCCCCAGTTGCACTTGCCACGTTTCAAATGTTCGATAGCCACACGTGGCTAGCGGCTACCATACTGGATGGTGAAGGCCTATTATAATGTATTACAGTCACACGAAGGAGAGGGAGAACTCACTACATAGAAACAGAATTAGAAGAAACTAAAGATTACAGTTGAACATATTTTAAAACATGGTAACACTGATCCAAAAAACATACCTACCTACCACCACCCATTACAAAATTGGAGGCTTCCAAGATTCCTTGTTTGTAAGATGCCTTTAGGAAAGTAAAGTGCAGTGATGTAACAGCAGGAGAAGGCGATGGTGATGCCAGCTGGGGACATGCATGTGACTTTGTGACTTAAAAGCAATAACTCAAAGCTACGAGATGACTTAGGATGCTGGGAAACAACAATATCATTCTCATGACTAAATAGCTTGAAATTGTTCTTTTGGCGTTGGGACTAAGTCATCAGTTACTTGGGAAGAAAGAACTTACAGATCACTGGAATTGGATCATTCCTATTAGACTGGGAAAAGCTTTTTGGTGGGAATAGTTCCAATGTTAGAGGAAAGTGTAGGAGGAAAAGGGAATAGCAGCGAGGCGGGAGAATTTTTGACTTTGATAAAGTATACATGTATACTTTAACACAATAACATCAGGAAAAGGGGAAAGTAAGTGAATAAAATTATCTTAAGGCTGCCTTTACATCCAAAAGATTACCCACACTTAAAAAAAATGAGTGACACATTACTCCCTGATTATACAATGTCGATATTCCTTAAAAAAAAAAAATGGGTAGTACGTTTGAGAATAAAGTTATTTGACTCCATTATTTTAAAATTCCTACACTCAATATTTATTTCCTGCCTTAAAATGTGCCTGTGTGGACACATACCGTGTAGATGCACATGGAAGAAACCATATTCCGCATGTTCCTATTTGGTGAAATAGTCTTGGAAACAAGACTTCTGATGTCTTCACAGTATGACATAGATGTACTATAAGTTAAACACTGTTTTATTTTCAGCAACTTGCTGGACTTCAATTTTTGCCATACATTTTTTCTAAGTATTACATACATTGATAACCTTTTAATGTGAAGCTGTGTTCATTTTTAAAAGTTATTTTCTTGGCCTTACTTCCTGCAAGTAGGATTACTGACACTTTCCACACTTCAGACTCTGCATATACACTATGAAGCCAGACCTCTCCCTTTTTGTTTCACTGCTCCCTGACAAACATCAGATGGTGTCTGTCATTTTGAGAGGTAAAGAGTCCCTTTGATTTGCTTTTCTTTCACCACTCATCTTATTTTATAAATTCAATAGCCATTTCCATCCCTCCCTTTTTGAGTTCTGTTTGTGTCCTTTTCCATTTGGTGAGTTTTATAAGAAACTTCAATTTATCAAAAAAGGAAAGAACAAGAATAAAATGTCTAAAGGAAAGTCAAAGGTTCATTGGATTTTAACTTAAAGGAGGTAGAAGGCTCTGGGGTGACTAAATGTGACTGAGAGAAAGGACTACTGAAATACTTACCCCAACGCACCTGGCAACCTCAGCCATGACATTACCCTGGGGCTGGACCTTCTTGTACATTCCACTGCCAATGACAAATACAACTGGGGAGGGCAAAAGAAGATAAGTCAACAGGGAGTTTGACAGAACTATCTGTGAACTAGGATATGGGTTTTTATTTGAGTTACAACCTTGTTTTGGAAATACCGGGATTACTCATAGTGTTGGTTTACCTCCCTCTCTCCTGGTTTCCAGAGTGCTTTTGATTCTAATAATCACAGCAGCTTCTGAGTAATATTATATTGTGTTCTCATATACGAACATTGAAGCCTAATACTATCTCCTTCCCAGAACTTGGGGCAGCTTGCAGACACTCGGTAGAGGTATTTGAGCACAAGTTCTATCCCTCTTTACAGGGATAAATGCTTTCACAAAGCAGATTAATGCATTATTGTACAAATACACAGAACACAGCTTTAATTTTCTGGCTGCAATAGCAAGAGAAAGTTTATTCTTTTTTTTAAAACTTCAGACAAAAATAGGAACTAATCTGTTGAAACTTCTACTTAGTCACATATGGCAGAATTTATTCTGTGGTCATGGTACAGAAACAGTCACCCTTAATTGCATGTGCAGTTACAGTTTTACGAAAAGTTAAAAAGTTCTTTTTCAATGAGGCCATTCTTCCATGGACCTTCTTAGAAAATGCATAATACTGTGAAAATAACTTAGGGGAAAAAAAAGCCTTTCTGCAAGAGACTCTGAAAACCACAATCTCTATGCTGGGATTTCTGATTATCCAATATCACAATTCAATAATTTTAAAACATCGATGAATTGCTTGACTCCTACTTGTTTTCCTCAACTTAAGAAGGCTTGAAGTTTTGACAGGTGCCAACTCTCAAGCATATCTCCAAGTGTGTGCCTGGATGGTAAATGTTCTTACAGTTAAAGGAAGAGAAGTTTTACTTGTATTCTCACCCAATGCTAATTTCCCTCAATCCAGACATGGAATACCCAGTTGAGTATTCCATTTGAGTTTACCTCTTTTTGCCAACCAATATTTTAATCTTTAAGCTTCTGATTAACTAATGAACTTGTTCAAGCATAGGATTGTTGCCAATAGGAACCTCTAGAGATGATGGTAAGGCATAGGATTTGGCCTCTTCTCAAATTCATTATAAGAAAAAGCATAATCTTTGAGGTAAGGATGACTCATAGAGACGAAAAGAGAATTTACCTGATGCCAATTTAACACAGCATCTGGCATAAAACAATAGTTTTTGAAAACCTATCTCTTTACCCAGAATTAGAGGAGAGAAGGCATATATAAGCCTTCTAGGGGAGAGTGGCAATATTTAAACAATTACAGAAGAAAATGGATGTTAAAAAGGGGGTGAATCCTGAGCTTTCGCCTAAGTGTAAGGATAAAGCTAAATTACTACCACATAAGCAAAAGAGATGAAAAAGGGCATACTCAATACTACTAAAAACTGGTAAAAAAAAATCAGAGAACGTGATAGTGCTGACTGTTACCTCATCTGAGAGGGACGAGATGCTATGAAGGCTTGAGAAGGTTATTGGGTTCTGTTTCCTTCTTTTGCTTCTGTTGTAGATTGAACTGTGTTCTCCCCAAAAGATGTTGAAGTCCCTGTCCCCAGGACCTCAGAATGTTACCTCATTTGGAAATACAATCTTTGCAGATGATGAAGTTACGGAGAAGTCATTAGGGTGGGTCCTACTCCAAAATGACTGGTGTCCTTATCAAAAGGGGACATTTAGACATAGATGCACGCACAGGGGGAAGGCCATGGACCGAATGAAGTTATACTGCCACAAGGGAACTATTAGAGGTAGCAGGGAAGCCTGGAAGAGATTCTTCCCTAGGGCCTTCAGAGGGAGCATGGCCCTGCTGACATATTGATCTTGGACTTCCAGCCTCCAGAACTGTAAGACAATTAATAAATTTTTGTTGTTTAAGCTACTCAGTCTGTGATATTTTGCTATGGCAGCCCAAGGAAATGAAGACACCTACCATTTTTAATTTTTTTAATTTTTATTTTTTTTGTGGTATGTGGGCCTCTCACTGTTGTGGCCTCTCCCGTTGCGGAGCACAGGCTCCGGACACACAGGCTCAGCTGTCATGGCTCACGGGCCCAGCCGCTCCGTGGCATGTGGGATCTTCCCGGACCGGGGCACGAACCCGTGTCCCCTGCGTCGGCAGGCGGACTCTCAACCACTGCGCCACCAGGGAAGCCCACCTACCATCTTTTAAACTGGACTATCCCTTGTAGAAAACTCTTCAGACCTCCTAAAAAGCCAATGCCAAGAACTTATGTGCAAATGACTATACACATATATTCCTCCCAGAGGAAAGACAGTCTTCTAGAAACATTTAGAGATGATACATTATGGAAAACTCGATGTTCACTGGAAATATTTAAGTGACAACTGGACCAGGTTGCCATGTCTTCAGGCAAGTTGTAGATGAGCACATGTTGATTAGAACAAAAGCCTTCAGCCATGGTTTCACCTAGTCTAGCAGATTCTATCACCTTCTTCTTAATCTGCCTAAATAGTTTCAAACCTTTAAATGTCCAACTCAATTGATCCCCCTTCCTCTGGACTCTCTTCTGATCCTGCTTTCTCTGAAACAATAAGCCAACTCTACTTTCTTTGAATTCTCAGAGTATGTTTAACGTGGGATGGCAATTCTTTGTATTACTTACTATTACAATTTGTTACATGAACTTTAAAAAACTGGTCACAACAATTAATATGAAGGCCTGACCTGATCACAGGACTGTATTAATTCAACTGATTTGTACTTACTCAGAGCTACAGCCATAAGGGCAGCAGGAACCCCAAACGCCAATGGGTAACAAGCTTGTTTACTGTGAATTCCACATACTTTAACTGGGGAGAAATGACAAGATTAAAATTCATTATGGCAATGGTAATACTCATGTATTTCCTGGTTTTGTAAATCCCTAACTGGTTCTTACATATTGTTTTCACTTAATGTTCTAGACTTATCCATTTGCCTTACTGATGTCATTGCAAGTAGACTGTCATTGCAGTAGACTGATGTCTACTACAAGGCTGAGCAAACAGCTTTGTAGTAGAAAGAGCAGGAGATGGAGGCGGGTTCTAACCTTAGCCACTAAATAGATGTCTGATACCAGCTAAGCCAAAATCAGTGGGAACCCTTATGTTCTGTGGACTTACTTAGTGGGAGAGATGAAAATGACCTAGACACAATAATGTGAAGAAAGTGGGACTCAGAAAGTAAAATCAAAGGGCCCTGGAAAATCAGGATTATATGTCCCTGAATTCATGCCAATTAGAAAACAATTAGATGACCCAGGGTAGGGGTCAATAAACTTTTTTGTGAACAGCCAGATAGTAAATCTTTTAGGCTGTGGACCTGTCCTAACTACTCAGCCCTGCCTTTGTAGGTGAAAGCAGCCATAGACAATACACACATGCATGGTCTTGTCCAGATTTCTGGATTTGGCCTGTGGGCCATAGTCTCCTAACTCCTGTCTGAAGATCTATTTTAGCTCTGAAAGCCTAGGGTTGGTAGGGAAAAAATTAAGACTCTGGAAGGGGCAACAGAAATTACTGGAAATCCTTTCAATGGAGTTCTGGAGCCTCCAGGAATCATCTGATCCTAAAGGGGTTTGTCTTTGTTTTTGACCAACTGTTTCACAGTTCTACAGAGAAAGAAGTTAACTAGGCAGAAAACTATAGTCATACAAATGTTTCCTGTTCGTTACTGTACAAATGATTCCTATTCACAGCAATGCAAAATAATCCCCCCATCCAGTAAAGAACATAAATCTCTGTTAGTCAAATCCTTATTTGAACTGATTGTAGCAGCTTTCCAGTTCCCTCATTAACTAATAAGTTACATAAAATCTCTGTCATGCTGATGTTACATCTGTATGAGAGCCATGATTTTCCCTTAAAAATTATCCTATTACACATTTTCTAATTCAAATATGCACAGCACATATTCTAGTAGAACCTGGAGGCGGGGGAGGTTAGGGGGTGAGAAAACATAACGTAAGAATAAAAGCTAGTAAATTTTCATACAAAGCAAGTTGGAATGGGGTTTAAGTGTCATCTTCAAAGTGCTACTACAGGCAGAAATACATAAACTCCATAAATTATCTCCTTTCATAGTTTATTCTGACTCAAGGTGTGGACACCATAGTCCTGTTTTGGTCTAATTTGTCCCCAAATATTCCCTTCCACATGGGAAATTCATAAACCCTCAATGGAGTGCTGACAAGCACAAAAATATGAGCTGAGGATAGATGCTGTCCCATTCTCTTCCTTGGGGGCAGTTCTTTCAGAAATATCTGAGATGATGGGAAAGCAAAGGATAAAACCTCGCCTGCTAGATTCTTCCTGGCTCACTGAACGGTCACTGGGGAGCAAAGCTTGAAGGCAAAAATGTCAACTAGGGCCCAGCTGGTGTGGTTTCCAAACAGCCTCTCTTGTCTTATCTCTTACCATGAATAAGGACTTTGCATTAATAATCATTTAGAAAAATCGATTGCTATGCTAAGGACGGTTTAAAATTTTCAGGGGTCACTGGGATAAGGGATTCAAATAAGATTAGGAGTTAAATCTTGAAAGAAAAGTAGCTGGCATTCCAGATTTCACTGTATCCTCTAGGATGTATGTGACAGCTGAGGCATCATGGGAGAATTGAGGGACAGGACACACCAACAAGGACTCTGCCTTTTCACCTGACTTCTCTTCACAATGAAAAAAAGAAAAACCAAGGTCCACTTCAGATATGTTTTACCTCTGAGCATGGGAGTGATGATAGTAGACAGCAGACTTCCAGCATTTATGGCCAAATAAAAGATGGAAAAAAATCTGTTTCTTTGCTTTTCCTGTAATAAAAAAGGATAAGGTAGGATGACTTTGGCTATACAGTAATGGATCAACTTTGGCGATGATCTGACTTGACTTTGAACTTAACTTCGGTCAGTGTCTTACTTTCACGTGTACTTGAACAGCCTCCAATGGAGAATACACTTTGACTGTGGAATTTGATTCCTGGGTGTTTATAATCACTTACATGGTTTCTGTGGAGATGCATGCTCTCACCTGGCCCTTTTCAAACTGATCTCCACCAAATGCAGACACACAAGGCTTTATCCCTCCGGTACCCAGAGCTATCAGGGCCAGGCCAACCATGGACAGTGCCCTAGGGAAAGAGGTGGGTATTGCTGAAATGTGAGATCCTTAAAAGCATCGGCCTCTCTCTCCCCTAATTTCCCTAAGAGGACCAGGCACACAGAGAAGGGATTCAACCTGTATTAGAAGATAATTCAAGAAATGCAGTCTTGACAGTTGAATGAAACTTGAACTCAAGGGCCTTCAAATTCATACTTTTATCTAATAATTTACCATCTAGAAAATTTAAAGAAATGGCTTGAATTCAGAACAAAGATTTATGTATGGAGTTCTTTTGTAGCCTTATGATTTTTAGCAAAAGAATGGGTAAGTAAAATTTTAAGCATTGTCTCTGGTACAGTCATAACAGACTAATAATAGTCATTAAAAGACTTTAGAAAACATGATTTAATTGCAAAGCAGAATAGCAGGTTATGTAGTAGGATCTTAACTTGTTTACAAAGTATAGAAGACTGAAAAAAGTAGAGCAAAATGTTTATTACTATAACTTTTTATAATAAAAAAGATTATTTATAATAATAAAAGGGATTAAAGAGTATTTTTTAAATTTACTTTCGTGTTTTCCAAGTTATCTGTGTTTTATCTCCTGAATTGAAAAAAAGCACTCACAGAATTTACCAACCCTCATTTTGTAGTTTTGTTAGATTTACAATAGGTTACTACAAATTTCAGGTTTTATAAGTGTTTATTCCATATCTTCTTGATTGCTAATATTGTTTTAAAATGCTAAACAAATATTTTATGAAACAGATAAAGTCAAGGGAAGATACTGCACATAGAAAGAATTCTTTAAAAAATCATGCCCATCTTCCTAGATTAACTGGCAGAAGCATCTCTTTCATCTTGCTTGCCTCTTAAAACAACTTGTGTTTGGTGGTGTCACTCTGAGCATTTTAAAGGACAACAAAAACATGGCCAATTGAATATTATATACCATGCACCCTCGTGAGGACTGTAGGCAGGTTTCAATACTAACCCCGTGAAATAAAATAAGTCACTAAGCTTTCTTGAGTACCTACTGCTTGCCAGGCAGTGTTCTAGGTGTTCTGCCTGGATTAACGCACAGGCAGGTACTATTACAAATGAGGACAACTGGGCAGGCACAGAGGTTAAGAAACTTGCTGAAGATCAATACTAGTAAGAGATACAGGCAGAACTGGAACCCATACGGCCTGGCTCCAAAGTCCATATTCTTAATTGATATTGTAGATTAGAAAACTGAGGTGTGGAGGAGACAAGTTGGCCTAGGTCCTACAGCTCCTCTGTGGGACTCAGATCCTGGAAATCTGAGCTGTGGATTATACCCTGCTTATACCCACTCCCCTCCACCTACACAGTTCCCTGGGGGCACCACGGGTTCACATCCAGGGACCTAGCCTGGATGGCAATCTGATTGACTAACAAACCAGAAACACACATACTGCAGATACTAATTTGAATTTCAATAATATTTTCCCAACCCATTAGATGGTTTACTCATAGATCGAGGAATCGAAGCAAAAGAACAGGAAACGAAATAAATCTTTACAACTTGTCTGCTAGGCCAGACTGCCACGAAGGGAAATTCATCTCACAGAGGAGCAGTTGTCAATAGCACTGTTCATCAAGAAAGCAGAACACAGGGCTAGAAAAAATATTTATGAAACTGAATTACCGAAAAAGGAGCAGAAATGTGGTACAAGACAGAAAATCAAAGGTACAGAGTCTTGAGAAAACCTGGGGCCATTGAGGATCAAGGTCTGTGGGAGTTAATGTCCCTCTAGGGAAGATGGAGATTAATACAAACATCCCGTGCACTGACCGTGCCTCATGGGAGATGCACCCAAGACACCAAGCCTTCAAGTGAGCAATGACTCCAGACAACTGTTAGGATGGTGACATACTGAGGACCCAACTCTGAGTCAATTCAACACCTTTCTCTACACTGATGAGGGAGGAAAGGTTTCCTTACACTTATGGTGAAGGTTCAAGAAAAATGATTAAAAATTAGAGCACCAAAGGGGGGAGGGATAAATTAGGAGTTTGGGGTCAGCAGATACCAACTACTCTACATAAAAGAGATAAACAACAAGGTCCTACTGTACAGCACAGAGAACTATATTCAATATCTTGTAATAAACCATAATGGAAAAGAATATGAAAAAGAATATATAAATATATAACTGAGTCACTTGGCTGCACATCAGAAACGAACACATTGTAAATCAACTACACTTCAATAAAAAAAAAATTTTTTTTAATTAGAGCACCAAACAAGCAACTAGTGAGAGGATGGGGTAGGGCCGCAGTTAACATCAACTCACACGTGCACAGAAATATGGTCAGGGGTTCCATCGTGGTTGAAGTCCGTGAGGTCATTAATTGAGCTCACTGAAATGACTACTTGTCCAATGGTGTAGACAATGGAGAGCGACACAATCGTCCTGTATTAAGAGAGGTCAAGAGAATCCAAGTTAATTGTACAAGAGCCACACACTTCCTACGCCACTGCGAAAAGGCCTCTGCTTCCAACTTTCAAAAGCCCAGTCACAATTCTCCTTGTTTCTCAAACTGGGACAAGAACCTGATAAACCTTTGCAAGGCAGCCTGCTGAAGAATCTGTTCCTCAGCACGTAAGCACTGAGCAAAGCTTTGGCTGCGGGAACCCGGGGAGGCAGAAGATCTGTTCTTTTTTTCAACTATTTGAAGACTCAGTGTCTATTGTTACCTAACTACTGAGATGAGGACCTGTATCTTTAAACAGTCAGAGATATTTATCTTGCACCTGGTAACACTATTTGGGCAGGAGTGGTCCACTGGTTATTTTTGAATTATATTGAGTAATTTTGAGATAGTGAATATTCCTGCCTCTGCCCGTGTCATGCATTTGACCTGGAAGAGCCTTTACTTCCTTCTGTGTTAAGTCCAAGGAAGTGTCCCAATGACCCGCGCCCTGCCCCGCATCGAACGCACTCTTGGAGCTCTTCCTGAAGGACTGGTTGAGCACCCCGTGCTTGTGGTCCAGCAGCTTGAGCCTTTCAGCAGCTGGGTTTTTTTTTTTTTGGCGGTACGCGGGCCTCTCACTGCTGTGGCCTCTCCCGTTGCGGAGCACAGGCTCCGGATGCGCAGGCCCAGCGGCCATGGCTCACGGGCCCAGCCGCTCCGCGGCATGTGGGATCTTTCCGGACCAGGGCACGAACCCGAGTCCCCTGCATCGGCAGGCGGACTCTCAACCACTGCGCCACCAGGGAAGCCCAGCTGGGTTGTTTTGAGGGAGCCTTTTTGTTCTCCCAGCCCTTAAATTCTCACGCATCGTTAACAACAGATGCTATCCCTAGTACTATTTCAAGATGCGACAAAGATGTTATAAGTGTTTAGAGGAGGAAAAAACATCCTACCGATGCTACTTGCATTCACCCTGCCGAAGGCCAGGCACTGTGCTGAACTCTGACAATGCGAGGATGAGCAGAAACAGGGCCTGGGACTCTCTGCTAAGAGTTTTACGCTCCTTGATCCTTCGTTCCCTTAGCCCACCCTCCCAAAACCCAAAGCTTAGCTTTACTTGTTGGCTTGCTCGTTAGCAAGAAAGCTGCCACGACTCACTTGAACTTCCCCAGCCAGGAGTCGGCCACGAGAGCTCCGAGGATGGGCGTCAGGTAGCACAGAGCCACAAACGTGTGATAGATGGCGGTGCCCAGATTGTCGCTCCAGCCGAGGAAACGTTGAAAGTACAGAATCAGGATCGCTTTTTGCCGAGGGTGGTGGAGGAAGAGAGGGCGACAGAGTTAGCAGTGGCCACGGTAACTCAGGCTCTTCACTGACGGGGGGCGGGGAGAGTGTTGAAGAGTTACCTCTCATTCCATAGTAGGAAAATCTTTCACAGAACTCATTGATCACGATGAAGAAGATGCTCAAGGGGTAACCAAAGCAACTCTGACAAAGAGAAACAGTCTGAGTTTGAAACAAGCTCCTCACTGGTCCATCTTCGCCAATGAGGGCTAACGGCGTGGAAAGTAGCGGATGCATGTTTAGTAACTTATCAGAGGCACCCCAGAGGTGGAATCAAGAAGTAAAAAGTTTTATTCCCTTACACTCTACATAGAGACAACAATGAAATGAAGATTTTCTTGTTTTATTGTTTTACTGTTAGTCTGAGAAAAACTAGACAGGCAGACCTCAGAGATATTGTGGATTTGGTTCCAGACCATTGCAATAAAGCAATAATTGCAATAAAACAAGTCATACAAAGTTTTGGTTTTCCCAGTGCATATGAAAGTTATGTTTACACTATACTGTAGTCTGTTAAGTGTGCAATAGCATTATGTCTAAAAAAACAATGTACATACCTTAAGTTAAGAATGCTTTGTTGCTGAAAAATGCTAACTATCATCTGACAACACAGGGTTGCCACAAACCTTCAATCTGTACAGAAACACAGTCTCTGGGAAGCACAATAAAACGAGGTATGCCTGTACACAGCATTTCCTAAAGAGAAGAAATGTCACACAGGAACTCAGGATGGTCCCCTCATTGGTGTGAGATGCATAAGGTGCATTTGTTAAGCGAATAAAGCACAGCTGTGAACATTTACGGGCAAAACAGGTTGTAAAGTTTACATCATGAAGCTACGTGGAGAAGTAGAAAGGACACTCACCTGCGATACGGACATTCCTGAAAGAAAACAAAATGCCACCTTTAAAGTCGAGTACTTAAAATGCTTTTGGCTGAGTTACGCTCAGACCCTCCGTGTTGGTCAGGCCGTCGGGTGTGTTGTCCAGACCCTCCGGCCCTGTCCACCATCCCAGTCCCAGGCCTGGGCCACTTCTCCGAGTCGGGCTGGGCTGGTGGCTGCATTTTCTTTCAATCACCTGCTTGGGCAACTCTTGTGTGTGGCCAGGATGGAGAGCCAGAGGCTCAGAGAATCTGCCGAAACCACTTCCTCCTTAAAAGACTTAAAAAGGCTGCCCAACGCCCACGGGATAGAATCCAAACTTCACCATCTCACAAGGTCAGAGGGTTTGGATGGGGGTTAAACAGAAAATGCTTAAGAGCGCCTGCTACACAGTGAGGTCCCGCGCCCGTCCTGTTCCCCGGGCCACCCTTCCTCCCGCCCGGCCCCGGCACACAAGGCTCCCAGGACATGCCACGCGCACCGGCCTTAGGTCCTCAAGACAGCGACCCCTCTGCCGGGAAGCCTCCTTTTAACGTGCTCCTTCCCTTCGCGAAGCCGCCTCTGACCTCCCCACGTCCCCAGCGTCTTTGCGTCAGAAAAGTGAATTAGGAGAACAGGAAGAAAATGGGTGAGAATCCAAGTGAGTTGGCACAAACCGGGTGCCTCTGACCGCCTTCTAAGTCCTAGTTGTCCCCTCGATGCCCTCTGTTCCAGCCCCTGCTTTTCTGTCTCCGCTGAGTTCCGGCCGGAGCGGCCTGTGGTCTCACCTGCGCCGCTGCCGATACCGACAGCCTGGCCCGCCCCGATCAGGGTCTGTCACAGGCTGTCCCAGCGCCCACCGCTCCCCGCCGCCCCTCCTCCGGCCCCACTGCCGACAGCTTCGAGTCCCCCGCGGGGCTATGGATCCGGTTCTCAGACCGGGGGCTGCCCCAGAGGCACCCCCAGGGCTAGGGGAAGCAGGCTTCTGGCCTCCACGCCCAGAGCTGCTGTCCCTGTAGGCCTGGTGTGGTCCCTGGAGCTTGCATTTCTAACAAGTTCCAAGGGGATGTCGGTGCTGCTGGTCCAGGGACCACACTCGGAGAATCACACGCAGGCTGTGAGGTCGAGGTGCCTGACCGATCTACGTAAGTGTTTTATCCCTGCCCTGTCCCCAGCACCAGAGAGACCCGCCTGTGCCCTGTGTCCCAGGGGCAGGGGCGGGGCGGGGGAGGGAACCGGATACAGAAGCCGGACGGCACGCTGGCGTCTCCGCCACGACCCCCAGCGCCAGCTCTTACACCTTCCCCGTCTGGGCCTTTCCTCTCGGACCTGCCACCTTGTGTTTTCATCATGTGCAAGTCCAGGGCCCCATCCCACAAGAAACAAACCGCAGCTCTGCCTGAGGAACTCCCTTCTGGGCATGGCCCGCGTGGTCCTCCAGGCCCCCCTTCATCTCGTGGGCCGGGGTCTTCCTTCCTGAAGCCGCTCACGCTGGGCTGTGGGTATCCGCGCTTCCCCAGCTCAGCACGGCCTCACGCCCCACACCAGACAGTCTCCCACTCTTGCCTCATCACTTAAGAGCAGCGATGCTATTTTAGTCCTTGTCCTAAGGTGGGAAATAGTAAAATTCTGGAAGGAGATTTTTCACCACTAATAGACTGGTTTTCTCCCCAGTTAGACTTCCTTGTGAGAAGGGGCTGCTCTCAGGGGCAACATGTGAAGAATGCGGGCATGGGGTCAGATGGGTAACGGCATCTCAGTCCTGACCCCCCCGTGACCCTGGGCAAACCCACCTCCCCTGTGGACAGCCTGCCTATCAGATGAAGATAACGCCACCCACCTTCTAGGATGACTGTAAGAGTTCCACATGGGGAGCCCCAGACCAGGGCTCAATGGGTCCTTCAGTGGGAGATGCTACCACGTCAGAATCCTCAGCCCCTCACACGGTGCTTTTCAGAGTGGAAATTAAATGTTTGTTGAATGAATACATATTCCAAAGAACCAGCCACATTGGTCATCAAGTACCGTGGTCAGACCCTGGCCCTGCCACTCAGCAGTTCCATTTGCCCCGCGAGCCTCCTTCTGTTGGTGAGGCTGACCTGGTGGGCTTCCTCAGTGTCCCCATGTCTTCCCAATCCCCATAGAGTTTGGCCAATGGGGAGCCGTGGCAGGAGGTCAGAGGGTCAGGGTGTTCCTCTCCCTGAGGCTTCGCCCAGGCCACCTCAGATGGCTGAGCCCTCAAGTGTCAGCCACTGTGCCTCCGAGGTCAGCCCTCTCTCTCTCCACACGACTCTCTTTCCAGGTTTCCATCCCGGTTTTGTACCACTTCCTACAGGTGGTAACAGTAAGGCCGATACTCCGGGTACCTGCACCATCACTTATGGTGCCCTGCCCCCCACCCCTGTCTAAATGTCTTTCTGTGAATAAACACCCCTATTTTGAGTATGCCATCGGTTTCCTGATGGGACCATCATGGACAAACAAGCCACGTTTCATCACCAGACTCTACATGTTGCTGTGTTTCATCACCAGAGTGGGGGGACGGCCACTCTGCTGTGAAATAAAAGGACCTGCCAGGAAGGCGCTTTTGCAAAGTTCTACAGGACGAGCCTGTTGGCAGTATTCGAAGCCTGTTTCTTTGCTCTGTCTTCTTGAGGATCTAAGCAGGACCATACGACGCTCCGCCTACTTCAACTTCAGATAACGTAGCCTTACCACTGTCTCCCAAAGACCAGACAAAGCAATGAGTATCGTCCACACAACAGCTCAGTTTGGTTCTTGCAATGGGCCTTCTAGAGAAAAGCAGGAGGAGGGTATGAAAATCCAGACTCAACAGAGACAGCCTGGAGCTTTGCTGCAATCACCTCTTTCACATGTTTCTCAGAATTCTGGTTTGCAGGGAAAGACTTCACCTGGCCAGGGTAGCACCTGTAATTTTTTGGCTAAATATTACTTAGCACCAATTATTTGCTAAATAATAATGGCAAAGGTTTTGTTTAGTTCAGACTTGAATAGGGTTACAGCAAAGAGATCTTAAACCTTATTACAACAACCGTCACACCCAGAACTACATGATGGAAAATGAAATTCCTGAACTCCCTCAAGTGAAAATCTGAGATTTAGTACCCACTCATCACTCTGGAAGTTTTTTCTTTTCTGAAAGCTGTGTGTTCCAAGGAACCACTTTTATTGCTGTGGGGCAGAGGTTGCTAAGCTCTTCTTTTATAGAATTCAGAGCTACTTACTGGATGTAATACTGCAGTCAGCATTTCTTAATACACCCGTGTCCTCTCAGGATTGCTGTCTGAGGAAGCTAAGTGCGGAAGGGGGGGTACGTTGAGCCTTAAGTCTGAACTCAAATTTCAACTGTCACAAGATTCTGTTTACTTTCGTGGAGTTGGGTCTATTGTTGATATCCTGATAGTAAATCTGATCGGCATATTTGAGTGGTCCGATGTTCCTAGCATCCTTCATGGGTCACTTGGTTTTAACTACTGATCAGAGTAAAACAGCTTAGCCAGTCCCAGCATATAGTAACCGTGAAATCAATGCTGGCTCTTACTGTTATTCTAAGCCTAGCAGTGCTTTTGTCTCTCTTTTGGCTAAAGAATTTAGTAAAATAAGTGTACATGATAAACCTCTATGATTACTGACTTGTGAGGACAGCAGGAAAAACCAAGGAAGACACACTATCGCTTTCAACTAGTTGATGGAATCTCTCCATTAAGGTGACTATTTCCTACTACTTAACGAAGCACATTCCATATTTTGAACCATTTAGGGATGGAAACCCTAACTTTAATGTTTTATTACCTAGAAACTGATAACTCCCTCAGCAACATGATGGGCGTAAAGAGTGCTTTTCTAGGATTTAGACTTGGGAAGGGAAGGAAGAGTCATCTTTGCTGGATCTAACAGAGAAGCTCGCACCTGCATGCAGAGAGAAAAGTATTCCCTATCATCGCCGGGAGGGAAATTGAGGGAAAGATGTAAGTACTGCATCATGTGTTGGGGATGACATTTTTGCAGTCGCATGGTGTGGGTGGCAGACCAGTGGTCCCCCGAGGATGTCCACGTCCCAATCCCCAGGGCTTGTGGATATGTTACCCTCCACAGCAAAAGGGACTTTGTAGGTGTGATTCATTCAAAGACCTTGAGATGGGGCGTTTATCCTGGATTATCTGGGTGGCTGCAGCACAATCAAAAGTGTCTTTGAAAGAGTCAAAGGAGGAGATATGAAGACAGAAGCAGAAGTTGGGGTGACAGCAATTGCTGGAAGGCCACCACGAGCCAAGAATGTGGTGACCTCTAGAAGCTGAAAGGATAAGGAAATGGATTCTGTCCCTTGAGCCTCCAGAAGGAACCAGCCCTGCCAACACCTTGATTTTGCCCCAGTGAAACCCATGTCAGACTTCTGATCTCCAGAGCTTTAAGATAATAATTTTGTGTTGTTTTAAGCTGCTAAGTTTGTGGTGATTTGTTACAGCAGCCATAGGAGACTAATACACATGGGTTTGCCTCAAGCTCTGTAGATGTAGGTTTCATCACTATTTACATAGATATAAGACTCAAACCTCCTAGCAAGTTTTATTTTTCAGCAACATGTCCTTTTATCATTTGTTTTCCTGAGCTACGTTTTCTATCTGAGGGCTTAGGAGTCCATACTCGGCACCTGCCTTTTTGATGGGATTTGGCAGAATCTGTACTTGCTCAGCTGCCTTCTGCAGGTTTCTGACTCTTCATAACCCATCTCTAAAAGTGGGGATGCTGCCTTACAGGGTGGCTACCCCAGGAATAAGGGGGTCTGAAAATGGTTTCACAAACCAGGAGTAAAACAAGTTTCCTTGATTATGGCTCTTTTAGGCTGTGCATATGCCTCACAAAGTCAGTCACATGAGACCCCAGGGGACACAATGCTCCTGCTAGAATATACTTAGCCTCTCTCTTAGCAGAAGTAGTTTCTGAGTTAAGGTGAGAACTCCTCTCACAATATTACCCCTGCAGTTAGTAGATGGAAGGACATGGGACTTTGGAATCAGCTTGGAGACATTCTTCCCAGCCATGAGGCTCTGGTCAAAACACTCAACCACTGGCCCTCCATCTCTTCATCTAGAAATGCTAACACCTTCTTTGCAGGTTGGTTAATAAGATCGAAGCTACATTAATAAGATGAAGTTTGTTATTTACTGCATCCCATGAAGACATCTGGGTAGTGTGGATGGATGTTTGGAATGGACTGACTTTAAAATAGGGACAAGAATTTGCCATGGGGAGCCCTGGCAGGGGTGAGAGGTGGCCCTTGAAGAAAGAGGCCGTCCCCTCCAAGGTTGCTCTCATTGATCAAAATCAGAAGGTCCTTATGATGTCACTTAGGGAAATTAGGTCATGGGATGAGGAAGTTGTGGACAGAAAAAATTCAGACCTCCCAAATACAAGCCACAGTGGCAAGCACTAACTTTCAGTCAAGCTGTTTTCAAATCGGCAGCAGTACAGTGCGTGACTGTGTGAGTGGCTGCAGGGGTGAAAGGAACGTTCAAAAATTCTCCAACGCAGCGGTTCTCCACGTGTGGTTCCTGCACCAGCAGAAACAGCTCCTGGGAACTCCATGGAAATGCAAACTCTCAGGTCCAGCCCAGACCCACGGAATCAAAACCTCAGAGGGTGGGGCCAGCTGTCTGTGCCGGGGATTCAGTTTGGGAGCCACTCGCTGCCCCGGAGCAGATCTAAGGAGCCCCACGGGAGGGGCCGGGGCGCAGGCAGGTGCTGAGCATCGCTCACGTCTGGCTGATCAGCTCCTATGATGTGATTCTGGCCTCGGCTCTTCATTCCCTCTTTCTGAGCTCTGTCTTCCGTTCACCAGGACGACGGTGACCAACAAGACGCCTTGCCTCACCTCCCCGTCCCCTGCCTACCCCACTGACCTGAGCGTCCCGGGTGAAGCCTCTCAGGACTGCCCTCAAACCTCGCTGGCTCTGCTACCTGCAAGGCCAGGCCTCCCCTGGGGACCTGACTTCCGTCATCCTCCACCTCAGCAGTCCAGCCAGGCCTCCTACTTCTCCCTCCCTCCAGGCTCCTTCATGGCTCCTGGCAGCATTAGGGCAGTTAGCGCCTCCCCCCACCGCACACACACACGCCCCCCTCGGTCTCCCCACTCCTCTCTCCCCGCTTAGATCCCTTTAGCCTCTTTACAATCACCCCAGACACAGCGAGCTGTTCTGACTTCTGGAAGGTGCTTCAGAGCCTCACATATCATATGATCCCCCCCACCTTTTTTTCTTTTTTTTTTTTGAGAAAATAAAGCATGTGCCATTTCAAAAAGAGCCCAGCAGGACATGCACCAGGCGTAACTGCAGCTGAGCTGAGACTTGGTGGCGGGAGAGGCGGGGGGGCCTGGTGTTGCACCCCTGCTTTGAGTTTTTTCCCAAAATTGATCAGCTTTGATCAAGAAGTGAAAGGGCTTTTCGTTCCTTCAATGGGTTTTTCCCACAGGAGTCGGGCTAGTTACAGAACAGGCCCTGCGCCTCTCAACCAAGGCCCTAGTTTCCAGAGTGCGCTCTTCCTGAGGCTGTTTCTTGCCTGCCTTGATGATTGTTTCCCTTCCTGGAATGTCTGGCCACATCTCCCACCTCAGGGTCACTGCTCTTCCGCATGGCAGTTTTGTGTGCTTTAGAACATTGTGATCTTTCCGGCTGGATCCTGCCCAGGAGGCAAGGCTTGCGAGTGGAGAGCGGCTTGGTGGCCTGGGCGGTGCCTTCCAGCCCCGGGCCTCCTGCTGGGGCCCCCAGGCAGGGCACAGCCTGCACACCGATGGGCACAGGCCCTGCCCACCCTTCACTTGTTTTTATAGAAATAGCCTCTTTTCCACAACTACCTCCTTCCCCACTAAGAGAGAACCTATTTTTCCTTTGATACATTGACAGATAGCTACATAAACACAGAACATACTGATGTATGGTTTTCCTAAAGCCATTTAATCAAGCTCCTGGCTGTCCTGCTGGCACCGCTGCTAAAAGCAAATGAGTTATCAGGCCTTTGAGAACGAAGAATTTCAACTAAACCCGAAGAACACGGAGCTGCTTTAGAAATATGGGGAAGCCAGTGCTAATGGGACAGTGTAGGTTTTATGATGCGACCCTGGCACGATGCCATGGCAGGGGCTCAGCCTGGGGCACTGGTGACCATGTATCCACACAGACCGAGGCGTGAGCCCAGGTGCCGGGGCGTGGGGCTCTCTGTCCAGCCCCAGAGGAGACAGACGTGGGGTATGAAACTGTCTGGCTGCAGCCTGGCACTGGCTCCTCAGCCACGGGGTCCCTCACCACCGTGCTGCCGTCATCGGCCCCTGTTGTTTCGGCGTCACCCTTCTTGGCTAGTCTTCCCTCGCTGCCTGTGGGTGCAGTGAGCTGCCTCGTGGCATCCCGAGCCGCCCAGCAACCGGGTCTGGTCCTGTGTGTGTCCGACGGCCAGGCCTTCATCTTTCTTGAAACCTCCTTCTCTTGGCCAGGGGCCCCCTGGTCAGGGCCGAGGAAGGCAGCCCTGGGTCAGTGCCTTCGTTTCCTGGGGCTGCCACAACACTGTACCATGAACAGAGAGGCTTAAAACGATGGAAGTGCATCGTCTCGCAGTTCTGGAGGCTGGAAGCCTGAGATCAGGTGTGAGCAGAGCTGTTCCTCCTAAGGCTGTGAGGGAGAATCTGTTCGCTGCCTATCCCCCAGCTTCCGGTGGGTTGCTGGCCATCTCTGATGTTCTTTGGCTTGTATTAGCATCACCCGATCTCTGCCTTCATCTTCACCTGGTCTTCTCCCCTTGGGTGCGTCTGGGTCCAAATCTCCCCTCTTACAAGGACACCAGTCACACTGGATTAGGGCCGCCTCCTCCAGCATGACCTCATCTGAACTGATTCCATCTGTGATGACCCTATTTCTACATAAAGTCACATTCTCAGGTGCTGGGGGTTAGGACTTCAGTATATGAATTCGGGGGTGACATAATTAAACCCATAACAGTCAAGAGCATTTGTAGTACTTGACCTATTGTTGTAGGTTACAGATGTCCTCCTACCTTTTTTTTTTTTTTTTTGCGGTACGCGGGCCTCTCACTGTTGTGGTCTCTCCCGTTGCGGAGCACAGGCTCCGGATGCGCAGGCTCAGCGGCCATGGCTCACGGGCCCAGCCGCTGCGTGGCATATGGGATCCTCCCAGACCGGGGCACGAACCCGTATCCCCTGCATCGGCAGGCGGACTCTCAACCACTGCGCCACCAGGGAGGCCCCTCCTACCTTTTAAAAAGGTTTCTAAACGAAATTGAGCTATTTGTAGTGAGGTGGATAGACACAGAGTCTGTCATACAGAGTGAAGTAAGTCAGAAAGAGAAAGACAAATACCGTATGCTAACACATATATATATGGAATTTAAGAAAAAAAAATGTCATGAAGAGCCTAGGGGTAAAACAGGAATAAAGACACAGACCTACTAGAGAATGGACTTGAGGATATGGGGAGGGGGAAGGGTAAGCTGTGACAAAGCGAAAGAGAGGCATGGACATATATACACTACCAAACGTAAGGTAGATAGCTAGTGGGAAGCAGCCACATAGCACAGGGAGATCAGCTCGGTGCTTTGTGACCACCTAGAGGGGTGGGATAGGGAGGGTGGGAGGGAGGGAGACGCAAGAGGGAAGAGATATGGGAACATATGTATATGTATAACTGATTCACTTTGTTATAAAGCAGAAACTAACACACCATTGTAAAGCAATTATACTCCAATAAAGATGTAAAAAGAAAGAAAAAAAGGTTTCTACACATGACTGTCTAAAATCACAGGCTTAAGAGGCCCATAACGACCACTTCTGATGGTTTTATAAATCACCTACAACTTTTAGCATCTTGTTTCCATAACCACAGATGTGAATCATTGATCGCCATTCCCATTCTCCTTCAGAAAGAAATCACCTCCAGGGGCCCCAGGACCCAACCCCCTTGGTACATGCTCAGAAGTTGTTTATGTTTCTATTGCAGGGAAAGGGCAGCCAGGCCAGAGGGTGCGACACAGTTAGTATGTAGTAAGCTGCTACGCAAAACAGAAAGATCCAGGGACAGGCCTAAGTTCTGCCTCAGGTGTAGGCAGATCAGTTACTCAGGGTTCAGGAAGGCAATCCTTGCTCTCCAGGGATTTCCTGTATCTACACTTGGACATTCCCGTTTTCTAGAAGAACACCCTGTATTCTGAACTTAGAATGAGGCTGACTCTAAATGCTATGACTGCTGAGAGTGAATAAACAAACATATTCTCAGGGTAAAGACAGACCTTTCCTCAGAGCTGCTCTAAAAGGAAATAGGAGGGAACGTGAGGAAACAGGAGAGAACGTGAGGGGAACCGTCTCTCAGCCTCCTGGACATCACCTTCCCACCACGGCAAGTGGCACGCTCCAAGCAGGCAAGAGAAACAAGCATATTAGCATCGGCCCTGATACTGTCGTGCGTTTCATAGGAGAAAACAATGCCAAAGGCACACAAGTGTCACTAAATTGAAAAAAAAGAAAAAAAACTAAAAACCAATCTTCTGGTCTTTGGGGGAGTTTGTTTGGAGGCAATTAAGTTAGAGATCCAAAATTTTAGACACAGTGTTTTTACTCTTAGATGTTAAATCGCGACTAGAAAAACAGCTTTCTGATCACAGTAAGTGTGAAGTTAGGCTGCAAAACTAGGTACAGAATGCAAATATTTTCCTCCGTTGATATTTAGGTTGTACATGCCTCATTCTCATCCTGAGAATACATGAGAATATCCATAAGAAATTTCTAGAAGTAGAACGCTGGTAAAATACTATGCATATTTTAAATTCCATCAGATATTACCTAACAATTCTCCACGGAAGTGTTAGGTGACTTATTTTTTCCAGTCTTATAATTTTAGAATGAACATGCACAGAAGAGACAGCTATTAAAAAAAAAAACCACTATTCATAGTTAAAGACTGCCTGGAAACTTTATCTACAGATCAGTAATACAGTATCAACAGAGTCTGACCATTATTTTTAGAAATAATTTGAGGTAAATTACCCATGTCTATGACATCAGTGTGAACATTTCTGATTCACCTACTATTATACATGGGGGGGGGTGTTTACAGACCAATTCTGTTATTAATAGATTGCTGCTCAGAACTGACTAGAGCTATGACTTGAAAGTCCATCTGTCTTGCTGCGGGGAAAACACTAGTTACTAAATGTAGCACCTAAGCTGAGGATGCAGGCCACAATGGAACCATCTTTGCACAGTAAGAATATTTCCTAACTAAAGTTATGGACAAATAACACACATATATCAGAGAGAATATTTTCTATTACCATGTGTACTGGGTTAAATAGTGTTCTCCCAAAACTACTGTCCTTTCCATAATCCTAGAAGGTGACCTTAGAAGGTGACCTAGAAGGTGACCAGATGAGAAGAGGGAAGATGAGGTCACCCTGGAGCAGGGTGGGTTCTGAATCCCACATGACCAGTGTCCTGATAAGACGACAGCCACACACAGAGGGAAGATGATGGCCATGTGATGATGAACGCAGAGACGGGAGTGATATGTCCACAAGCCGAGGCATGCTGGCAACACCAGAAGCTAAGAGAAAGGCATGGGACAGATTCTCCCCTAGAGCCTTCGGAGAGAGTGTGGCCCTGCTGACACCTGGATTTGGCACTTCCAGCCCCCAGCAATGTGAAAGAATACATTTCTGTGGTTTTAAACAAACTGGTTTGTGATACTTGTGTTATAGCAGCCACAGGGAACGAATACATTATGGGAGCTTCTGTGTTTTGACTAAATAAGAAAAACTTTTGCTCCTCCGAGAACATTTCAGGTGTACCTCCTGATATGTCCTAATAGAGCTTATGATAAAACTCCGCAGATAGCAGAAGTTTTAAATGCTGACTTTGAGAACTTTGAATGGGTCTTCTTATGTGGTATACTTTGTGAGCTTTCTGGTCTTATGTCTGATCCTTGAACCAAAGTTTCCTGATGGGCACATGTTCATTTCTACGTCATACCTGGGGACTCCGACCCCTCTGTGTGATGAGAGGCTCCTGGCGGCAGCCCAGTGGGAGGCCCTGGCTGGTTTCCAGTCTCAGAAGGACTACACCTTCCTCCTCCTTCAGGAGAGTCTGCGGAAGACCCTATCCCTTCCCCTTGGCTGTGGCACCTTCCAGCTGCTGAGATGGTCCTGTAACCCTGTACTGCCTGCTCACGGTAGCTGCACCTGGACCAAACCTGGGTGGCAAGCAGAGGCCTGACAGCCCATTCACATCGACCCCATGAGTTGACCCCACTGTGCTGCTTCCTCAGTGATACGTTTCTGACCTTTGAAACCAGGGGACAAAGTTACAAAACAGCGACTCCATGGTTCTTTATGTTGCTCTCCCGTGGACTTTACGAGTTCACGGTTCTCGTTCATCTCCTGACAATACTGCCCTCATTCTTTCACCATCAACATGGAAGAACACGGAATGTCCTCAGACTCCACCCTTGTTTTTATTTCCTTATCAGCTCACCTGGGACATCCACATACGTTCTCTCCTGCTAAGGATGGAATCAGGATATAATTGTGTCCAAGAGCTGCCACCGCCCAGAGAAGTGGCTGGGAGTCCCTGCCCCATGGTTCCATCCATCTGGCTCGACCCTGGAGGACAGAGGCTCCCCGCGAACCAGCCTGGTAGCTCACGATCCCTCAGTCTGCCTCTGTCTTTCAGAAACTCAAAGGGCAGCGGGAAAATTATTCATCAAAATCCAAGTGAACCAAAAATGGAATAATCCCACTCAGGACATTTTGTAGGGTGTGAAGGACGATGCAAATATTTACCATTAAGACGGCAAATCCTCCAACACGGACGTGGTAAAAGCTGCTGCTTTCATTACACTTGATACTGGTCTCATAATACTTTGTTCACCTCACCTATAACTCAGTGTGGGAAAATGTTGTTTATGGGCTTGTGCTCCTGCCCTTGAGGATATGAGGCTCCTCAAGGCAGGACAGTTTTATTCCCTTATGTGGTAAAACAAACGAACAAGCAAACAAAAACTGCATAAATAGGAGATTCAGGTCAACCCCCTGCCAGCCTTAGCTGGACCACATTGAGTCAAGGCTCCCTTTCCTAAGACTGCCTTTATGAGCTAATTTTTAAATTCTAGCTACTAATTTGACCCAAATTTGGTCACGTGGACAAGCCAGGGGCCAGAGTACACTAGATCTTCTTGCCATGACCTCATTTTGGGGGGCACAGTAGCAACGTCTGGACATGGGCAAGGGTAGAGAAAAAGAAAGTTGTCGTGTAGAGTCACTTAGGGCAGTGGTTCTCAAAGTGTGGTCCTGGGACTGGCAGCAGCAGCATCACCTGGGAACTTGCAGATGCAAATCCTCGAGCCCTGCCCTGACCCACCGAAGCAGAGACGCTAGGGCTGCGGCCCAGGCACGTGTTAGAATGCCTTTGCTCAAGTGATCCCGATACATGCTAAAGCCTAAAAACCACTGACTTAGAGTAATGCCAGCCTAAAAGGACCCAATGTCAGAAGTTCTCTCTTTTTACTGCATGGGAGAAAGAGGTTCTCCCAAGGTTGGGAAGCCCAAGGCTCCCTCTGGTGTGGGGTACCCTCCGCTTCCAGCAGCACACTTACAGCCTACAGCAGGAATGTCAGCCTCCCTGGCCCTTTGGCTGTGTTCACAGGTCTACCCAAGAGCTTCCAGAAAGAGGAGAGAATGTGGAAGGACTTTTAAAGGACCAGGTTTGAGGGACCTTCAAGGCTAGAACCTCCTTTTATACTCAGGAAACTGACTTGAAAAACTCTTCAGAATTGCATACAAGGCCAGAAGGAAGCTGAGGGCTGGAGGGGAGGAATGTGATAAAGCGTCATCACTAAGTGAATGAACTTCTCAGGTCGGCCTGGAGGCCCTGGCATGGGGGGCAGGAAAACCGGAAGCCTCTTCCTAGAACCCGAAGCCTTGTCAACCTCCATTTTCAGAGTCATATATGTGGCATGTGACAGGGCAGGATCTATGGTTTTCCAGGACCAAAGTGAGGGAAGGAATTGGTGAGAACAACAACTTTGGCATCTACCTTTGCTAAGCTCTGGGCTAGGGAGTCGGGTGGGGGTAACAGGACGGAGACAGAAGATTCCAAATCTTCCGCAAAAGCATCCCCAGCCCTCCAAAGGTCTCAGAGGCGGCGCTCCAGTCACTGAGGGGACCTAACTCCACAAGGCAGGCTGGTCCCTGCCTCCTCTGGCCCCGACTCTGATAATCACACACACCCTTTAAAGCAGAGATCAGCAGCTATGGCGCGGCACCAAATCCAGCCCCCTGCCCATTTTTGTATGGCTCGTAAGCTAAGAATGGTGTATACATTTTAAAATAATCGAAAAACGCTATTAAAGACTATTTTGCAACACCTGCAAAGCAAATAAAATTCACACTTCCGTGCCCATTGATAAAGTTTTACTGAAACACAGATTCGCCCATTTGTTTCATATTTCAAATTACAAGGGTGGACTTGAGTCGTTGCCACAGACACTGTGTGGCCCCCGGAGCCAGAAATATCTACTATCTGGCCCTTTTCAAGGCAAACGCTTCTCTAAGAACTTTCCTTGCTTCTTTCCCTCCTGCTGGATTCACCAAGCTTTCCAAGTGTTCCCCGTTCAGTCACGAGGGGATCTGAAACAATCTTGGCATCACCTAAGTCACAAAGATCTGCTCTTAAGAGGGGAAGTTACTGCTACTTTTTTAAATTAAAAGACATTTCCTAATTATTTGTTTCATTTACTAACTAGACCCAGATATTGAAAATTTAGGACTTGAGTAAACATAAAACTGGCGTCTGAATATAAACTTTTTGTTGCTACTCACATGCTATGCCAATCTCAGTTGCAAAACAAACAACCCCCCACCCCCAAACCCTTAAGCACCAATCTGTAAACTAGAAAGTCAGTTCACTGGGGACTATACTTCAAAAGCTAACCTTGTGTTCATCCACTGACAATCAGGCTGCCGACAGCTACCCCGATTGGAACTGTGTTAGGAAAAGTTCTAATTCGGCAATGGATACCATTCAGGTATTTAGGGTCTGAAAACCAAAATGAATGTTTCAGAGCACCTCCCAGAAAAGTTACACAGAGTGACAAGCAAGTGGTGTTTGAGGCAGGACCCAGAGCTCCAGCCCAGGAGCCGGGCTGCCTGCAAAGCTGAGCTCTACTGGGTACCGGCCCCTGACAGCCTGCACCGGAGAGGAGGCTGCAGCATCTTTCTGGAACGAGCATACTTAGCACCGCTAGAAGTCCCAAGGGTGACCCACTAAATACTGCTACTCCAGGACCACGACTCGGCATGGCACAGTGAGTCTGAGAGCCAGGTGCCCACGCACACCCGGCACTGAGCTCCTACACAGCTCAGTGCTGCCACTGAGGGTGGTATGGACATTTCTGCCTAATGGCTGAGGGAGTCAAGGGCCACAGAGCTTAGCTTACTGATGCGAGATCACAGAGGGAGCAAGTGCCAGAGCAGGAATACAAGTGCCGGCCAAAGTCAGACCCGGTTCTCTCAACCACGTGGCCACACTGTGCCGGCCTGGACCCATCCACGCACAGGCTTGCCGGGAGAAGAGGGCTGGGCTGACCTCTGGTCTCCTGCGGCTCCGTTCTGCTTCTGCGTTCATCCCAGAGCTGTTTATTCGGAAGCAGGCAGGATTAAGTTATTTTCTAGATGTTCCGCCGACACTCCATGCCTATGGAGGACCGGCTACTCTCCTCTGTGCCTTCTCCTGAAGCTCGAAGACAGCAGCAGAACGTTAAACAGGGCCCCAACGGGCCAGCCCCAGGTCCTCTTGGACCAGGGCTCCCTCAGCATCTCTGGAGTCACCTGGCCAGCCAGAGGCAAGAGAAGCGCCAGAACAGCCACTGAGCGCCACGCTCCCCCCTCCTGGACGGAGGCTCTGCTGGCCCTGCCGTCACCAGCACGATGCAGTCTAGCTTCCAGCCCACTCTCAGCCCACAGGGTGCGAACACAGAGACCGAGGAGTCACAACAGGTAGGCAGGTCAAGGTTACTGCGTTCCTTCTTCCAACCTGTGACCGGGCGCCTGGGGCCCTCTGCCTCCGCGTCCGGGGACGAGATGGGGCGGGGAGGCTGCCCGCCCCGCAAACACGCCCCTGCCTGCGAACCTCACCGCCACTCCGGGCTCCGCTGACCCCCGGTCGCTTCCCGCCTCGGCGAGGTGTCCCTGCTGCGCGTCCGCCCTCCTGCGGTGCCAGCGTTGCCGGCTCCGCCAGCAGGTCCGACAGCCGCCGGCGACCGCGGGGACCTGCGTGGCAGCCCGGCCCCGCCCCGCGGCGACCCCTCCGCAGCGCCCCGACTGCGCAGCCCCTGCGCCGGGCTCCCCGCGACCCCGGCCCCGCGCGCCTACCCATGGTGTCGGCTCCGAGGGCTCCCTGCGACTGGCGAGCGAGGAGTGCAGGACGGAGGACCCTTTGCTAAGGCGTTGCTTCCTGTGACTTGGTGTGCAGGCCCTGCCCAGCACCTGTGCGGCTGGAGGTGCTCGGGCGGGGCAGCAGGGCTCCACCCTTGGAGGCGGTGGAATGGCAGAGGCAGAGGTCAGAGACCCTGGAGCCCCACCCAGCAGGGGGACACCTGTCCGTGGCCGGCACCTGGACTCCGCTGTTCAGACCCCCCTGGCCCTCGGGGGCCGGCCAGAGGCATAGCGTGGGTGACAGGAGGGACCTGGGCCGGGGACGCCCCAGCTTGAGCGCGCATCTGAGCCACGGGGAAGGAGCATGAAATGCAGGGCCCCCGGCCTCAGCTGGATTTGCTGACTCAGTAGGTCGGGGTGGGGCCCGAGAATCTGCGTTTCTAACAAGTGCTAAGGTGAGGTTGACGCTGTTGCTCAGGGGACCGCACTCTGGAAAGCACTGCCTGGGAAAGCACTACGTCTGCGCAGGGAAGCAAAGGTGGGTGGAAGGCTGCTCAGTTTAATGTGTGAGCGGTGCCTGGACGTGTGTCTTTAGGTGGAGTGTGAGTGTGGAAAGCATTTATGGAGGATTCTGCACTTCCTTTCTTTAAGAATAACAGGGGGGGCTTCCCTGGTGGCGCAGTGGTTGAGAGTCCGCCTGCCGATGCAGGGGACACGGGTTCCAGCCCTGGTCCGGGAAGATCCCACATGCCGTGGAGCAACTAAACCCGTGCGCCACAACTACTGACTGAGCTTGTGCCCTAGAGCCCGGGAGCCACAACTACCGAGCCCATGCGCCTAGAGCCTGTGCTCCGCAACAAGAGAAACCACCGCAATGAGAAGCCCGCGCACCGCAACAAAGAGTAGCCCCTGCTCGACGCAACTAGAGAAAGCCCACGTGCTGCAACAAAGACCCAATGCAGCCAAAAATAAATAAATAAATAAAATTGATTTTTAAAAAATAAATCAAAATCTAAATCTAATAAATACCATTATGCTATTGAAATTGTAAATGTTCACTGCAGAGCCAGGCAATAGAATCTGATTACATTTTCATGGTACCTATTCTGATTACATTTACTCCGTGGTTCCGGTGTTTCACTCCTGTGCCAAGCAGAATGTTCCAGATGTCGGTGTCAAATGGATTTCTTTTCTAAGCCCCACCACTGGTTCCATCTGAGGCACGTTTTAATTTGCTTTACACAACTGTTGTATAGCTTTTCTTCTTCTTTTTCATAATTGCATTTAGCTTTTTTCTTACTGCTAGAAGAAGCACACGCTTTCACTTTATTCGGAAGATTATCCAACTCTCTAATCATGGTATTACATGGAAACCACTTTCTTCTAGAGGGTTCACT
The DNA here is from genome assembly GCF_949752795.1 of Hyperoodon ampullatus. NCBI lineage: Eukaryota > Metazoa > Chordata > Mammalia > Artiodactyla > Ziphiidae > Hyperoodon > Hyperoodon ampullatus. The sequence goes on along the minus strand of NC_136929.1, from coordinate 12,137,197 downwards.
CTTACCTCTGGTTCCCATCAGGGCTGAGTGCCCTGTGGGCTTGGGGCACAATCCTGCTGGGACTCCCCTCCAGTGCTCTTCCCGTTAGGATTTCTGCTGTTGGATCCCATGACTCACTGACTTCCTCCCTCCCTCCTTCTACTCTTCCTTCCCTTCCTTGGAGAACATCATCAGAAAAGGTGCTTGGCAAACAAATGTTCTACCTGCCTGAAAACATCTTCATTATGCTCTTACACCTGAATGAAATTCTTCGTTGGAATTCAATTTCCCTCAGAATTACAAAGACATGGCCTCTTGTCTTCCAGCATGAGTGTAGCTGGAGAGTCCATTTATTTTTTTCACTGTAGGTTTCCTTCTAAGTTTTTCACTCTTCTCATGAGAACGTGTCTAGAGGTGAGTTTATGGGAGTTTTTATACATCTTTATTGGAATATAATTGCTTTACACTGTTGTGTTAGTTTCTGCTGTATAACAAAGTGAATCAGCTATATGTATACACTTATCCCCTATCCCCACCTTCTTGCGTCTCCCTCCCACCCTCCCTATCCCACCCCTCTAAGTGGTCACAAAGCACCGAGCTGATCTCCCTGTGCTATGCAGCTGCTTCCCACTAGCTATCTATTTTGCATTTGGTAGTGTACAAATGTCAGTGCTACTCTCTCACTTCGTCCCAGCTTCCCCTTCCCCCCAACCCGTGTCCTCAAGTCCATTCTCTATGTCTGTGTCTTTATTCCTGTCCTGCCCCTAGGTTCTTCAGAACTTTTTTTTTTTTTTTTAGATTCCATATATATGTGTTAGCATATGGTATTTGTTTTTCTCTTTCTGACTTACTTCACTCTGTATAACAGACTTTAGGTCCATCCACCTCATTACAAATAACTCAATTTTGTTCCTTTTTATGGCTGAGTAATATTCCATTGTATATATGTGCCACATCTTCTTTATCCATTCATCTGTCAATGGACATTTGGGTTGCTTCCATGTCCTGGCCATTGTAAATAGAGCTGTAGTGAACATTGTGGTACATGACTCTTTTTGAATTATGGTTTTCTCAGGGTATGTGCCCAGTAGTGGGATTGCTGGGTCCTATGGTAGTTCTATTTTTAGTTTTTTAAGGAACCTCCAAACCGTTCTCCATAGTGGCTACATCAATTTACATTCCCACCAACAGTGCAAGAGTGTTCCCTTTTCTCCACACCCTCTCCAGCATTTATTGTTTGTAGACTTTTTGATGATGGCCATTCTGACCGGTGTGAGGTGATACCTCATTGTAGTTTTGATTTGCATTTGTCTAATGATTAGTGATGTTGAGCATCCTTTCATGTGTTTGTTGGCAATCTGTATATCTTCTTTGGAGAAATGTCTATTTAGGTCTTCTGCCCATTTTTGGATCGGGTTGTTTTTTTTCAGATTGAGCTGCAAGAGCTGCTTGTATATTTTGAAGATTAATCTTTTGTCAGTTGCTTCATTTGCAAATATTTTCTCCCATTCTGAGGGTTGTCTTTTTGTCTTGTTTATGGTTTCCCTTGCTATGCAAAAGCTTTTAAGTTTCATTAAGTCCCATTTGTTTATTTTTGTTTTTATTTCCATTTCTCTAGGAGGTAGATCAAAAAGGATCTTGCTGTGATTTATTTCATAGAGTGTTCTGCCTATGTTTTCCTCTAACAGTTTTATAATGTCTGGCCTTACATTTAGATCTTTAATCCATTCTGAGTTTATTTTTGTGTATGGTGTTAGGAAGTGTTCTAATTTCATTCTTTTACATGTAGCTGTCCAGTTTTCCCAGCACCACTTATTGAAGAGGCCGTTTTTTCTCCATTGTATGTTCTTGCCTCCTTTGTCAAAAATAAGGTGACCATATGTGCATGGGTTTATCTCTCGGCTTTCTATCCTCTTCCATTGATCTATATTTCTGGTTTTGTGCCAGTACCATACTGTCTTTTTTTTTTTTTTTTTTTTTTTTGCGGTACACGGGCCTCTCACTGTTGTGGCCTCTCCCATTGCGGAGCACAGGCTCCGGACGCACAGGCCCAGTGGCCATGGCTCAAGGGCCCAGCCACTCCATGGCATGTGGGATCCTCCCGGACCGGGGCACGAACCTGTGTCCCCTGCATTGGCAGGCGGACTCTCAACTGCTGCACCACCAGGGAAGCCCATACCATACTGTCTTGATTACTGTAGTTTTGTAGTATAGTCTGCAGTCAGGGAGCCTGATTCCTCCAGCTCTGTTTTTCGTTCTCAAGATTGCTTTGACTATTCAGGGTCTTTTGTGTTTCCATACAAATAGTAAAATTTTTTGTTCTAGTTCTGTGAAAAATGCCACTGATAATTTGATATGCATTGCATTGGATCTGTAGAGTGCTTTGGGTAGTATAGTCATTTTCAACAATGTTGATTCTTCCAATCCAAAAACATGGTATATCTCTCCATCTGTTTGTATCATGTTTCATTTCTTTTATCAGTATCTTATAGTTTTCTGCATACAGGCTCTTGTCTCCTTAGGTAGGTTTATTCCTAGGTATTTTATTCTTTCTGTTGCAATGGTAAATGTGTTTCCTTAATTTCTCTTTCAGATTTTTCATCATTAGTGTATAGGAATGCAAGAGATTTCTGTGCATTAATTTTGTATCCTGCTACTTTACCAAATTCATTGATTAGCTCTAGTAGTTTTCTGGTAGCCTCTTTAGGATTCTCTATGTATAGTATCATGTCATCTGCAAACAGTGACAGCTGTACTTCTTTTCCAATTTGGATTCCTCTTATTTCTTTTGCTTCTCTGATTGCTGTGGCTAAAACTTCCCAAACTATGTTGAATAATAGTGGTGAGAGTGGGCAACCTTGTCTTGTTCCTGATCTTAGAGGAAATGGTTTCAGGTTTTCACCACTGAGAACGATGTTGGCTGTGGGTTTGTCATATATGGCCTTTATTATGCTGAGGTAAGTTCCCTTTATGCCTACTTTCTGGAGGGTTTTTATCATAAATGGGTGTTGAATTTTGTCAAAAGCTTTCTCTGCATGTATTGAGATGATCACATGGTTTTTCTCCTTCAATTTGTTAATATGGTGTATCATGTTGATTGATTTGCATATATTGAAGAATCCTTGCATTCCTGGGATAAACCCCACTTGATCATGTTGTACGACCCTTTTAATGTGCTGCTGGATTCTGTTTGCTAGTATTTTGTTGAGGATTTTTGCATCTATGTTCATCAGTGATATTCACCTGTAGTTTTCTTTTTTTGTGACATCTTTGTCTGCTTTTGGTATCAGGGTGATGGTGGCCTCGTAGAATGAGTTTGGGAGTGTTCCTCTCTCTACTATATTCTGGAAGCATTTGAGAAGGGTAGCTGTTAGCTCTTCTCTAAATGTTTGATAGAATTCACCTGTGAAGCCATCTGGTCCTGGGCTTTTGTTTGTTGGAAGATTTTTAATCACAGTTTCAATTTCAGTGCTTGTGATTGGTCTGTTTATATTTTCTATTTCTTCCTGGTTCAGTGTCCGAAGTTTGTGCTTTTCTAAGAATTTGTCCATTTCTTCCAGGTTTTCCATTTTATTGGCATATAGTAGCTTGTAGAAATCTCTCATGATCCTTTGTATTTCTGCAGTGTCAGTTGTTACTTCTCCTTTTTCACTTCTAATTCTGTTGAGTCTTTTCCCTTTTTTTCCTGATGAGTCTGGCTAACGGTTTATCAATTTTGTTTATCTTCTCAGAGAACCAGCTTTTAGTTTTATTGATCTTTGCTATCGTTTCCTTCATTTCTTTTTCATTTATTTCTGATCTGATCTTTATGATTTCTTTCCTTCTGCTAACTTCGGGGGTTTTTTGTTCTTCTTTCTCTAATTGCTCTAGGTGTAGGGTTAAGTTGTTTATTTGAGATGTTTCTTGTTTCTTGAGGTAGGATTGTATTGCTATAAACTTCCCTCTTAGAACTGCTTTTGCTGCATCCCATAGGTTTTGGGTCGTCATGTTTTCACTGTCATTTGTTTCTAGGTATTTTTTGATTTCCTCTTTGATTTCTTCATTGATCTCTTGGTTATTTAGTAGTGTATTGTTTAGCCTCCATGTGTTTGTATTTTTTACAGTTTTTTTCCTGTAATTGATATCTAGTATCATAGTGTTGTGGTCGGAAAAGATATTTGATATGATTTCAATTTTCTTAAATTTAACAAGGTTTGATTTGTGACCCAAGATATGATCTACCCTGGAGAATGTTCCACGAGCACTTGAGAAGAAAGTGTATTCTGTTGTTCTTGGATGGAATGTCCTATAAATATCAATTAAGTCCATCTGGTATAATGTGTCATTTAAAGCTTGTGTTTCCTTATTTATTTTCTGTTTGGATGATCTGTCCATTGGTGAAAATGGGGTGCTAAAGTCCCCTACGATTACTGTGTTACTGTCAGTTTCCCCTTTTATGGCTGTTAGCATTTGCCCTATGTATTGAGGTGCTCCTATGTTGGGGTGCATAAATATTTACAATTGTTATAGCTTCTTGGATTGATCCCTTGATCATTATGTAGTGTCCTTCTTTGTCTCTTGTAATAGTCTTTATTTTAAAGTCTATTTTGTCTGATATGAGAATTGCTACTCCAGCTTTCTTTTGATTTCCATTTGCATGGAATATCTTTTTCCATCCCCTCACTTTCAGTCTGTATGTGTCCCTAGGTCTGAAGTGGGTCTCTTGTAGACAGCATATATATGGGTCTTGTTTTTGTATCCATTCAGCCAGTCTGTGTCTTTTGGTTGCAGCATTTAATCCATTTACATTTAAGGTAGTTATCAATATATATGTTCCTATTACCATTTTCTTAATTGTTTTGGGTTTCTTATTGTAGGTCTTTTCCTTCTCTTGTGTTTCCTGCCTAGAGAAGTTCCTTTAGCATTTGTTGTAAAGCTGGTTTGGTGGTGGTGAATTCTCTTAGCTTTTGCTTGTCTGTAAAGGTTTTAATTTCTCTGTTGAATCTGAATGAGATCCTTGCTGGGTACAGTCATCTTGGCTGTAGGTTTTTCTCTTTCATCACTTTAAATAGGTCCTGCCACTCCCTTCTGGCTTGCAGAGTTTCTGCTGAAAGATCAGCTGTTAACCTTATGGGGTTCCCCTTGTATGTTATTTGTTGCTTTTCCCTTGCTGCTTTTAATATTTTTTCTTTGTATTTAATTTTTGATAGTTTGATTAATATGTGTCTTGGCATGTTTCTCCTTGGATTTATTCTGAATGGGATTCTCTGTGCTTCCTGGACCTGACTATTTCCTTTTCCATGTTAGGGAAGTTTTCAACTATAATCTCTTCAAATATTTTCTCAGTCCCTTTTTTTTTCCTCTTCTTCTTCTGGGACCCCTATAATTCAAATGTTGGTGCATTTAGTGTTGTTCCAGAGGCCTCTGAGACTGTCCTCATTCTTTTCATTCTGTTCTGTGGTAGTTATTTCCACTGTTTTATCTTCCAGGTCACTTATGTGTTCTTCTTCCTCAGTTATTCTATTGATTCCTTCTAGAGAATTTTTGATTTCATTTATTGTGTTATTCATCATTGTTTGTTTGCTCTTTAGTTCTTCTAGGTCCTTGTTAAACGTTTCTTGACTTTCTCCATTCTATTTCCAAGATTTTGGATCATCTTTACTATCATTACTCTGAATTCTTTTTCAGGTAGACTGCCTATTTCCTCTTCATTTGTTTGGTCTGGTGGGTTTTTACCTTGCTCCTTCATCTGCTGCGTATTTCTCTGTCTTCTCATTTTGCTTAACTTACTGTCTTTGGGGGTCTCCTTTTTTGCAGCCTGCAGGTTCGTAGTTCCCATTGTTTTTGGTGTCTGCCCCTAGTGGCTAAACTTGGTTCAGTGGGTTGTGTAGGCTTCCTGGTGGAGGAGACTAGTGACTGTGTGCTGGTGGATGAGGCTGGATCCTGTCTTTCTGGTGGGCAGGACCACATTCAGTGGTGTGTTGTGGGGTGTCTGTGAACTTAGTATGATTTTAGGCAGCCTCTCTGCTAATGGGTGGGATTGTGTTCCTGTCTTGCTAGTTGTTTGGCATGGGGTGTCCAGCACTGGAGCTTGCTGGTCATTGAGTGGAGCTGGGCCTTAGTGTTGAGATGGAGATCTCTGGGAGAGCTCTCGCAATTGATATTACGTGGGGCTGGGAGGTCTCTGGTGGTCCAGTGTCCCGAACTGAGCTCTCCCACCTCAGAGGCTCAGGCCTGACACCCAGCCAGAGCACCAAGACCCTGTCAGACACACGGCTCAGAAGAAAAGGGAGAAAAAAAAGGGAAAAAAAATAAAGTTATTAAGACAAAAAAATTTTTTAATTATTAAAATAAAAAAATAATAAAAAAAGAAGAGAGAAACCAAACCAATAAACAAATCCACCAATGATAACAAGCACTAAAAACTAAACTAAGATAAACATATAAATCAGAAACAAGTCAGTCGCAGACAGCAAACCCCAAGTCTACAGTTGCTCCCAATGTCCACCGCCTCAATTTTGGGGTGATTCATTGTCTATTCAGGTATTCCACAGACTCAGGGTACATCAAGTTGATTGTGGAGAAACAATCTGCTGCTCCTGAGGCTGCTGGGAGAGATTTCCCTTTCTCTTCTTTGTTCACACAGCTCCTGGGGTTCGGCTTTGGATTTGGACCTGCCTCTGCATGTAGGTCGCCCTCTGGCGTCTGTTCTTCGCCCAGACAGGAGGGGGTTAATGGAGTGGCTGATTAGGGGGTCTGGCTCACTGAGGCCAGTGGGAGGGAGGGGTACGGATGCAGGGTGAGCCTGCGACGGCAGAGGCCAGCGTGACGCGAAAGCCTGAGGTGCGCCCTCTGTTCTCCCAGGGAAGTTGTCCCTGGATCACGGGACCCTGGCAGTGGCGGGCTGCACAGGCTCCCAGGAGTGGAGGTGTGGATAGTGACCTGTGCTTGCACACAGGCTCCTTGGTGGCGGCAGCAGCAGCCTTAGCGCCTCAAGCCCGTCTCTGGGGTCCACGCTGATAGCCGCGGCTCGCGCCCGTCTCTGGAGCTCGTTTAGTAGGTGCTCTGGATCCCCTCTCCTCGTGCGCCCCAAAACAATGGTCTCTTGCCTCTTAGGCAGCTCCAGACTTTTTCCCGGACTCCCTCCTGGCTAGCTGTGGCGCACTAGCCCCTGCAGGCTGTGTTCATGCCGCCAACCCCAGTCCTCTCCCTGGGGTCTGACCTCCAAAGCCCGAGCCTCAGCTCCCAGCCCCGCCTGCCCTGGCGGGTGAGCAGACAAGCCTCTCGGGCTGGTGAGTGCCGGTCGGCACCGATCCTCTGTGCGGGAATCTCTCTGCTTTGCCCTCTGCATCCCTTGTTGCTGCGCGCTCCTCTGTGTCTCCGAAGCTTCCCCCACCCCGCCCCCAGCCACCCACCGTCTCCGCCCGCGAAGGGGCTTCCTAGTGTGTGGAAACCTTTCCTCCTTCACAGCTCCCACCCTGAGGGGCAGGTCCTGTCCCTATTCTTTTGTCTCTGTTTTTTCTTTTGCCCTACCCAGGTACGTGGGGAGTTTCTTGCCTTTTGGGAGGTCTGGGGTCTTCTGCCAGCGTTCAGTAGGTGTTCTGTAGGAGCTGTTCCACAGGTAGATGTATTTTTGATGTATTTGTGGGGAGGAAGGTGATCCCCACGCCTTACTCCTCCGCCATCTTGAAGGTCCTTCAGGAAGGTGTTTTTAAATAACAGGGAGAAGGGCCGACAGACCACACATTTGGCTGGATGGGAAGCACAGAAGCAAGGCCTGGGTACTCAATCTCTCTAACTTTCAGTTTCCTCTCTCTCTAAACGGAGCTACTGATCTGTTTGGGTTGTGGCAAAGGGGAGAGGTAGTCTACGTTCAGTATGTGGCATATAACAAGGGCTGTATAGGTACTGTTTTTACATTATTATTCATCATGTGACTCTGGAATATCCCAAACCGAAGCATAGAGTCAAATCTGAGTTGAGCGTCAGTTCTTAGAGGAACTGGACGTCTGCCTGTCCTTTTGCTCCCCACCCCCTGCCCCAATTTCACCAACGCTAAGCTCCCAACTACTGCAAGAAGCTGTATGGATCACTAAGAAAGAAAACAACAACGATTAAATGATGACACAAGGCTTTCTTATCACTAGGTACAGGAGGCAACTGATTTCAGATGTTTAAATGGGAAAACGTGTCAGAGCCAGTGAGTGATAGTTCACTGGGTTCTACTAGATAATCTCTGTGACTTTGGACTTCACTGGGGCAGGGAGCAGGGGAAGGAGACAGGGAAGGAGATGGCAGAGGCAGGCGGGAAGCCTCTGAGCTACAGCCAGGACCAGAGGAAGGACTGGGTGGTTTGTAATACTGCACACATGTCCCACAAGCAGAACGGCCTGAGCTGCCTGTACACAAGCAACGTTTCCCAGGGACACACCCCGAGAAGGCTGTGGGCTCAGAGACGGACGTGAGAGGCTTCAGAACATTTTGTCTTAAACTTTCTGACTCTTAGGTCGCCCCTTAGCATCTCTAACCTTTGGAAATGTGTTTTATGTCTTTTTCAGGGCAACCTGAGAAAATAAAGATTTTTATACCCAGTGTATAAAAAGTACCCTGAGGAGTATTTGTTCCTTTGTTCAGAAATATTTACTGAGCATCTATTATGTGAGTCATATTAAAAATGAGAAGCCCTCCCTGGCGTAGGATTTGCAGTCTTGTGGGATGGGCTGTGCACACTAATGGGTGACTTTTCTGTGCTCAGGTGGCCCGTGAAGAAGAGGAAGCTGGGTAAGGAGCCACATGTCATACGGGATCTTAAGAGCCTGGGCCCAAAAACCATTTCCACCACTCACTGGCTTTGGTAGCTTGGATGTCCAGCTTTGTGGGGGTCTGTGTGTCTCAGTTTCCTCATCTGTAAAATGGGGCTTCACATAGTACTTATCTCTTAGCATTATTGTAAGGACCCAATGAGTTAACACATGCCTGCCTGTTATGAGTACTTATTAAGTGTTCATTATTTTAACAGTCAGAAGCCACTATCCAAAATTAATTTTTAAATATTAAAAACTTCAAAATAGTATAAAAGAGAGTATAAACTCTTCTTCCCATCCTATTCCCCAGCTACCTGCTTCTCTTCCCAACAGCCAAATTGCCTTCCAGAGATAATTTAGGTTCATACAAGCAAATGGTAGCACATATATAAATGGCACAGATTATATACACCATTCTGCACCTTGGTTTTTTTTAAGCTTTAAAGTTTATCTTAGGGCTTCCCTGGTGGCACAGTGGTTGAGAGTCCGCCTGACGATGCAGGGGACACGGGTTCGTGCCCCGGTCCGGGGGGATCCCACATGCCGTGGAGCGGCTGGGCCCGTGAGCCATGGCCACTGAGCCTGTGCGTCTGGAGTCTATGCTCCGCGGCGGGAGAGGCCACAGCAGTGAGGGACCCGCGTACAGCAAAAAAAAAAAAAAGTTTATCTTAGATGGCTTTCCAAATCAGAAGTAAGAAACAGAGGTTTCTCATTCATTTCTTGTTGGTGTTGAATTTTTCTCTGTTATACAGATATATCGAAAATTGCCTTATAATCTCTTTTAAAAAGGCGCCTTTTAATTTTTTTCTATTTTATTTATTTATTTATTTTTGGTTGTGTTGGGTCTTTGTTGCTGCACACGGGCTTTCTGTAGTTGTGGCTAGCGGGGGCTACTCTTCATGTGGTGTGAGGGCTTCTCATTGGGGTGGCTTCTCTTGTTGCAGAGCACAGGCTCCAGGCGCGTGGGCTTCAGTAGTTGTGGCACACAGGCTCAGTAGTTGTGGCTCGCAGGCTCAGTAGTTGTGGCTCATGGGCTTAGTTACTCCACGGCATGTGGGATCTTCCCAGACCAGGGATCAAACCTGTGCCCCCTGCACTGGCAGGTGGATTCTTAACCACTGAGCCACCAGAGGAGTCCCCAAAAAGGTGCCTTTTTAAAAATAATGAAACTATTTTAAACTTGAAGAATTTTTATTCTTGTACTCTTAAATTTTAATATTAAAAAATAAATTTTGGATATTCTGATTAATATGTGGCAATAAATTTAAAAATACATATGAAATGGACAATTCCAGAAAAATAGAAATGACATATGGGGCTCAGGATAAAAACCAGAATTCAGAGTTGTAACAATATAGTATCTAAAATGTCCAATTTCAACAAAAAAGTATGAGACAGGTGAAGTAGCAGGAAAGTGTTACCCGCCCCCAGCCCCCATTCCTCAAGAGAACACAATCAACAGGAACTGACTGAATGGGCGCAGAGACCGAATTGCACAGAAAAAAATGCTTTGCAGCTTTTATAATTGTGTCCAAAGAATTAAAGGAAGCCATGTTTAGAGAATTAAAGGAAAATATGTTGATATGACTTAACAAATAAGAAAATAACACCAAAAAAATTTGAAACTATAACAAGGAACCAAGTGGAAATTCTATAGTTGAAAAGAACAATAGCCAAAATGAAAAATCCACTAGACGGGCTTAACAGTAGATCTGAGATGGCTATATCTAGCAAAATTATTCTTCAAGAATAAAAGCATAAAAAAACTCCAGTTAAATAAAGATTGAGGTAATTTGTTGCCAGCAAACCTGCCTTACAAGAAATACTAAAGGAAGTACTTCAGGCTGAAAGGAAATGACAACAGATAGTAGCCTGAAAAAATTAAGAGTGCTGGAAATAGTAAATTTGAGGGTAAATATAAAACACTGTATAAGTAGACTTTTTCAATTATCTACTCTTAATTTTAAAAAAAATTTATGCAAATCAATAACATTATGTTGTTGTGTTTATAACATATACAGTTATATGTCAACTATTCAATAATCTAAATTGATAATTGATAATCTAAATGAAAAGGAAAAATTCCTAGAAAGATACAAACTACTGAACTGATTCAACAAGAAATAGGGAGTCTGAATACACCTATAACAAATAAAGAGATTGAATTAGTAAACAGGAACTTCTCCAAAAGAAAAACGTAAGCCCAGACGACCTCATGGGTGAATTCTACCAAACATTAAAAGAAGAATTAATGTCAAATCTTTACAAGCTCTTTGAAAAAAACAGAAGAGGAGGAAACACTTCCCAACTCATTCTATGAGGCCAGTATTTCCCTAATACCAAAACTAGATAAAGACATCACAAGAAAAGGTCAATAGTTTTTACGAATATAGAAGAAACTTCCCAACAAATACTACCAAACTGAATCTGGCAACAAACAAAAAGGATCATGCATGACTAAGTAGGATTTATCCCAGGAATGCTAGGTTTAACATACAAAAATCAATGTAACACACCATATTAATAGAATAAATGGTAAAACCACACTATTTCAATAAAGACAGGAAAAAGCATTTGACGACATCTAACAACTTTTCATGTTAAAAACACTCGGCGCACTAGGACTAGAAGGAACTTCATCAACCTGATGAAGGCCCTCTTTTCCCTCAGATCAGAAACAAAGCCAAGGATGCCTGCTCCCAGCTACTTCTATTCAATCTTGTATCCAGTAGTTTCACTACTAGGTGTGGCACAAGAGAGTTGAAAAGACAAAAACATGCACACAAATATTCATAGCAGCATTATTCACAATAGCCAAAAAGTGAAACAACCAAAATGTCCATCACTGGATAAAGGATAAACAAAATGTGGCCTATCCATACAATGGGATATTCTTCAGTCATAAAAAGGAATGACACAGGCTACAACAAGGATGAGCCTTGAAAACATTATGCTAAGTGAAGGAAGCCGGAAACAGAAGCCCACCATAGGAATTTACTTATATAAATGTTCAGACTAGTCGAATCCATAGAGATAGAAAGTAGAGTAACAGCTGCCAGAAGCAGGGAGGAAAGGGGATGGGGACTGACTGTTCGTAGGTGCAGAACCTCCTTTTGGAGTGATGGAGATGGTCTGGAACTATACCCTGGTGATAGTGTACAATGAACATTCTAAAAACTACTGAATTATATGCTTAAAGGGTGAATTTTATGGTATGGGAATTATATCTCCATTTTTAAAATCCATGAGTTAAAAAAAATTGTACTGGAAGTTCTAGCCAGATCACAAACATACAGCTGGAGAGATTTTCACCCAAGTGCATTCACATATCACCTAAATAAAAAATAGAACATTCTTGTAGTTTCAGAAGCACCCCTTGTGCCAGTCACTAATCCACTTCAAAGTAACCACTCTGCCACCTGCTAACACTGAGGGTGACTTTGAACTTCATATAAATGGAATCATGTGGTATGTACTCTCCATGTCTGACTTCTTTCATCCAGCATTACGTTCATCAGATTCACACACATGGTTGTATACTTGAAGCACGTTCATTTCTCTTTGTGGATTGCATTCCATTGTGTAAATACACCACAGTTTATTTGCTCAGTCTCCTGTTGAGGGCATTTTGGGTTGTTTTTACCTTTTGGCTCTTAGTGTTGTGAACACTTTTGTGTTCGTCTTTTACTATGTATTTATAAAGCATTTCTCTTGGATATCTTCTGCTGAATGCTGGTTCATAAGGTATATGTGTAGTCATTTTTTTTTTTTTTTTTTTTTTTTTTGTGGTACGCGGGCCTCTCACTGCTGTGGCCTCTCCCATTGTGGAGCACAGGCTCCGGACGTACAGGCTCAGCGGCCATGGCTCACGGGCCCAGCCGCTCCGCGGCATGTGGGATCCTCCCAGACCGGGGCACGAACCCGTGTCCCCTGCATCGGCAGGCGGACTCTCAACCACTGCGCCACCAGGGAAGCCCTATGTGTGGTCATTTTTAATATACAATGCCGGATAGTTTTTCCAAGCGTTTGTACCAATTATACTCCCAACAGCGAAACATGAGAGTTACAGGGGGTTTTTTAGAGGCAAAAATATTAAAAATATGTGTTCATCGACATGCCAGGAAAGGCAAGACTCTGCCATATACTTTATCCGCATGAGCCTAAGGCCATATTGACATCATCTTTCCTTGTCTTTTCTCATGCTGCTCTAGGAAGCTTTTCAGGGCAGGAAGCCCCCAGGTCCTGTTACAGCACCCCTGTTACCTAGCCTCTTTCTTAGATGCCTTCAGTACCAGGAATCTCTTATGCTGCACTGAGTGAAGGAAAGCACAGGACAAGGGGTCTGTGGGGGCCTGGTATATCCCAAAGGCCTAGAACACTGCCTGGCACATAATAGGAGCTCAAGAAATATTTGCTGAAGGACTGTATCATCCCATTTACTCTGGTAGGTAGGTGGATGCTATTATTATCCTCCATTTATTAAGGCAGAGATGAGTTACTGGCTCCAAGTCCACTTTCAGGAGGTGGCAGAGCCAGAATCTAAGCCCAGGCCCCTTGACTCCAGAGCCCAAGAGCTCAGCCATCTGCTCTCCAGCCTCCCATGGACGTTGGCCATGCTTTTGTTTCTGGTGGGGACAAGGTGGGGAAGGAGGGATGCTGGAGCCCTTGGGAAGATGGAAAGTCTAAGAAAGGGCTGTTCTCAGAAGCTGGGAGATTCAGAGTCTTGGGCAACAGGCTGGAGAGCAGGGTGCTGGGAGGGGGATGGTGGTCATGAGCGGAGGTGGACCCTTGGTGACTCAGGTCCACCCCTGGAAGGAAGCAGACCTGCAGGGCTGTGTGCCGGGACTGCAAGGTGCGCCCCTTGTAGAACCTCTTTTGTTGAGTTGCCCTTCCATGTGGTGCCCTGGGCTTTTTGATACACGAGGTCTGTTGGAAGCTTGTTGCTGAGATGGCCATTCTTTAGGGACCCTAAGAAGTTCATGTCCTATCTCAGTTTCAGGACTGCTTATGTTTTCCTTCAGCAACTGTTTTAGTCACCAACTGAAAACTGAGTTTCTTTTTCCATGGGCAGCTAAGACGCCAAATGTGTACGCTTTCCTGTGGGCAGAAGTCTAGGTCTTTAATTATTGGCAATTTTGTCTCAGCTCCACTCTTGCCTCTCTTTTATGTTCCTGGCTTGGTTTTCTTCTTTCTACCCACCTTCCACCTGAAATTATTTCTGGAACAATGTGAAATATACATAAATTAGTTCAACGTATTAAAGCCTTAATATTAATGAGGAAAGGCCTGTCTTTTCTTGCCTTATCATCTCTTGAGCAGCCCGTGAGCTACTGCTGTTTGCACTGGCTCAGGGAGCACTGGCCTGGGACACTTGGGGTTTTGGTCCTGACTGCCAGCAAATCACTGTACCGTTTGAGCCTCCTTCTCCTGTTGTGTGGCTCACTCTGAAGTGGTGAAGAATAACAAGATAAGCACAAAATGCTGGGGCAGATGCTTTATCAGCACAGTAACGGGCATCATCACAGTGACAGCTCTCTTACTGAGATGGAATGCCAGCCCTTGAGCTTCTGCTTATGAATGAATGAGGGCAACCAAGAGCGGGCAGACCGCTCAGGGTCAGGTTCAGATTCTTGCCTAGAGCTCTTGGCCAGTCATGGAGATGACCATTCCGGAAGTGGTGTGTTGCTGTGGGCACAGAGGGAGAAAGTGAAGGCTTCAAGCTGATGACCTTCAGATAGAAGAACATTCTGAAGTAATTCTCAGCCAGAGAGGGGACTGGAGGGAACTGAATAGCTCTGCTAGCTCACTGCTCTCCCAGCCCCTCCAAGTGGTGGCGGTGACCGCTGTGAGGCCGCACTTGGGGGAGCTTGGCTCTCCTGGATGTCCACGTCTGTGTCCTCCATGTCTTGTGGAGGGAGCCTCCCTCCCTCCTTCTCTCACTCTCCATCCCCCCCCACTCTCTCCCCCAGCGTCTCTCAATTGCTTTCATCCAACATGTGGAGCGTTTACTCGCCGCCAGGCACTGCGCTTGGCACCAGGAGAGACCAAATGAGAAGGAGGCCCCATCTCTGCTCTTCTGAGGCTCACTTTCCAGGCAGGTTATTCTGATACTCAGGAAATAACTGGGCTGGGTGGGTGGAGGGTTTCAAAGCTGCATCCTCTGTAACCGACCAGGAGATGCTCCAACCAAGAGCCTTAATGGAGCTTCAAAACACTGGAACACGCTACTGAAAGGTTTGCGGAATCTTCTTATCTTAAGATTAAAAATCGAAATGATGGCCGTACCTGTTTTCACACATCATATGGTGCATAATAGAATTCCATTGGGCTAAATCGTTCCTTAAAATAAATATATTGAAGATATTAAAAGAGCTGGCTATTTAGACAAAGCTTTAGCTGAGCACTGCGTTTTGGTGGGAGAGTTGACTTTTGCTACCAGGCCCCTTGGCTTTGGGTGGGAGACTGGGGGTTGCTTAGAGCAGCGATTCCCAGACCTTACTGGACAGATGAACCTTGTTGTAACGTAGATTCTGAATCAGAGGTTGGGGTGGAGACCGAGACTCTCCATCTCACAAGCTCCACGTGCTCATCAGTTTGAGGCTGCTGGTCTGCAGACCACACCTTGACCAACAAGGGATGGGATTAAGGCCTCTCAACGCTGGCACTACTGACAGCGGGACCGGGAAATTCCTTGCCATAGGGCGCTGCCTTGCGCGGCGCAGGACCCTCAGCCGCATCCCTGGGCTCTTCCCGCGAGATTTCAGCAGCAGCCCCACCCCCGAATGTGACAACCTAAAAAAGGCTCCAAACATCACCACATGTCCCCTGGGGACCGAACCAAAATTGTTCCCAGTTGACAACCACTGGGCACATGACTTTCAAAGACCCTCCCCAGTCCAAGTTTCTATGATCACAAGCCGACATCAAAACACACATGCCGCTAAGCCTTTAAAGACGACCCTAGAGCTAGTCTCTAAATGTCCTTTTAAAGGTATGAAGTCTGGGATCAACCTGCCTTTACTACAGCCAAGCGCAGCAGCCCACCCGCCCCCAGCAAAGCCTGGGCTAGCGGCATCTGCACCATTAAAGAGACCCTGGTGTGTGAGAGCCCCATGTGGCGGGGCTGGGGGACAGGGTAGGGCACACTTGCTCTCTGCGGGGATAGGCGTGAGCCTGCCTTGGGGGACAAGCGCTGTTCATCCCAGCTCAGCAGTGGAGACCTTCCTTGAAAAGCAGGAGGGCAATTCATCGAAATCAGCAGAACACTGATTTTTCTTTACAAGGGGACTTCGCTCCCATTACCCGAGGGGTTAGGAGGCGTGCGAGGGCTTTAGATGGGGCTGGACGAGTGGCCAGTGTCTTAGGGCTCATTAGCGCCGGGAAGGACGGGACGGGGCAGAGGCCCAGCGTTCATCTGAGAGCCAGTGTCTCAGCCCCAGGACGAGAGACGGGAGGCTGAAAGCCACAGAGAGAGCGAGAGCAAAATGTGCTACGCGGATGCCCATTTATTTGCAAATGCACTATTAGCTCTTACTGCTCTGAAAGAAAAATGAGATGGCATTTCATTAGTAGTTGGATAAACTACTATGTTTCACAAGTAACACAAAACAAGTCTTTGAATGGAAAGTTACCTGTACAAGAACTACAGAGAAATCTCCCGAGGGAGTGCGAGCTGGGGAGGGCAGGCTGCCACGCATCTAAGGAAGGGGGCGGGGGGCTGTGTCTTGTATTGAAGAAATGGACGGATCTTCCGAAACATTTAAAATTGGTTTTCTTTAAGGAGCAGGAAAGAACGGAGGGACAAGCACGGAAGTTACACTTCTTTAAACGCACCTCTTTTTTCTTATATATTTGACCTGGGAACTATGGGAATTAAAACAATAAATAAAAGACTTTATTTTTTAGTAGTGGTGGGAACACAGCATACCTGAGTGGGAAGCACAGCGAGTTCTCACATCCTTCCTCTCCGCCCTCCCACACGCACAGCCCCCCACGGACAGCCCGCACCAGAGCGGGACAGTGTCACACTTCCATGAACCCACACTGACGTGCCACTATCACGCCAAATCCATCGCTCGCATTCGGGTTCGCTCTTGGATTCTGACAAGTGTATGATGACGTGCATGCGCCATTATGGTAGCGTTCAGAGCATTTTCACTGTCCCCAGAATCCTCTGTGCTCCTCCTTGTCATCCTTCCTCTGCCTTAACCCCTGGCAACCACTGATCTTTTTATTGTCTCCCCAGTTTTGCCTTTTCCAGAACATTGGCAAATCCCACAGTAAGTGGTGACATGTATTGTGTGTTCTGTTGGCTCTGTGGTTAGGTGGAATCACACAGTATGTAGCCTCTGCAAGGTGGCTTCTTTCACTCATCAGTAGGCATTTAAGTTTCTTCCATGTCTTTCTGTGCAACGTAAATCTTTCACCAAGTCATAAGCAAGATTACATTTCAAAAGAACAATCTTTACAAATCGAAAACAAAAGAATACAGATGAACTTAACTAGTCCAAGCGACTTTAAAGTGCAGTAATTTGACTGGACATCCCTAGTGGGATAAAACCTAAGGACCAAAATAACTTCAAAAAATTGTTCTAAACTGTTTCTGACACTTGGTATTATTGAGTTATATTTTTGGAGAGAGTGTCAGTATTGTTATTCTGAGGTTGTCAAGTATGTAACATGGAATAAAGCAAGTAGGTAATTAGTGGTATTCAAATTCCATCCTGAATGTCCTGAAAGCCAGTCTTGTCGGTGTGGAGGAAAGGGGATAGAGTTGGAGGACAGGAGAGGTTAGTGGGCACCTGCAGTCCTGGACTGAGTTGGAAGTAGCATCACGAGCTCATGGGGTGGTTAGCATTTTATAGACGTGCGTTTCCTAGTTCTTCCACTGTAAAGACCTAAAACCAGTGACCAACCCAGAACAGGGAGCATCCCTAGTGTCCAGACCAGTGGCTTGCAAATTTCTAACCAACAAACCCCAGGTATTCTGGGAGAATGGGCTGATGCCATGGCTGGGCCAGAAAATAGACAAGACGAGTCTGGACCACCTCATGAATCCCAGGAGCAAGGAAGCTGTCCATGACTTTGAGGGTCGTGACTTCAGGGATCACACACAGCCTGAGGAGGCTCCCACTGGCCAGGATGGGACAGTCTGAACATCAGTGAGAATGACGACTGCAATGCGCCATCAAATATGTTTAAATCTGTGCATTCATAATGGCACTAAAAAGAAGAAAGCAAACTGGTCACGTAATAGGATGCTAGTGAGCTAAGTCATTGTTTTGAGAACTGGTAATTATAGGGAAAGAGTTAAGTATTCAGTCTGCTTTTCCTACATGAACTGTGCTGAGGGCTAACCAAATGGTAGACGAGGGGAGGTTTTTCTTATGAGAAATATTCCAGTTAGTAAGTGAAGATAGAACATCACTATTTTGCAACCTCTAATCAATGAATGGAATTGAGTATCATATCAGCCCCACAAGACATTCTCTGTCTCAGGAATGGAAGCACTACCACCTCCAAGACAGTTGTGCTAAAAAAAAAAAAAAAAAAAAAATCCAAATCTACATCTGATCAAGCCTCTGGATCCAAATACCCATAGAGAGGCAACACAAAGGATGGAACGGACATTCTAGGAATGTAATCTGCAAAATCCAGTGGGAAGACCTGTGGGACAAATGGCCCACTTTCTTCAACACGTAAATTTCAAAGAACTAAAAGGTGGAGGGGAAACATATAGATTAAGAGTCCAGGGCTCCCCTGGTGGCCGCAGTGGTTGAGAGTCCGCCTGCCGATGCAGGGGACACGGGTTCGTGCCCTGGTCCGGGAAGATCCCACATGCCGCGGAGCGGCTGGGCCGGGGGGCCATGGCCGCTGAGCCTGCGCGTCCGGAGCCTGTGCTCCGCAACGGGAGAGGCCACAACAGTGAGAGGCCCGCATACCACAAAAAAAAAAAAAAAAAAAAAAAAAAAAAAAAAAAGAGTCCAGACTTCCCTGGTGGTGCAGTGGTTAAGAATCTGCCTCCCAATGCAAGGGATACGGGTTCGAGCCCTGGTCCGGGAAGATCCCACATGCCACGGAGCAACTAAACCCGTGTGCCACAACCACTGAGCCTGCACTTTAGAGCCCATGAGCCACAACTACTGAGCCCACATGCTGCAACTACTGAAGCCCGCGTGCCTAGAGCCCGTACTCCGCAACAAGAGAAGCCACTGCGATGAGAAGCCCGCGCACCGCAATGAAGAGTAGCCCCCGTTTGCTGAAACCAGAGAAAGCCGAGTGCAGCAACGAAGACCCAACACAGCCAAAAATAAATTAAAAAAAAAAAAAGAGTCCAAAGAAACATCTGCTTCTCAACATGTGACTAATGATGAAAAAATCAATTTTAAAAAAGTATGATATTTGCATAGCATCATTAATCCTAATCCACCATTATAATGTCATATAGAATAGTTTTCCTGCCCTGAAAATCCTCTGTACTTCATCTATTCCAACCCTATCCACAGCAACTTTGGTCAACCACGATCTGTTTATTGCCTGGATCATTTTGTCTTTCCTAGAATGTCATATACATTGAATCATATAGTATGCAGCCTTTCAAACTGGCTGCTTTCATTTAGCAATATACACTATTTGTGCCTTGAAAGCCATTTCCTTTTATTACTTAGTGATATTCCACTGTATGGATGTACCACAGTTTCCAATTGTTTATCAATTCTCTTTGAGGGACACCTTGATTGCTTCTAGTTTTGGCCAATAATGAATGAAGCTGCTATAAACATTCATCAAAAAAAAAAGTATGACATTAAAGAGACAATTGGAAGTAACACTGACTGGGTATTTGATGATATTAAGGGACAACTGTTAATGGTAAGGCATAATAATGGTATCTTTATCTTTTAAAGCTACATCCTGAACTATCTGAGGGTGAACCGAGACAATGTCTGGAATGTGCTTCTAAATGACACAGGATTTGTGACCACCTAGAGGGGTGGGATAGGGAGGGTGGGAGGGAGGGAGACACAAGAGGGAAGAGATATGGGGATATATGTATATGTATAGCTGATTCACTTTGTTATAAAGCAGAAACTAACACACCACTGTAAAGCAATTATACTCCAATAAAGATGTTCAAATAAAAACTTAAAAAAAATAAATTGATGACAGAGGAGGGGGCAGAGGCTGGGGGTGAGAACAGCTGAGACAGGACCAGCCATGACTCGATCACTACTGAAGCTGTGGGGTGGGTTTGTCTCTCTTGTGTATGTTTGAAATTCTCCATCATAAAAAAGCAAAAGAAAGAAAGATCAGAATCAAATATATAGGAAGACCATAGGCTAACACAACATTGTAAAGCAATTATACTCCAATAAAGATGTTGAAAAAAAAAAAGACCACAGGCTCCAGAGGAAGCGATGTCTTTGCCTTTATGTTGAATTTACTTTCAAGCTCTCTCACTGTGGCCCAGCTGCCTGGCCTCTGTCACCTGGGCCTGGAGCCTAAAGGACCATTAGTGATAGCTCTAATTTGGCAGCGTGATGGTTACGATCGTGGGCTCTGGAGCCAAAAGCATGCTTCAGACAGAAACTCTGCCACCTCCCGGCTGTGTGGGTGACCTTGCCCCAATCCGTCACCCTGCCTTCCTCTCCATTCCCTGGTCTGTGAGTGGGGCTGACAGTAGTGCCACTTTAGGGGCAGATTAAATAAGTTCACGTTTGTAAAGCCCTAGAGCAGTGCCTACTGCGTAGTGAGCACTAAACATGCGTTAGCGTCCCCTCTTTATTTATTTATTTATTTATTTATTTTTACATCTTTATTGGAGTATAATTGTTTTACAATGGTGTGTTAGTTTCTGCTTTATAACAAAGTGAATTAGTTATACATATACATATGTTCCCATATCTCTCCCCTCTTGCGTCTCCCTCCCTCCCACCCTCCCTATCGCACCCCTCTAGGGGGTCACAAATCTTTCACTTTCTCTTCAGCTCCAGCTCTGTGATAGGAGCTCTGAGTGAACAAGTGCTAAATAAGAAGCACAGACCACCATGTGGGTACTGCCTCTGCTTGGGGGGTGTGGGCTGTGCCCCAGAGGAGGCCACAGCCAACCAGCACCCACATTACGGAACCATGGCCCATCAGAGGGCTGCGGTAGGGCCAGGGCACCCCAGGCCAATGTTATTTCATGTGCAAATATGCCAAACCCTCCAGGTCAGGGCGAACTGAAGCAACAGGGAAGTGCTCACTGGGCCACAGTGGGGACAAAGAGGCAGTCCGTGAGTCCCTGGGATGTTTCTGAAGTCCTGTCCTCAGGGCAGTACAAGGACAGGACAGAAGGGGACGTTTCCTAAGAGCCCACCAGGCGTCAGGCTCTGTGTGCACATCCATGGACCCTGGCAACAACCCTGTGAGCCTGGCCGGGCCAGACAGCGCGAGGCACCTGCCCAAAGCCACGTCGCTGTACGTGAGCTGGTATTTGAACACACAGACCTGTGTGATTCCAGAGCCCCCTGGAAAGTTGATAAATTTTACCAGATCCTCCCCAGTCCTGGGAAAGTAAAAACAGAGCAACGTTTATGAAGCCCCATTTCATGACACATACCTCATTTTTACATGGCGGGGCCATCAAATGGGCTGAGAAAGGCTTCTGGTGATGAGTGCTTGGGTTCAGCACATGTTGAGTTCAGATTCTAATCCATTTCCAAGGGGGGTCGTCAAGGAGACAGGTAGACAGAGTCTGGAGTGTGCAGAAGTCTGCGCTGGAGACATAAATGTGGAAGTCGTCATATAGCAGCACGTAGAGGCGGTCGGTCAAGATCACCAAGGGAGTGGGTGAAGGCAAAGGAAGTGATGCCTTGAGCCCCGGGGCCCTCGGAAAAGCAGCAGCTGCATCTGAGAAGTAGGGACCATGAGGTAGAAGGAAGGCAAGAGAGGGCTGTGTCCCAGGAGCCAAGGCAAAGCGAGGACTGAGGACTGACCACGGGGTTTGGCCACAGGAGAGGCAAGGGAGGACGTGACAGGAGCGGTGCTGGCGGAGCCCTGGTACCCATGCCTCGGGCCTAAAGCAGCCCCACGACCTGGGCGGCGGAGCAAGGAGGTCAGGGGTGTCTCCATGGAGCTTTGCAAAACGACTTGCTTGCTGCCAGAGGAAGGAGACCTGAGGTCACAGGAGCACAGGCAGAACTGGTACCTTCCCAAGAGGCCCCCAGGGCAAGACAGGCTCACGTTCCTGCTGCTTTTGCCCCTTGTACCCAGTGCTCCTGTCCCAGGGCAAAGCCAGCCTTCTGGACAGGCACAGCCGTGGTGACACCATGGAGATGGAGGGGCTTGAGACCTGCACCAGGGCCACCCTGTCCTCTCGCCCCAGGCTGAGGGAGACGCTCCCTCTCAGGGCACCCCAGGTGGGTGCACGGGGCCCAGGAGGGCACTGCCATGTGGCCGACTCAGGAGGAACAGGAACCCTCGCCCCCTCCTTCCAGTAGAAACCAAAGGCGGGCGACCCTCCAGGTCGAGGAGAGGAGAGGGGTTGACTCCTGGTTCCATGGAAAGGGGGGGTCTACACCAGCGACAGGGCGAAGCAGGCAGGGCATCTGGCATTTCCCACCACACTGAGTCCTGGGACCGAGCAACGCTGGGGGGCCGCACAGCTTCCCTGCAGAGCCACAGGGGGTCTTCTTTCCTCCCCTCAGATCTAAAATGACTTCTGCTGCACCCTCCAATAAGCCTCCCTCCCCACCCACCTCCGCCCCTGCCCGCTGGTGCAGTTAGCATCACGTGTAAGAGGGCAAATCACAGGTAGAAAGAATTCTCACAAAGATCGATTGATCAGATTGATCTTGGAAGGAGATTTTTAAATGATGTGTGTTAAGTTGTGTGAATCTCCTGTTGATGGAACTTCAAACAGTGAAATAAGAAAGGGCAGGAAAACCCAGGTGCCGATAGGCTTTTTAAAAACTTTTCCATTATAGTTGATTACAAGATATTGACTACAGTTCCCTGTGCTATACAGTAGGTCCTTGTTGTTTATCTATTTTATATACAGTCGTGTGTATATGTTAATCCCAAACTCCTAAGTTACCCCTTCCCCCCTGCTTTCCCCTTCAGTAACCATAAGTTTGTTTTCTATGTTTGTAAGTCTATTTCTGATTTGTAAATAAGTTCATTTGTATCGTTTTTAATTAGAGTCCACATATAAGTGATATCCTATGGTATTTGTCTCTGTCTGACTTACTTCATTTAGTATGATAATCTCTAGGTCCATCCATGTAGCTGCAAATGGCATTATTTCGTTCTTTTTTACGGCTGAGTAATATTCCATTGTATATATGTGCCACATCTTCTCGATCCATTCCTCTGTTGATGGACACTGAGGTTGCTTCCATGTCTTGGCTGTTGTAAATAATGCTGCTGTGAACATTAGGGATGCATGTATCTTTTCGAATTAGAGCTTTTGTCTTTTCTGGATATATGCCCAGGAGTAGGACTGCTGGATCATATGGTAACTCTATGTTTAGTTTTTTAAGGAACCTCCATACTGTTTTCCATAGTGGCTACGGTGGGCCTTTTAAAAAATAAAGTGGGATGGTGATGAGGAGCCCCTTCAAAAAGCTCACTAGGCTTCCAGGTAAAGGTTCACTGAGAAGATAGGAACGTTGGGTGAAGAGGTTAGTGCCTTGGAACCACGTTTCTCACTAGGCTGGGTTCTCTTACAGTTTGCAGAGCAGAGCCTGTTTTGGAGCGGGAATTGGTAGAATTGGATACCCGCAATGAGATGTCTATGCCTCATCACGTGCGCTGCCTCATGGCCCTCCAGGTGGGACAAGGGGAAGGTGGCCCCGGAACAGGCTGCTTAGCTTGCTTTTGAAGGAAGTGAGCTCCAATCCAGGAGAGGCTGACAGACTGGTAAGTCTGATGCTCCTACACAGTCTTTACTCAGAGCAAAAACTTCCAAGGCTGAGGCAAGTCAAAATTTAGGGTCAAGAAGCACCAGGAGATTCAAAAGACATAGAGAAAATACTGGAATGAAGTCAGTTGAAATGTTGACGGCAGTTATCTGGAAGGAACGGGGCAGGGAGGACTAGGGATATTTTTATTCTCATTTAATATTTTTCAGTATTTTAGACGTTTTCTACTAGGAGCAGGTATTGCTTTCCCAATTAGAAAAAAGCTATTTTTGTAAAGAGTCAAGGAAATAAAAAAGTTTATTAGATTTGCCCAGAACATGAGATTTTGACTGGGACGAGATTACAGGGATAAATTAATCTATTCTCAACCGAACAAGTCTAGGGACTTCCCTGGTGGTCCAGTGGTTAAGACTCCGTGCTCCCAATGCAGGGGGCACAGGTTCGATCCCTGGTCAGGGAATTAAGATCCCGCATGCCGCGAGGTGTGGCCTAGATAAATAAACTAAACAAGTCTAGAAAGCCTAAAATGTCTAAAAATGTAGGAAATTTGAGTTTAGAATCTGGATAGATTCTGTTCTTCATGTTTGGAATCTGCACAGTGAAATCAAATGATCATTTTTAGTACTATATAATGTTTTACTTCAAAAGAGTACAATAAGTGAAACAGCAATATCTTATACTTTATTTTTTTTCCTACTTTTGAAACTGCTCCACTTTTTTTCGTGACCGCCAGGATGCTCAGAGCTGAATTTCGTGCTTAGTCCACCTTGTACAGTTGTACAGCCACGTCCTCCCTCTGTTCCTTAACTTCCATGACTTTATGCTTGCTTAGATGATTCTTTTTTTTTTTTTTTTTTTTTTTTTTTTACCGGTACACGGGCCTCTCACTGTTGTGGCCTCTCCCGTTGCGGAGCACAGGCTCCGGGACGTGCAGGCTCAGCGGCCATGGCTCATGGGCCCAGCCGCTCTGTGGCATGTGGGATCTTCCCGGACCGGGGCACGAACCCGTGTCCCCTGCATCGGCAGGCGGACTCTCAACCACTGCGCCACCAGGGAAGCCCGATTCTACTTTTAATATGTCTTTATTACAAGCTCCCCACAATCCTTTTGGGGAGTGGGTGGGGCATAATAATATGAATAAATGATCTTATTTAAGAGAAAACCTCTGTGAAGTCAAGAGGAACAGGGATTATCTCGTTTACAGATGATGAAGCTGATGGGATCCACTTGAACTAGAACCCAACTTTTCAGACTTCTCATCCAGTGCTTCTTTCCCTGTGCCAAGCTAACTAGCGGGGCATCAGGATGGCTGTCTGTGACCATGTCAGGGAGGGTGACAGGAGAGGCCATATTGCCACCCACTCCTGGTCACTCCCC
This sequence comes from Hyperoodon ampullatus, assembly GCF_949752795.1. NCBI lineage: Eukaryota > Metazoa > Chordata > Mammalia > Artiodactyla > Ziphiidae > Hyperoodon > Hyperoodon ampullatus. The sequence continues at coordinate 12,112,158 of NC_136929.1, read as the reverse complement.
ATCGGGAAAGGCTGAAAGCAGTTGACCAGGTGACATGCCCACTTTACTATATGTGAAGAATCAGGCAAACAAGACGGCCAAAGCCAATGGTAACAATTAATACTTCCCAGTCTTGGTTTCAGAGCAAGGGTTAGTTCCTCCAAAGACTTGCTGTCCTCATTTCTGTCCTGGTTTGGTGACATTTTTGTTCAAACTGTTTTCCCCTCGAGGGTCCTGAGCCTCTCCACACAGCCGGGGAAGCTTTTGCTCTGTCTTCCCTCATGACTGGGAATCTCGCTGGGTGCTTCTGTTTTGGGCTGCCATAACAAGGTACCACAGACAGGGGGCTTAAACGACAGAAATTAATTTTCTCACAGTTCTGGAAGCTGGAAGTCCAAGATCAAGGTGTTGGCAGGGTAGGTTCTTTCTGAGGGCCGTGAAGGATGGATCTGTTCCAGGCCTCTCTCCTTGTCTTGTAGGTGGCCGTCTAGCCTCTGTGTTTTCACATCATTTTCCCTCTGTGCATGTCTGTCTGAATTTCTTCTTCTTACAAGGACTCTCATGATATTGGATTAGGGCCCATCCTAATGACCTCATTTTAACTTGATTATCTCTATAAAGACACTATCTCCAAATAAGGTCAAATTCTAAGGTACAGGGGTTAGGACTTCAACATGAATTTTGGGGGGAAAGAATTCAGCCCATAATGCTTGCACCCCCATCTCCTGGTTTGGACAATAGCCCCTGCAGAGGCCCACGATGCTAGGAGGCCCCGGGCATCCAGGCTGGCAAGGGCATATCCACCCTTCTTCAGCCAGCAGCTGACTGGGTCAGACAAATCTCAACTAGAACCCCAGCTCCACCATTTACTATGACCTTGGCCATTTCCTCCATTTCTCTGAGGTTTGGTTTCTTCACATAAAACCACCTCCTACCTAACAGGATCATTATGAGAAATAAGAGTAACAATGTCTGTGAAGTGCTGGCACCTGGGAGGAATCTGTGAGGTGAGGCCAAGGCTGATACTTAAGCAAATTGCCAGCTTTACCTGGGAGACGCCAGGCCTGTCCTATCTCTGAGCTGCCAGGTCAGTCACACCCAGAGGAAAGGCTTCCCCAGGAGAGTCTCTGGGCCTCCTCTCTGAGGGACACATCTTCCTCCTCTGAGCATCTTTCAGAGCTCAGCTCAATACCTTGTGTCCAAAGAAAGAAGTTCTTTCTCAACTTCCCTCATGCCTGGTGACCTCAACAACCTAATGATGGGTCGGGCCTTGATTCAGGGGTTATGCTGCTCCAGTTTCTAAGGTTTAGCAACTCAGCCTCATTTCTTCACCTGTGGTTCCCTTTACAAAGGACAGATCATACACGTGGGGGTTAATTTTGTGTGTCAAGTTGACTGGGCCATGGGGTGCCCAGATATTTGGCCAAACATTATTCTGGGTGTTTCTCTAAGGGTGTTTTTGGATGAGGTTAACACTTAAGTCAGTAGACTGAGTCAAGCAGGTTGCTTTCCCTAATGTGATGGGCTTCGCCCATCAGCTGAAGGCCGGAACAGTACCTCCCCAGAGTAAGAGAGTGCTCTTCCTGCCTGACAGCCTTTGAACGAAACATCGGCTTTTTTTTCCTGCCTTTGGACTCAAAATGAAACATCGGCTCTTCCCGTGTCTCTAGCCTGCTGGGCTTCAGACTAGAACTACACCATTGGCTCTTCCTGCGTCTCCTGCTTCTGACTCACTTCACCCTACAGATCTTGGGAATTGTTGGCTTCCATAACTGTGTGAGCCAGTTCCTTAAAATAAATCTTTACACACACAAACACACACCCACAAACACGTGTGCATGCACACACACATGCATGCACACACTCACACACGTCTTAGTGGTTCTGTTTCTCTGGAGAACCCTAATAAAACAGGTAAATCCCAGGTGACTAACACCAGCATACCAGTAGATGTCACCACCCAAATCCCAACCAGTGGGTCTACGTTCCAGCAAACTCTAATTGACACTGACTTCAAGGAACCATTGTAACCATTGTTCTCGCTTTTCCAAACAAGAGGAGGGCATTCCTTTTCTGCCTTGAAGGTCCCCCCTTTAATACGCATATCACCCCCACCTGAGGTAGGAGGTGTTATGGCTTTATCCCTGCCTTGTGGAGGGAGCGACAGAGTGAAAAATAAGTTTGCTCAAGTCATGTGTGGACACGGAAGGAGCAAGCTCCAGACTGGTGCCAAGCCTGTTGCTCAATGTCTGTGCAGCGTGACACACCCCGGACACTTGCCGGATGACATGCAGCCTCATCCATACACAGGCTCAGCCCATCTGGGAGTAGCAGTGACCCTCCTCTCCCAGGGTTATCTGCCCAGGTGGAGGAGGTGACCACTGCATCTGTGCTCCCAGCTGGAGTCTCGACAAGCATACTGGAGCCACTGCTCCACACAGAACAGGGAGAAAAGGCAGGACAGAGGATGGGTCTTGTAGGGTCTAACGGAGGATCCCCAGAGTGCCTTTTGTGGGACACTGGTCCTGGGACAGGCTTTAGAGAAGCAAAATGGATTGCCTCCATGAATTAATTTGGGGAAATGCCCCTTAGGAGAGACCTATCTTGGAAGCAAAGTCCATAAAGAAGACTCTGAGGGCCTCCCTGGTGGCGCAGTGGTTGAGAGTCCGCCTGCCGATGCAGGGGATACGGGTTCGTGCCCCGGTCTGGGAGGATCCCATATGCCGCGGAGCGGCTGGGCCCGTGAGCCATGGCTGCTGAGCCTGCGCATCCGGAGCTTGTGCTCCGCAACGGGAGAGGCCACAACAGTGAGAGGCCCGCGTACCACAAAAAAAAAAAAAAAAAAAAAGAAGACTCTGAGAAGTACCATAGGAAGAGCTTGCTTAACTTTGCCTTACTATACCCATAAATTTTTAATTTTGTTTCCCCATAATACCAATTAACATCCCACATCCTTTGGAATCAGTAATGTTCCACAGGACATGTGCAGGAAAACATGGGTCCAAACAATTATTGAGCAAGAATTAATACCGAATTTTCTCCTCTTTCCTCATTTGGGCTGTCTTGATTAAAAAAAAAAAAAATGTGGTATTTACTCTGAGCTTACTCAGAGCCAATTAAGTAGTTAACTCCTTAACTCCTGTAATCCTCAGGGCCACGGGAGGTGTTGGGAACCATTAGCATCCCCATTTAACAGATGAGGAGACCGAGGCAAAAAAGTTAAGAAACTTGCCCACTGTCAGACAGCTAGTAAGTGTAGAGTGAATTAAGATACAATTCACCTCCGGTGGCTTAATTTCCTTGTCTTTTTCTAGTTGCTCAAGTCCAAATAATACCATCCAGCTGTCCCAGGCAGATTCTATAGTCCAAAGTGAATTGTAATTGGAACATTTGTCAGAAAACTTTCAAATACAACCACGAATCCAAGAAAGATGCTAAGCTTTAAAGGAGACAAAATAATGAGCTGTGCCCTTGACCTCGTGTTATTTTTTGGAGAGCAATTTGGGTGAACTGCCACAGTTTTACTTTTCTTTATTCGTTTCTGTACTGCACGGATTTTCTGCAAGGTGCAGCTGTTATCCTTGCAAGTCAGAAAAAATAAAACTACAAAGTGCCCTGGGGTCCAGGCGGTGGTCAGAGGGGAGGTGGACATGGGGGAGGACAAAGGGGATGGTCTGCCAAAAGGAGGCGGTTCTGTCCAAACTCTGGGGGCTGCACTGCTGTTCCGGCCTGTGCTAGAGTTTTCTAGAACAGAAGAGACCTCTGTCTCCTGGGGTGACATCCCTGGACAGAGGAGATGGAACTTCCTGACAAATGGCAGAGTCCATCCAATGCCAGCAAGGCCCTACAGAGCACATGGGGACCTCAGGAAGAGAACGTGGCTTTAGGGACTGCATGGTCTCTGGAAGTGGAGGCCATGCAATTTGCTGGTTAGTTCCTAGGGAGCGCTAGTTAAAGCAATACCAGGTGTATAAGTTTCCCTTTGCTGCTGTAACCAATCACCGTAAACTTAGTGACTTAACACAGACTTATTATCTCACACTTTTGGAAGTCAGAAGTCCGACATCAGTTTCCCTGGGCTAAAGTCAAGGTGTTGGCAGGGCGGGTTCCTTCCAGAGTCTCCAGGAGAGAACTTGTTTCCCTGCCTTTTCTGGCTTCACAAGGCTGCCCACATCCCTTGGCTCGTGGCCCCTTCCTGCATTTTGCAAGCTCATCAGCCCAATCTCTGCTTCTGTCATCACGTCACCTTCTCTGACTCTCACTCCCCCTGCATCCCTCTTACAAGGACCTCTGATTATACCAGCCCACCTGGATAATCCAGGATGGTCTCCCGCTCAGGGGCCATTATTCAGCCCATCACTACAGGGAACAGAGGCTATGTTCTCTGTGAATACTAAGAAACACAAGTGTTAAAGTACTAAAGATATAACCTTGATCCCATCAGTTGGTGAAGCAGGGAATGGGAAACGACGGGCACGACAGCCAAGGGGATGGCGTGGTTCACAACAGGACTCAAGGCCAAGTTCTCAGGCTCTGTCCCAAGGCTGGCATGACCCAGAGACTTGCTTGGTCATGACTGCACTGAGTTGGTTGCAAACTATACGAGCGCCAAGAGAATGACAAACATGCATCCAAATTCTGCCTGTGCTCATGGGGACCGCCCCACCCCGGACTTGTCACCATGAGGAAATGGTGACAAGGAGAATGGGGACACGGATATAATTATGAAGCAGCCCAGAGTCAGGAAAAGGCAACTTCATCATTTTTCTACCATTGTGAGAACTGCTTTACTTACTGAAACATTTGACAGCATTTGTGTCCCCAACTCAAAGCATAGCCCGGTCACTCTGAGGGTGGAGCTCAAGTGCCACATGCACTCTGCTTGATGCCAGCCACGGTCTTGGCTCAAACAACCCCCCTAAAGGTGACACAGGTCATCCTGGCAGTAGGAGCACCTGGCTGGGCAGGAGACAGGACAGGGCGGGCAGCATGCAGCCTCGGGTATCCCTCAGGCTGCCCTCTCACAGCCTCCCACTTCCTTCCCATCTCACCCCCTCTTTAACCCCCCCGCAACCACTTAACTGCCCTCCATTACTGTAATTTTGTCATTTCAAGAATGTTATGTGAATGGAATCATACTGTATGTAACTTGGGGATAAGCTCTTTTCGCCCGGCATATTCCCTGGAGAGTCACAGGTGTTGTGCACACCTGTAGTTCACTCCGTTCTACTGCTGAGTACCATCCACGGCCTGGGTGCACCGCAGTCTGTTGAGAAGCTTCTAGGTTGACCTATTATACAAAAAGCAGCTATAAACATTTGTGTAATGGTTTTTTGTGTGAATAAGTATTTTCATTTCTCTGGGACAAATACCCAAGAGTGCAATCCCTGGGTCATACGGTAATCACATGCATGGCTCCTTAAGGAACCACCAAACTGGCCAATTTACTTTCCCATCAGCAATTTACAAGTGATTCAGTTTCTCTACACTCTCACCAGCATTTGGTGGTGTCACCATCCTCCCCAGTGAAATGTTTATCCGAGTCTTTGGCACATGTTCTAATTGGATTGATTTTTTTCTGGTGAGTTTTGAGTGTTCTTTATATATTCTAGATATTAGTCCTTTGTCAGATATATTGGTTTGCAAATATTTTCTCCCAGTCTGTAGCTTGTAGTTTCATTCTCTTAACAGAGTCCTCTCAGAGCGAAAGTTTTTACTTTTACTTTTAAAATTCAATTTATCAATTTGTCCTTTTATGGGTCATGCTTTTGTTGTCAAGTCCAGGCTCCCCAGGGGTCTCCACGGGCACCGCAGGGGCAGCGCAGCTGAGAGTCCTGGCTCCCTTCGGGCCTTCTGACCCCATCCTGGCAGGTGTGCTGGACCCGTGCTCCAGCCTAGAGAGGGTGGGAGTCTAGCTCCCCACTTGGCCATTGCTGATGCGGGTGTGGGTTAGGATGCTTTTCCTGTGGTGTTGGCTGGAGTAGTGTCACCGTGGCCTAAAAATTTTCTGTCTTGCTACGCTGCCCTTTTCATTTTCCTCTGGTAGAGAGAGTAGCTTCTGTTTCATTTATTTATTTTTTTAACGGTGGTTAAATACATATAAAAGTTACCGTTTTAAGGTGTACAGTTCTGTGGCACAAAGTATATTCACACTATTTTGCGACCAGCACCACCATCCAGCCCACAACATTTTCATCGTACCCAGCTGAACCTCTGTACCGATTAAACACTAACTCCCCATTTCCCAACCCCCCAGGCCCTGGCAACCACCCCTCTACTTTCTGTCTGTGTAAATCTGACTGCTCTAGGACCTCATATAAGTGGAACCATGCGAGATTTGTCCTTTTGTGACTAGCTTGTTTCACTGAGCATGTCTTCAAGGTTCATCCATGTCGTAGCACGTGTTAGAATCTTCTTCCTTTTAAAGCAGCATAATATACTGTTGCATTGTTTACCACATTGTTTACCCATCCATTCATCAGTGGACACCTGGGTTGCTTCCATCATTTGGTTATTGTGAACATAGGTGTACAAATGCTATGCTATGAACATAGGTGTACAAATATCTGTTCAAGTACCTACTTTCAATTCTTTTGGGCATATCCTCCAAAGTAGAATTGCTGGATCATACGGTAATTTTATATTTAATTTTTGAGGGACCATCATACCAACTTCCACAAGAGCTGTACAATTTTACATTCCTACCAGCAATGCACAGGTGTCTCAATTTCTTCACATCCTTATCAAAACTTTTTTTTTTTTTTGGATAATAGCTATAATAATGAGCGTGAAGTGGTGTTGATCTTCTTTTGTCTGTGCCTGTAGGTATTTCCGTGTTGCTGAATTCTTCAGCTCCAAGTATGGGATATAAGAGGCATAAAGAAAACTGAGGGACTTCCCTGGTGGTGCAGTGGTTAAGAATCCGCCTGTCAATGCAGGGGACACGGGTTTGAGCCCTGGTCTGAGAGGATCCCACATGCCGCAGAGCAACTAAGCCCATGTGCCACAACTACTGAGCCTGCACTCTAGAGCCCACGAGCCACAACTACTGAGCCCGTGTGCCACAACTACTGAAGCCTGCGTGCCTAGAGCCCGTGCTCCACAACAAGAGAAGCCACAGCAATGAGAAGCCTGCGCACTGCAACAAAGAGTAGCCCCTGCTCGCCGCAACTAGAGAAAGCCCACGTGCAGCAAACAAAGATCCAACGCGGCCTAAATAAATAAATAAACATATTAAAAAAAAGAAAAAAAAAAGCCTTGAACAAAATTAAAAAAAAAAACAAAAAACTGGGGGGCTTACCACTGTTATCATTCTTTGGGTCCCAATGTTGCTGGCTGGTCTGCTTCCTTCACTTTACCTTTCAGAGTCTTTTTTTTTTTTTTTTTTTTTTTTTTTGCGGTATGTGGGCCTCTCACTGTTGTGGCCTCTCACGTTGCGGAGCACAGGCTCCGGATGCGCAGGCTCAGCGGCCATGGCTCACAGGCCCAGCCGCTTTGAGGCATGTGGGATCTTCCCGGACCGGGGCACGAACCTGTGTCCCCTGCATTGGCAGGCGGACTCCCAACCACTGCGCCACCAGGGAAGCCCCGGAGTCTTCTTATGTTTTGTTTTTTAATGTATAATGTCCAGGGTTTTTAGTTGTATTTAGTGGAAGGGATAGGGAAAAGTTTATCTAGTTTACGTAGTAGATATACCGTATCAAGAGAACCTTGAATTTCTTTTAACATATAAGTGCCCTCTCCATCTCTTTTTTCTTGAAATTTACTGAAGAAATAAGATCGTTTGTTCTACAGAGCTTCCCACAGAACTGGATTTTGCTGATTGCATTCCCCGTGGTGTCATTTAACATGTTCCTCTGTGTCCTGTATTTCCCAGGGAATTGGTGGTTAGATTTACAGACTTGATCAGATTCAGGCTACAGTTTTTGGCAAGACTCCGTCATAGATGGTGGTGTGTACTTCTATCATGAGGCATGTATCACCTCTTCGTCTTTCTTGGTAATATTAGTTCCTTCAATAGTTGCTAGTCTTTATTTTTCTAGTATCATCATGAACTTAATTATATAATTTTAACCCACTGCTATTATTATTCTTGTTTATGTTCGTCCCCTATCTGCCTAGAAGGAGCTTCTTGAAATTCTTTTGACAGGGTCTGTGGTGTCTTTGCCAGTCCCATGGAAGTCAGGTATGAGAAGACGCTCCAGACTCACCTTGGACATTTTCTGCCCTAAATCTAGAATCAGCCATTCTCCATGGAGCCTGGATAGTTTTGGTCAGAAAGGTATTTAGAGACCACAATTTGGGCACTTAGAGGTGCTCATTAGCTGCTGGCTTGGTCATTGTTTTTAAGTCTTTTCAGTTAACCAAGTGAGGAAATAAGTGTGTATTTAAGATAAATATATGATGGGTTCAAATTCATATCTCCATATCAAATTCAGAACTAAAGGGTTTTAATTTAACCTATTTTTGTCTTATAGATGTAACTTCTTTTTCTCCCATGCCAAACACTTGGTTCCTAATGATATCCACATAATCACTCATTTACTTTCTCCAACAGTAAAAACACAAGTCTCAGAATGACAATATAACCTCACAAAAACAAAACACCACTTCCACAAAACAATTATTGAAAATGTTTTTTGTTTATTAACCAATCATTTATTTATTTGTTGCTACTATTTTTGTCCTTAGGGTATATGTCACTAGAGATGCACAGTGAAATTCCTGTATTTTAAAGTCATTTGAAATAATTCCTATGTATTTGTGTCATCAAACTGTATATGTGGTTATGTTGACTTATTTCATTTTGCTTTCAATTCTTAGGAATCAAAAATTTATTTTAATAATTTTGTAAATATTCACATGGTTCTAGAGCCAAATCAATGAATCAAATTATATTTGAACAGGTTAATCTTCTAACTCTGTCCCCTATGTATTATTCCCTCTCTCCCCATATAGGTAATAACTTAAAACTTTTCTTTTTTGATTTTTCCCTTCCATCTAAAAAAAACAATTATCTCTGCTTACTTATCCCTCCTTTCTTAAATAATGGGTAGCACACTATTTGCACTTTTCTCTGTCTTGTGTTTTGTACATATGGTATCTTGAAGATCACTCCAAAGCAGTAAACAGAGATATTAATCCCTTTTTATAGCTACACAGTGGAGTCACTGTGTAGATGTACAATAGTTTATGCAAACAATCCCCTGTTGCTGGAAATCAAAATGTTTTTGAACAGAGTTTCTACACTGAGTAACTCTGACATATGGTTATGTAAATCCCAATGATTATTACATAAGTCACCTTTTAATTTCACATTCCTACTCTCAACAGCTTTCTCCATGCAAGGGGCTGACTTTATTTATGTATACTACCTAGAGTTAGTTAGTTCCCAGGTGGCAATATCCCTGATAAAGTCCTGAATAGTGTTTTAATTCCAAAGTTACTTCAAAGAATTTTCCCAAAGGGGGAATAGGGAGTTCTTGTTTAATGAGTACAGAGTTTTTGTTTCGGAACATGAAAAACTTCTGTAGATAAATGGTGGTGATGGTTGCACAACAATAAGAATGTACTTAATGCCACTGAACTGTACACTTAAAAATGGTTAAAATGGTAAATTTCATGTTATGTATATTTTACCTCAATAAAAAAAAAGAATAAATAAGATCTATGGAAAACATTAAAAAATTTATTGAAAATTAGCAATAAAGATTTCTTAATGTTAAAAAACACAATATTCCCCAATAAACTGCTACTTTAATGTATAACTTTATACCAAAATTAAAATTTTATGCATAAACTAAATGAGGTTTTTAACTGATGTGAATGTGTTTCAGTGCAGGGTCAACAGATGTCTTCATCTTAGAGATGGTTCCTTTCTCCACTGTTGTAATTAGGGAGGGTTGGTCACCTTCCAAGCTGAGTCTTATCTGACATGAAATCTGTACAAACTACTTTCCAAGTTTAACCACAAGGTAGCAAATTAGCTCTTTCTAGATGTATTCATCTTACTGCACGATGACTTGCATTTTATGGCTTCTAAATGAGGCATTTGTGACCAGGAAATCCAGCTCGGCGACAAGGGAGACAAACACTTACACCTATCCCTGCTGGTGTTAGGGAGACTCAAGGTTTATTACACGGGGCTGACATGTCAGAGACGCAAGGCAAACGCAGAGAATCTTCTCAAGCCCTAAGTCTGGATCCACTAATGAATGGGCTGCAGCCTGGTGAGTTGTCGTAACTGCTCACATCTCTTCTTCATGACCTCGTCGCCATCTGTAAAATACAGCCTTGCCCACTGATAGAGAAGTTCCAAAGACACCATAAGATCCTTGGCATCTGGGTGCTCAGGATGTACACAGCATCATGATTTCCTTCCTCAACTGGTTATGAAAAAAGACAGCCTCCAAAACCCTTCAAGTAGGAGAACCAGCTATTTTATTTCTTGTGAAAGACTCCTCTTTCTTCCATCTCTGGAACTCTGGGGCTGAGTGGCTCCTCTGCTGGGTCCCTGGGCACACCACAGGCAGGACCAGCACCTGCAGTCTGAGGCATCACTTGACTCGGCTTCAGCGTTTCTGATGAGGTAGGGCACAGGCAGTGTGGGCACACCTGGCCACTGATGCATTGCTGGGATAAATGACCACCTTATCCCAGAGTACTCCCCTTCAAAGCAAGCAGGGAGATGACAAAGATGGAGACCTTGGTAGAGTTGAAGAGGAAAAGACAGAAGTATTAACTTGTCTATGTATACTTGGGAACAACCAGTAGAATTCAGAGCCAGACTGCAGTGTAACAAAGCACTTATCCACATCCCCTGGAAGATCTGGCCCCTAGCCCTGCCTCTTGAAATCTGTACCATGGAAACTTTGCACAAAGGCAGAGAAACGGGTATAATGATTCCCACGTACCCAGCCTCAGCTTCCACAATTACCAACATTTGTCATCTACCTACCCTCTTTTTTCCCCCTTAGGTATTTTAAAGCAAATTTCTTTTACCACATTATTTCACCCCCAAATATTTCAATATCCTGCCCCTCTTAGGACTGTCAGACAATAAATACCCAATACTCACTACCGGAAAATCAGCAATGTTATTTTTAATACAGCTGTGGTACAGAATGTTTAATTACAGCAGGGCAGAGATTCTAGTTAAATAAAATTAAAAACCTTTATTTTTCCCAAATATAAAATTACTAAATTAATGTCTGAAAAGAAAATATAACATGGTGAAAGCTTTACATTACACCACTATTCACCACAGGATTTATGATTTACCAATGACATACTCCACCATTTTGGCAAAAGGATGAAATTTTTAAAACAGTTTATAAACCTAACATAGCAAAGACTGTATACATCTCCATATTGCACTTTTTTTATGTACAAGAATAAAACAGTAAAGTCAAGTGTGTTGCATATACTAAGAACACCACAAATCTGTCACAATTAAACTTTATGCGGAAGCTGATGTATTAAAAATGTAGAAATGTCATACGTGTATGTACACAATGCCAAGACCGTATTAACAAACTCTATGTACATAACAGTATACTGTATTACTTTAAATGTTTAGCATAGTTATGTTTATTAATACAGGCCTTTGGTTCTAAACTGCTTGACTAGTCTTAAGCTCACATAGTTTCTTAAGCTTTCATATTTTTTAAATGCAAGTAAATGAGTATAAAAGCACTAAACCTCCGGGTTCACTGGTACAAAAATTACAATGGTTGGTTCCCTTAGGTCATCAAAAACTAGTCACAAAAATAGTTCTTGTATTCAACCTGAATGTGCCACAGGAAAAAAAAAATATTTTCAAGATTTTCCAGCTTAGCCTAGAGGCAAAAGGTTACCCCAGCCTCGATTTCAGTGCTATGTACATTCCAGAATACTTGTTTTCTCCAGGCCGTTTATTTTTAATACTACTCTGTAAGGAAGAATAAAATTTAACTCCAGCTTAAGAGTGTCCGCCACATACCTCTGTTAAGACATAATGAAAATGTTGACTATTGCCAGCAAGGTTTAAAAAAATATGTGTGCCCTCCTACGACCCTGCAGAACATCTGCTATGAAATAATGTGGCTCTTTCTTTCCCTTCTCGCGCGTTCCCCTCAACTGCTCCTTGGGCTCCGCCTCCCCGGGTCTTGCACGTGCCCAGTGAGTAGCTTTGGAGATCATCCTGAGTTTGCAAATGACAAAGCAAGTCCCCACACGCGGTCCACGAGATGAAGTCACACCACGGAGGACGAGCTGGTCATGCCATGAACCAGCGTGCTTGTTGGAGTCCCACTGATGGCGTTGAAGATGTGAAGGGAATTCGGCAAAAGGCTGGTCTTCTCCTCCAGGGGGCAAATCTCAAGGCACAGAAACACAAGGTTACCCAAGCGTAAACTGCTCCAAATGACACTTCTCACATTTATCATCCAGTGGCCACTGTTACTGTGAGTGGTGGTGCCCTCAGAGAGCTTGGCTTTCGCGGTTTGCAGAGGGAGCGTGTTAGCTCACCTCATAAATGACGTTTTTCAGATCAGGATTTTAAGGAGAAAGTCAAGAACAACACGCTTTGTTTCCTTTCCAGGTTAGTGAGTAGAGAGTCTTCTAACCTCACCAGGTTATAAGGCACCTTGAGGCCTATCCTACACATACTTGATGGGGACACGACCTGGCCTTGTCCCCTGGAAAAGTCTTTTTTAATTGAATCTGGAGCATCGGTGCTCTCTACCAGCTCCTTCTCTTAGGGTCTTACAGATTTCTATCCTGGGAGCAAGAGAGTGGCTGCCTCGCTGACCCTGATCAAGTCTCTTTCACACTCAGTAATGCAGGGAAGAATTCTAAGTGCAAGACTTGAGCTATTGCCAGGTGGAAACCGAGAAGAACATACACACCGATGCCCCTGGAAAATCCAAAAGCAAGTCTACTCCAGGTCATGACTCTTTTTGCTCAAGGGTTCAAAGTTTAATCTTCATAGTTGTTGAGATAATGGAAAGTTCAAGGTGTAGTTTAGAGCACAGCATGGCATTGTGTCCATACAATCTGGGAGTTTATTTTAGTACTCTCAGCCAATTTTCTTCCTACTTTCATCTTTTCTAGTGCTAAATGCTGGCACCCACTGATCAAGCTCTCCATCCTGTCTGGAGGGCCCATGGAAAAGACCTTGAGCTTTCTCCAAAAACTTGTTCCCATGAGACCCTCTCTTTCTGCTTAATGATTCACATGTTTATTCAATTTTGTTTGCCTACTTTTCTAAATGCCCAGGAGAGGGCTCCTTTTTGCACGTGCATGGTCATTATGTCAATGTCTGCAGTTGCCCAAACTCAGTAATAACTTTATGTGAGCCAGTTATCAAGATCCAGAGAAATAAAATTAAAAAATGACATTACCATCCCATCTGAACGTGTGAGCATGGAGGAGAAAAAAAAGCAAGTTTAAGCATAGACATTTAAGTTAGTTTCCTACAACAGAATCCTTCTCACTAAATCATCACATGGTATGTTAACTGACACAAATGGCCTTGGCTTCCATCTTGCGAGAATGAAAGACAGTACCGTAGGGAGGAGACAGAAGCAGTCATGTGCTATCAAGGTGCCAACACTAATCATAAAGACTGAGTCCGTGACTCAGAAGAAGTCGCCGTGGCTGATGGAGAAGCAACAGGAGATGGCCTTTGAGATTCACTCAGTTCCCTGGGCAGCTGTCCCCCCTGATGACCACTGAGCCCACATATGTAATCCTACCAAAAGGAATTCATACAGGAAGACGATAGTAGCAGTGGAATCAGGAAAGCTGCCCACAATGACAAGGAATAAAGAAGTAGCCTTGAGGAACCCACGAGGGCACCCAGGTCAGCTGTAAACAGTAAAAAACTGAACGACCTTATCTTTTTAAATGGTGAAAGACACTTACTACAACAGAGAATTCCTTAAACCAGGCTGGTAAAACCTGTTCTTCCAAAGGATTGGGTGAATAAAGAAACTTCCAGGAACGGTACTGGTATTTTTTTTAATGTGAGGTGTTTTGAGCTAGATTAAGTGATAAACAGGAGGACGGTGCTGGTCTCCTCTGGTCATATTAGACAATGACGGGTGAGCACAATGTTAGCGGCTCCCCAAGTACCCACGGTTAGGTAGTAGCAGCAGTGCAGCATGCTACACTATCCTTCAGAGAGCAAAATTCTGGAAGGATGTCAGAGGGTTTAGGCCATCATTGGGGGCACTTGAGACGCCAACTGATGTGTGCTCCCTAAAAATGAGAAGCACTCCAGAGTGGCACCTACCTGCTCATGCATGATTTCAGAAAGCTCTTTTGTCATTTCCCTGTAGTTGGCCTTCATTTCCTCCTGATACTCTAACTGGTCCTCTTTGATCAGCCGTTCATTTACCGCTAAGGCTTGACCGCAAGCTTCCACAAATTGCCTGGAATGGTGTGGGAGAGGGAAATCAAGGCATGTACAGAACAAAGGATGAGTCGAACTGGTAGGATCTCTTTCTTGAGTGAGCACAGAAATGATCAATGCTTGAAGAAAAAGAGACATTTCCCGTGTGCTTTACCTGAAAACTTCTTTAAGCAACTTCACTTTATTGTCAGGATATCTTTTTGTGTTTGTGTCATCTAAGAAAGCTCGGGCATATGCTAGTGGACCAGCATTGACCTAGATAAAGAACAAAGATTTTAAATTACATTATGAAGAAAATACCAATTATCATTAATTTAGTTTCAGTTGGCATTTGCTAAAAATGCTGCTTGAGTGAGTTAGTCATGACCTCTGCCCTCCAGGACTTAGGACCCCAAAGAGGAAACCATGAATAAAGCTCATGATGTTATAAGCGATTTGATTTTATCATCTCAGCCATCCTTAGGGCACTTGTGATGATGGTTCATTTTATGTAGGAAGAACCAGTGCTTGGAAAACTTAAGGACCCGTTCAAGGTCGAATAGCCAATAAGCAAAACACCTGAGATCAGAGCCCAAGTCTTCCAACTGGTATTTGTGCTACATGACACTAAACTAAGAGGTCAATCTGGTGAGTGCAATGAAAACTGAAAAATTAAGCATATGAGCCAGCTTTAAAAAACCAACTGTTCACCTCATGGAATTGTGTAGCTAGCCATGGGCAAGCTGATCTGCTATCCTCAAATGAACTAACCATTCAGGTGGGCTGGAAAGACAAAGATTTGGGGCATTTAGCAACAGGATGAGTGAACCAGAGCCCTGCATGTCTCCTTTAATTCACCAAGAAGAGTTCGCTGAGGTTGGGTAAGTCAGGAAACGTGGGAGTGTTGAGAGAAAGAAGGTTAGACACACTGGATGGGAAGGAGACAGTTCCAGGCACCTGAGACATCTTGGGGAAGGTCCTGACCATGTGATTAGCGCATGATTTTTCCTGGGAGGTCTGGTGGACTTGGAAGGTAAGTAGGGAGGGCCGTCTGTCTCGTCTGTGGCTGTGGGTGAAGGGGATGGGCCGTGGTCCTGGTCCACAGTGTACAGGACTTGCATAGTAACTGAGCCAAGAGAATTCACACCAGAGGTGAGGAGATGGGGAGCACAGACATTAGAGGTGGGGCCCTCTGAGACAGGGACAACTAGCGAACCCTTGGTGGTGACTGGATATGATTACTGGATATGTGTGGAGAGCTATGTTAACAACCTAAAGGCGGCCCAAATGAAGGATTATCCAAAACGATACGTATGCTCAGTTTTAAGAAGATGCAGAAGGGAAGCTGATGAGACTTCATAAAGTCCAGCATGACAAGA
This sequence comes from Hyperoodon ampullatus, assembly GCF_949752795.1. Lineage (NCBI taxonomy): Eukaryota > Metazoa > Chordata > Mammalia > Artiodactyla > Ziphiidae > Hyperoodon > Hyperoodon ampullatus. Next base: position 12,096,426 of record NC_136929.1, on the reverse strand, counting down.
TCTTGGAGTAGAGTGCAGAATCACGGAGCCACCTGATGGCTCTGTCCTGTACAACAGCAACCCCAGAGGCTCTTGGTGGAAGAATTAAAGAAACACACAAATAAAACAATCAAGTTCATTTCCCCTGACTCCAGCTTTGTTGTTACCCTGGAGGGTGCGTGTGTATAAACTTAATCTCCTCATTTCATCATGGAATTCTTTGCTTTTAAAGATGATCGGGCATTTATAAAACTCTAAGGTCACTCCTAGAGACTGTCATGTGGAGTGAAGTAAGTCAGAAAGAGAAAAACAAATATCGTATATTAACACCTATATGTGGAATCTAGAAAAATGGTACAGATGAACCGGTTTGCAGGGCAGAAATAGAGACACAGATGTAGAGAACAAACGTACGGACACCAAGTGGGGAAAGTGGGGTGGGTGGTGGTGGTGGTGGGATGAACTGGGAGATTGGGATTGACATGTATACACTAATATGCATAAAATAGATAACTAGTAAGAACCTGCTGTATTAAAAAAAAAAAAACCCTCAAGGTCACTATCAAATGGCAGGGCACATTTTGCCCTTTAGAAGGCTAGACCCGTCCAGCCCCATCCCTTACTGGCACACACACCCTTCCACTGGCCTTAGATAGAGGCTGGATGTTCCCAGGCCAGGTTTTGTTTTAAGCTGCAGAAAATTTTGGCCTCTGGCCCATTATCTAATCAATCATGTGGCTGGAATATTTATCATATTCGCTTGATAAATTATTTTGGCACATTAGTCTTTTGGGCCATAAGGGAAGAGGCTGAAAACATCTGTGAAAACTTTTGCAGTGAATGACATTTAGAAAAATGTTAGGTAACAGCTCAGCATGGATCTGATAAAAAGTTGACAAAAACTAACTTCAGGAAATGAAACCATTGTATTACAATCTATAGGTAACTTTCATAAACACACCCTTCCAGAATGAGAAAATAATTGGATATGGGAATATATACATACACATAAAGCAGATGCTAGAATTATTTATACACATTTAAAAACATCAATAAAGCAAGAGGCATGCTGGTCCCTGGAGGGAGTGATTTAACATCTAGTAATTTCTTAGGAAATCATATACGTAAAATACCTGAAAAAAAAAACCCCTATGGTTGAAGTGCACTATACAAACATAAAGGTGCATATATCATAAGTGCTTAGCTTGATAAATTTTCACAAACTGAACATATCTGTGTAATCAGCACCTAGATTCAGGATGACTTTGTCCATAAATGGTACACATCACTTGAACAGCTATAGGAAAAAAAATGTCTTGACCTCTATATGCTACCACATACAAAAACCAATTCAGATTGATTGCACACCTACACAGGAATATAAACAAAGAATACATAGAATGTCTCTGACACAGATTTCTTAAAGAGGACACACAAATAAAGGAAAAATTGATTAGCTGGGCTCTATTAAAATGAATAATTTTGTTAATAAAAGATACCATTAAGAGAGTGAAACTTAATGTACTTTTCCAGGTGCAATTTTCATAGAAACCAGAAAACAATAGTTTTATAAGAAAACCTATAGCTATCCACACTTCTTTATATTTAAAAGAGTCTTTATGCTTCCAATTAGGCACCCAGAATTCCTCAAATTACTGAAAAACCAGGTTGTATGGAGAGCCATCTCCTACTCCTGGCAGACAACTTGGTGAGAATGACACTCTTGTAGCCCCAAGGCTACTGCCCCTCTGGTGTCAGGAGAAACTGCACAAATATTGAAGGGAGGTAACGGGGATCACCTGATAAAGCCAGGGATCTACACTGCACCTTGCTGGTGTGAACGACCTAAAATTTCCCAAGGTCTAAGGATCTGTTCTCTGTTGCCCTGTGGTTTGCTTGGTCCGGCGCCCAGCTCACCTGGACGCTCACACTGCCCTGGAGTTTGAGCTGCAGTTTGATCATGTCCACTTCGGCCGAGGAGCACAGCTGCCGGAGCTCAGCCACCTTCTTACTCATCTCGTCAATGGCCACCTCGATGGGGTTCAGGTCCGTGTGGTGCTGGTACATGACGGGGATCCGCTTCTTCACGTAAGGGAAGCAGTGTATGGCTGTGGAGGAACACGGCCTAGAATGAGTCCACAGCTTGCACGTGCTTCACTAGTACTGAGGTAGAAGTGATCATTACTCCCATTCTACAGATGAGGAACCCAGAGCTTGCCTAGGTCACATGCCAGTATTTCGTGGAACCAGAATACTGTCCTCGTTTATCATTGTGCATGACAGGCATCACATAACGTCAAGAGAGTTGGGTTCTTGTCAACTTTAATATGAGAAGCTTGTCTTTGAAGAAATCACTTTATCATTCCCTGCTCAATTTTCTTGCCCATAAATGCACTACTTCCTTGGAAATTATGAGAGCTGAATGAGCTAGTAGGTATAAGATGGCTTTGCAAATATAGAAAAGACTAAATAAACAGCTCTGAGATATCATATAATAAATTAAGTCCAGAAAACAGTTCCATAGAAATATGCTTGAGCCATAGAACAACTTTGAATCACATGCTTAAGTTTGTACAGCCAGAGAAATCAATGAAAAATAACATGAGAATATATTTCCAAGCAAAGTATTTTATGAAGCAGAAATTCACAAACTCTTTGAGTTGCATAATAAAGATATTTTAAAACTTTTAAATGATTCAAAAACATTAAATAAAGATATTTAATTTTTCTCACTTTTTTTTTTTTTTTTACCAAAAAAGGTGCCACTTGATATTGTTTTCCTTTCTTATAATAAGACACCTGAACATATCAACACCAAAGAGTTCATTTAAAGAAGAACAGAAAGGTTTTCCTGGAGGCACAGTGGTTAAGAATCTGCCTACCAACGCAGGGTACATGGGTTCGAGCCCTGGTCCAGGAAGACCCCATATGCCGCGGAGCAACTAAGCCCGTGCGCCACAACTACTGAGCCTGAGCTCTAGAGCCTGCGAGCCACAACTACTGAGCCCGTTCACCTGGAGCCCATGCTCCACAACAAGAGAAGCCACCACAATGAGAAGAAGCCTGCATACCGCAAGAAAGACCCAACGCAGCCAAAAATAAATACATAAAATAAATTTATAAAAAAAAAAAGAACAGAAAAATAACTGGTTCCAATTCGGTACTGTTTTACATTTCTACCTTATTGCTTGTATGGTATATGTAAAAATCTATAATATTCTTATTTAATATATATTTATGAATAGACAGGTAGATATATGCTTAAAAGCTTATTTTATTTTTTAACAAGCTAAAGTAAGATGGAAGTGTTATGTTTGGATTCTTTACTATTTACTAAGTGGCTGGGGAGGGTTTACTCAAAAAGGACTGATCACAAAATGAGAAAGCCCAGCTCCCTGCAAAACACAGAGTTCCCTCGGGTTACCCAGAGTCTGAACAAGACTGGAAAAGACATTCAACGTGTTGCTACTTTGTTTGTCACACACTTACAGGCCTGTTCTAGTCGCTACATGTTTTATCAATCTAAGGCCAAGGGTCTGTGTCTACTATTTCTTCTGTGTTCCCTGTGGACACAGAGTTTTTAAGTGGCAACCCTGGGATTGACACGTCCTCTTCGGACTGAAGGCTCCTTTGATACGTGACAAGAACTAGATGCTGCTGTTTATCAGCCAGGGAGACAGAACACGGTCCTCTGGCCAGGGGTGAACTCGCATGTGATAGACTGACACGCTTTACAGAGGGGAGGGCCACTGCATCCTCATTTGTCAGGACACACGTTTCATGAGGCTAACAGCCATGTCCAAACACACGTGATTAGCGTTATCACAGTGATTTTGAGTGCCACAGTGCGGTAGTGCCATTATTTCAGAGAGAAAAACCAACTCCAACGATGTCTGTGAGATGTCCACGTTACGCTGATTTCGCTCAGCCAAATAAGTCCTGAGTCACTGCTGCTTACGATGCTTAACTGGAGAGTAAAAGAGGCAAAGGAGGGGTGTAATGATACAGGAAACTCTGGTCTGTGCGTGAGCCTCCCCGGTCCACACAATCTGGGACTGCCCCGGCCCCTGCCTTCCTTGCTGGCCTCATCTCTCCTCTCACTGGGGCTCACTCAGCTCCAGCCACGCCTGCCTGCCGGTCGTGCCCTAAATGTGCCAGGCACAGGGACCCCTGCCACTGGCCTCTGCCCTGACGGCGCCTTCTCCCTCCAGACGTGTGCAGGGCCCACTCCCTCAACTCCTTCAAGTCTGGACTGTCAGTGAAACCTACCCTGGCCACGCCATTAAACTGCAGCCCCCCTGCCCCCAACCCCACAATCCCAACCCCCTTTGCTTTTGTCCAGAACATGTATTACCTTCCAACACAGAACCATTTACGCATTATATTTACTGTTTATCATCTGCCTCCTCCTGCTAGAGTCCAAGCTGCACAAGCCAGAGAGCTTTGTTTTGTTGATATGCCAAGTTGGAACACTGCCTGTGCTCAATGAATTTAGCTGAACTGAAGAATGTGTTACTGCCCAAATGGCTAAATGAAAGAGCAAACTGGCCTGGAAGGTAGAAAATTAGGTGGTGGACTGAGTGAGCCACCGTGCTACTAATCAATGTCCCACACCAGGGATCTGCAGCCCTTCAGGCAGGAGGACGAGCAAGAGACGGCGGAGAAGCGCGGGTGGGTGTACGGGCTGACTGGACTGAACAAAGGGTGAGGGGCAGGAGGATACTTCCAACCTGAGTAGGAGTCTGGACATGATTTGGAAGACTTTGGAACAGTGACCGGGAAGAAACTCCATGGAATGAGCTCCACGAAATCAGGAACAGAGGGGATCACGTAGGGAGGCAGGCGCAGAAATTTACACCAAGGGGGCCTGGAGGGCAATCACTGGGTTTTTCAAATGATTCCATAACTGCAGCTAACTGACTAAACCATTCAGGAAAGTGAGCCAGTCTGGGTTCAGCAGGCAGGGAGGGCAGGGGTTCCCCGACAACTTAGAAGGCCAAAGGTCAGCTCTGAAGCAATGCAGTGGAAGAAGAACCTAAGGGATTAATAACACAAGGGAAAACTCTCAAATTCAAAGTCTTCAGAATATCCTGGTCTGTGTGTCTTTAACTGAAGGTTGATGTAGTTTATAGGCTCTTAATAGCATTTTTATAACCCCTTCTCTAAATCTGTACACCACCCAGTAATTATCCTCCGGAAATTCTGAGAATCTTTCAGGGCAAAAACTGCACCCCCTTTTGGTGCTATGTTGTGTTATAATCTCCTTTCACTCCTCAGCAACCTCAAAAGGCAAGGAGCTCAATGGTGGGTGAGATGTAGCAAAATGAAGTACATTCTTTCCCCACCTGGGCATAATTTACAAAATTCTTTGACACCAGATGGATAGTACAAATCTCTTTTTACAGATGAAAAACTAAGGTGCAGAGAGGTTAAGTGACCTGCCCAAGGTCACACAGTGAGGATGTGACTGGGTCTACAGGACCCAGGCCCAGGCTCTGCACTGCCCACACCTTCTCAAGGTGGTTATTTCCCAAGCCAACAGCCCCTGTGTCTACTTTGCCTCTCTCTGCAGTGGGGTTACTCTTTGTCCCCTCTGCTCTGGCAGGTACAGAGCTTTGCTCTAGCCCGTTATCTAATCTAAAATATTTCTGTGACAAAACGGGAAACTGGCCAGGAAAGCGCCTCATGGTAACTGTTTATGAATCAGTATGCTACCTGAGCAGAATGATCATAATAAAAAATCCTGACCTTGACTCATCAGTGAGCTAGGTTTATTTAAATCAGCAGTTCTCAAACTTGAGTGGCATCAGAATCACCTGGAAGGCTTGGTTAAACACAACCTTCTGGGCCCCACCCCAAGAGTCCTCGATTCAGAAGGTCTGGGTGGAGCCCAAGAGTCTGCATTTCTAACAAGTTCCCAGGTGATGCTGATGCTGCTGATGTTTCCAGGAACAACCTTTGATAAGCACTGATTTGAGGTCATCACAGCTGTAGAGATAAACGTGGTAAGCTGGTAATTCTCATCAAATGACTCCACCTAGAAATGCAGTTATTTTGCTTAGTAAGAATTTGCTGCTGTGTCCATTAGAAAAACAATTCATTTACCTATGGGGAGGGGCTAACGTTTTAGAGGCCAATATTGTTTGTGCCTTACATGTTATCTTATTATTCTAAAAGCAGGAGCAGAGACTCCTTCTTTAAGAATGTAGGGTTTTGGGGGTTCTTTTTGTGTTTTAATTTTTATCTCAGTTCCCTCATAAGAACGGTGAAAAATCCTGTGCAATATGCTGTTCTGAGCTATTTCATAATGAACCATATTCTTTCCTTGGTAACAGCTTTACTGAGACATAAATCACACACCACACAATTCACCCACTTAAAGTGTACTGTCCACTGGCGAGGGTGGAGCCTCACCTGAAACACGCCACCCTCACAGCGCTCCTTTCACTATTACAATGATCCCTGTTCCCGCCCAGGAGGAACACCTGACAGCATCGACTGCTGGACAAGCAGCGGGTGCTTTCCAGGTTCGACTTAAGTGAAAAATGTGCTTCAATAGCAGATACAGGCAAAACTGGCATTCTCAATAGCCTCCTCACCAATTTTTTTTTAAGTCAAGAAAGCGTTTTATTTCAGGTTACCTGTCATTTGTTGACCCTAACCCTAAGAGCGATGGAGTCAAGCTCCCCTAAAGAAGGTAGAAATCACTCCCAAGATGACTCTATACACTTGTCAGGAACAGGGAGATAATGCACAGCATAGTTCTGGGGGTGGGTGATCAATGGCTAAGCAGTGCCAAAGGATCCATTAAAACTCTGGCACAGCTGAATGGGCAGCCTGTGAATGCAGTGAGCTTCCTGGTACTGGAGGTGCCCAAGCTGAAGGTGGCCAGCCACTCAGAGACTAGGTGGGTGCGGTCCAGCCTCACGTCCCATTTATTCACCCCACCTAGAATCTCTGAGCAGGCTCATGCTGGTGTGTAAGAGGTCTCTTCCCATGACACAGATGCAGCACTGTGTGCAGGGGTTCTTGACCTGGGTGGGGGGCCACGGGTCTAGAGAGTCTGCAAATCCCTTGAAATTGTGTGCAAAAGCATTCTGAGCTGTTTTCACCAGATTCTAAAAAGGGTAAGTTACCTGACATTGGATATGAACTTCTGGTCTGGTGGACGACTAAAATACAAACAGGTAAATAGAAAAATGTCATGAGTATTCGAAAGCAAGCATTAGATCCACGTTAAGCTGAAATGGATATGTAAGGAAAGTTAACTAAGCTCGAAGGGCCCTTCCAATTCTAGACGCTTCTGGATCCCTTCTGGAGGGCTCTTTATCTTGACATCTGGCCTGATGTCTGGGTGTGATTCTTCTGGATCCCTTCTGGAGGGCTCTTTAACTTGACATCTGGCCTGATGTCTGGGTGTGACTCTTAAAGAAAGGGGCCAGGAAGACTGTACCGGTCAGTATGGTGCGCCGCTTGCACTGCTCTTCGACGCCTCCCTGCCTCTTCCCAGCCTGGGTGAAGGGCATCTCAAACATGAAGCGGCGAATGTTGTGAGATCTTTCAAACTCCGTTTTTCTTTCTTGCAATTCCTTCTCATCAAAGAATGGGATCACATGAGTCACCTGGATATACGCATACTTGGAATCCAGATCCTTCGGGTTAACCTTTAAATGCAAAAAGGAAATGGAATATTGCCATTGCTGTTGAAAGGACTCCTCCAAAGCATGCCGAAGCTGTGGTTT